>NC_089240.1:43265083-43583252 GCF_963924675.1 Phocoena phocoena | reverse complement strand
CCTGACAAAGGGGAAGAAAAATGCCGGACAATCAAGAACTTGACTTTATCAGTGGGATGAAGCAAGTGAGCCGACAATTTATAGATCAGCTGGTAGAATCTGTGATGAAGCTGTGCCTTATCATGGCTAAGTATAGCAACAATGGGCAGCCCTTGCTGAGTTGGAAGAACAAGCAGCCTTGGCCAACAACCCCAACTACCAGGCCGGTGGCCCCAGATGTAGTCATGATGCTGCGATGTCACAGAACTATCAAGACTCTCCTGGAACTGAAGTCATTGTCAATAATCAGTGCTCGACAAGTAGCTTGGAAAAGCAGCCCCAGGCTGTCCTGCAGTGGATTGCAGCCTCACAATTTAACATACCCATGCTCTACTTCATGGGAGATGATGCTGGACAACTGACGAAGGTAAGCAATGCAACAAGGAACAAGAAGAAAGAGGGTTAGAATGGGTAGGGGCAGGGAGGTGGTATTGTACTTAGAGCCCAAGAAGCAGTGCATTTTTTTGAGTCTGTTCTCTATCATGTGACTCATGAATTACTCTCACCTCATAAAGACACAAAAGTGATGAACCATTAGTTACATGGGGCTCTGGACAACTCAAGTCCTGTGTACTTCCAAGAGGAGGAGAGTGAGATTAGCTCATTTTGTCAGTGATCCTTTCAACAAACTATTTGGTAAAACATCAGGGAGCAATTTATAAGTCTTATGTTTTGCACACGTGTGCATGCACACACACACACACACACACACACACACACACCCCACAGCTGTGTTTCCTACATTAGATGGATTCCAGAGAAATAAAATACTGAACCAAATCATCCTCCCTATTTCCAATCTCATGTACTTTTTTTTAGGGAGGCAGGGGAATGGCAACCCCTAACCTTGACCTAGAAATCAGTACAGATTAACTGAGGGATCCCAGTACCTGATGAGAAGTATTAGTGAACACAATTGATTCCAGAGTTTGTTTTTTGAAGCTCAAAAGAAAGGACCTTTGGCATTTTAATCTATGCCGTTAGAGGAGGGTCCAGAAAAAAGGAAAGCCACGTCAGCAGCCTCCAGTCCTGGACCTGTGGCAGCCTTTAATCCTAGAATCATAGGCAGGAAGGTGGGTGGGGTATAGTAGACTTTCTCCGTCGGGACCCTGGCTCCAAAAGCATCATGTGACTCAAGCTATCTGCTCTCTCCACAGCTTCCTGAAGCTTCAGCTAAAGCAGCAGAGAAGGAGTACAGGGTAGGAGATCTTCTTCAAGAGGTCATGAAGTTCACCAAGGAACAACCACTGGATGAAGCCATGGGAAACGTGGCTAGAAAACAACTGCTAGACTGGCTGCTCACTAACCTGTGAGCCAACAATTCTTTCTCCTCCTCTCCGTTTACTCCCCACCCCCAGCAGCATTCTATCCCAGCTGGAGCACCCTCTACCATCAGGCCAGTGAACTGCACGCTGCACGACTGTATTTTCCAATACATCTGAGCAGTTGGACTGTGCAAATACAGGGTGTCCAACAAACTGGGCAAGAACGTGAATAAAAAAACTTTTTTTAATTGTGTCATTGTTTTCTTGGTCAGATATATCCGAGGCAAGGGAGGGGAATGCATCCAATTTCAAGGACTGGTGATACAGTGTTGGACTTGTGTCTGGATCTCACCCTGGGTTATTTTCTAAGCACCCAAGACACAGGGATATAACCCATGTCCAAGTTCCTAAGTCATCTGGTTTATCCAAATCTCAGTTCACAAGCTATTTAGAGTTTTGCCACCTGTGGTCTCCCTGTTGCTCCCAGAATTTCACAGTTAACTTGATAATCCCCCTTCTAATCCCAAGGATGCAGCTTTCTTGATCACTTTTAAGAGTTTGTAGATGGGCTAGCTTAGATGAAAAACAAACTGAAGAAAGTATATCACCCACGGACACACATACACTCCCAGTGTTCACTGCACATGGTTAAACACTATCCAGAACTACAATGGGATCTGATCCTCCCCCACACATAATAAAGCTTCCTTATAAGTCATTTCCTTCAACTGATGAGATTTCCTTGTTTTCCAGCAGTCTGAGAGAAAAATTTGCAGAGAACAAAGCTACAGAATGGTAAATTCTTCACAGCCACCTTATGTGAATCCCAATGTCTCCTTTGAGACTAGCACTAAATTCCTAGATTTGCTCTATGCTTCTCAGAAGTCTATCACAATGCTATAATTCATTACAAATCAGATCAAGACAGTGGTTTCAGCCCTGTGGTCCTCTGTTAGCTAGTTTGCTGTGGCATTCCTTGGCACCTTTGAGGCGCTTGTGGCTTAGTAGAACAAGCACAGGATGTGGCTTTCTTCTCGACTCAAAAGTTAAAGCTTTGGCCTCTTACTAGTTGCATGGCCTTAGAGTCACCTAGGTAGACTCTGAGCCTTTTCCTTTGTCTGCAAAATGTAGACAAAAATTACCCTCCCTGTTTAGAGGTTAAACTAGAAGAATAGATGTAATGATGCTTTGCAAGGAGAATCTTGTTACAAATTAGATATGGGATTGAAGTCGTACCTCTCAAAGCCCATCCTAACACAGTTGCAAGTGCCCTTGATATATTTCCAACCTGAAAGCAAGATCCTCTGAGTGTGGGACCCAGAAAGGCACATTTTGGGGGAGGTAAGAAGCATACAGACAAACTTTGACAACTTCTCCACAATGCCTGGACCAGTCAGATAGAAGTAAAGGTAGGCTCCTTCAAAGCCAGGATTTTAAAACTCCCCAGCCCTTCTAAAGCTAATCAAACCTTTTCTAGTCTCACCCCGACCCCATGAAAAGCTTTGGAGTTAAGTTACCACAGAACATTCTCTTTGTCCTTGAAGAAAATGCTTAATAAACAAATCCCGGAACCAGGTCTGCATTTCTGATGACTCAGTCCTCCCTGAGCACAGCTGGGTCCCATAGTAGTTTACTTCCTTGATTAACTCGGCTCTTGACTTACTCCTGATTTTTATTATGAGGCGGCCTTGGGGATTCTTTGGAACGTGGAAATAGAGCAAAGGAAGTTATATGTTCTGTTAAATGAGGGCCATTGGGGCAAAATGGTCTCTAAGGGCCCTTCCAGCTCTGCCATTTGAGGATTCTAAGAGTTTCTCTTCCATAATTTCTCAGGGAAACTTGTGTGGATGAGGTAAGATCAGGGTGAGGAAACTTGATTTTTGCCAGAGCTAACTGACAGACTCCAGCAGAGAAAGGAATGCTTTGGGCCAGACAGGGCCCTGACAAGGATCTGGAGGAGCTCAACAGGCCTTGGGGTTTATTCCTGGAGGGTGAGACCCTGACCTTTCACCCCTCTAAACGGGGAAGTGATCCCAGGCATCCTATTAGCAATGTGGCCACTGCCAGCAGCTAGAAATGGACAAAGGCTTCTGCTGAGCTGAAAGCCCCACATATAGGAAAGGGATGACAGGAGCAGAAGGAGAAGGAAAACAGGATTATCTCCTGGCAGGCAGTGTCACTGGTTTGATATCGCTGACAATTTTAGTCTTTCTGAACATCAGGCCTCCATTTCACAAGAAAGTTGTGAGCAGAACTCATCTGGGAGGTTACCACAGGGCCAGGCCTAGGCTGAGGTGAGGCAAGAGAGACATTTTCCTCAGGGGCAAAATTTAAGGGGGCAGCAGAAAAAACTTGGTAATCAAAATCAATAGTTTTTTTTAAATTGAAGTATAGTTGATTTACAATGTTGTGTCAATTTTTGCTGTACAGCAAAGTGACTCTGTTATACATATATTCTTTTTCATATGCTTTTCCATTATGGTTTATCACAGGATAATGAATATAGTTCCCTGTGCTATACAGTAGGACCTTGTTGTTTATTCATCCTATATCTATAATAGTTTGCATCTGCTAATCCCAAACTCCCCAAATCAATAGCTTTAATGTACCATTTAAGAAATCAAAATTAATGCAGAGTATCAAAGTGTCAAATATTGTAATAAAGAGGATTAGTAACAGTGCCAGGCCAAAACATAATGGAGCATAAGGTAAAAGGAAAAATTGGTAAGACATTTTATGGGAGGACCACTTTACGGGAGATTGCCAAGGCAGTACTTAGAGAATGTATAGCCCTGAAAGCCTTCATCAGTACAAAAAAGCAACAATGAATTAAATCCCTGCCTAGAGAACTTCGGGAGGGAACAAATAACAAATCAAACAAGTTTAGGAAACGGGAAATAAAATTTGGAGCAAGGAAACAAAAGACAGAGAAAGCAAAGTTTCACTTAAACCTTAAAAAACAATCGGGTGAGGAGAGGGGTATTGCAGTGTTCTCTCTCTTGCTTAACTTAAGAGTATATCTTTCCAAAGAAAGCTCAGATTAATTCTGGTTAAAAACAGGAACCACAAAAGATTGCCCCGGTTAAAATTCTACTTTACAATAGTTCTAATAATGGAAGAAGAAAAGTAAAAAGTAGAAATATAGGAGTAATAAAAATAAAAATGCCACCTTTGCAAATGATATATTTGTACGTCCATGAAAATCAAATCCCCAAATGTGAGAGGTAGTGAATGAGCTTTGCAAAGGTATAGGATAGAATTTACTTGTGAGCTGTAAGAATTTGCCATCCACTATAAAACAATTGCAGCTGCTTTCTCCTCACTGACTCAGAGACATGTAAAAAGTCCAGCAGTTCCACTGCACTGAGGTCTCTGTGGTGTCAGAACATGAAAAAAATCTGGAAGAATTGATTGAATTTCTGTATCCTAGAGCCACCCAGCCAGAAAGAGGAGAGTCTAATTACCATAGTGACGATAATATTAAACACCTATGTATTAAGGAAGGCAAGAAATGACATTTACAGAGAACTTACTTAGTACCAGACACTACCAGGTGCTTTCGTTCTTTTAAAAACCTTGTGAGATGGTTTGTTATTAGCTGCTTTTTACAGCTGTGAAATTAGATGGTCAGGTTTAAAGGCCTTTTTTGAAAGTTATACATCAGTAAGTGGGAGAGTTGGGATTCAAATCCAGGTTTGCCTCATGCCAAACACTATGCTTTTTCCATTCTATCACACTGTCTTCCCATTAATTCAGAATCCATGTTTATTAAACAACTATAATACATGAATGAGAAAAAGAAAAACAGGTAAATAGAAAAATAGACCATGCTCTTAACTAGTAAAACTAAGTAAAATAAAACACTTTCTAATTCAACATATAGGTTTCATATAAAGCCAATTTAAATCTTTATGGGGTAGTCTCAAAGTATCTCCCCCAAGATAGTTATTACTTATCAAGGGGAAAGAGTAACTTTACAATGGATGAGCCCACCAGTAACAACTTAATTATGTGATAAAGGTTAACACCATCAGTAAAGACACATTGGTATCATGTACCTCCTGATATAATGTCAACAGAAGGGCATTCTTGCCAAAAACCCATAATCCCAGTCTATTCATGAGAAACTACCAGATAAACCTAAATTGAGGGACATTCTACAAAATAGCTGACCAGAATTGATTCCAAAGGGTCATGAAGGGAACATTTTAGAGTTGTGGAAATGTTAACTATGTATCTTCATAGGGGATATGTATACATTTAACATAGGTGTATACATTTCTCAAGACTGATCAAACTGTACACTTAAAATTAGTTAACATTATTCTACCTAAATTAGATCAATAAAGTTTATTTTTAAATATATTTAAACTTAATACCTGTAGGAAAAAAAACCCCTTCCGCTGTTCACAAGTTTCTTTGCTCCTCTGCCTCTTTCCAGAAAGCCTCCAATTCAGCAAGTCTTTCTGACTTCAGGCTCTCAGCCACCTTTAACTTGCAGCCCTCCCTCCTGCCCCTTCCACTTGTTTGTGGTGGCCCAGAGCAGGACCCTGGGAGCTCCCCCTTTATGAGAACTTCCCTCCCAGATCCCAGCTATGTATCCAAGGGGAAAAGGTTTTCAGCTCACCCCTCTTCTTGTCATAAAAGTCTCCTTCTCAGAAAAAACTTCCTTCATCACCCTATCTGCCACAGTTACTCTTTATTACATGACCCTGTTTTATTTTCATCACACTAACTGATACATCCTCTTTATCATAATTTACTTGCCTATTGACCGTCTCTTCCCTCTAGAATGGTAACTCCAGGAGCACAGGGACCTGCCTGTCTTGTTCACTACTGTATCCTCAGTGCCCAGCACTGTGCCTGGTACATGGTAGCCATTCTATAAATATTTATTGAATGAATAACTATCCACCTATTTCAGTGTTCCCTGATGGGGACAAATAACATTAAATGGGGAATCAGAAAATTCGTCTTTAACCATGGCCACTTAATAACACTTCATCACTTGATATAGTAGCCAAGTATGTTTCCTCACCTCAAAAATCAGGATGCTAATCAATATCTTTCAATATCTACCTCTCTGGAGGTGTTGTGCAAAGAGGCAACAAGCAAGGGGAAAATGTTTAAAAATAGACCTAAATGTGCCCATTAAAGCTTCAATGCAAAATAATAATAATAAATCTCTAACATTTACTGAGCTTTTACTATATGCCAGACATTCATCTAAGTGCTTTCCACTATTTTGTCCTTTAACCCTCCCAACAACTCTATGAGGTAGGTACTCTTTTTTTTTTTTTTTGAGGTAGGTACTCTTATTGTCCCACTTTGCAGATAAGGCAACTGAGGCCCAGAGAGGCTGAGAAACTTGCACAGTTAGAAGTGGTAGAGTTGGTATTCAGACCCAGATAATCCTGGCTCCAAAGCTCCCACTCTGTGCTGCTTCATAGAATACCAGGGCCTTGTCCATAAAGTCACTTGTCAGGATAAGTCCTGGTGTAGTACAGAATGGAGTGGACACATCTAGGAAGTGACAGGAACCTCTGGAGTGGGATGGATGGTTGGCTAGAAGGAATCCAGGCTGGTGGAAAAGCAGAGATTTCCAAAGGGTACTGCAGGCATAAGCCAGGGCCCAGAAGAAGGCCAAAAGCTACCGTCAAAGCAGCAGTCATCTCAACAAACAAGCAGACACAGCTCCTTTGACTCACGGAACACGGAGTATCCCCAAGTTCAAGTACAGCTGATGCTCAAAATGCCTCCTCAGGGGACAAACTGGTAATTTACATTTGCTCACAGTCCCCAGGGCCACGACTGATAGAGGGTGGGTCCTGGGGGTCAGGGGGGAGGGGAACCAGAGTGAAAAAATACCTCCAGACAAGCTGGCAGGCATGTGCCCTGGGGGGAATAAGGGTGGTCCCTGATGGTGTCCATTCAGTGTTCCCCAGAGCCAGGCTGCACGAGGCAGAGGGGAAGGAGGCATTATGGAACACTTGGGGTGCTTAGGGCCTTTGTCAATGAGTATGAAAGTTGTTTCAATATTTTAACAGCCAGTAGGGTTATACTGGTGGTGCCTAAAGTCTGAATGCCAGCCCTAGGTTGGAAATTCTTTACTTTCTCCTATCTTTCTCAAGCCTCAGGGCCTGGCTAAAAACTGAATTTGAGGTGTCATCTGAGGTGCATCCAGCTGAGGAAAGGGTGGAAGGGAGGGACCCCACAAGTTGCTCCTTCTGGCTCACACAGCTCCATCCTCACTTTGATCACACTGTATTATAATGTCCTGTTTACATGTCTGCCTTTCCTCTAGACTGGAAGTAGCATGTAATAAATGGATGTGACATATATACGGAATCTAAAGAAAAAAATGGTTCTGATGAACCTAGGGGCAGGACAGGAATAAAGACGCAGAAATAGAGAATGCACTTGAGGACACGGGGAGGGGGAAGGGTAAGCTGGGACAAAGTGAGAGAGTGGCATGGACAATACACTACCAATTGTAAAATAGATAGCTAGTGGGAAGCAGCCTCATAGCACAGGGAGATCAGCTCAGTGCTTTGTGACCACCTAGAGGGGTGGGATACGGAGGGTGGGAGGCAGATGCAAGAGGAAGGAGATATGGGGATAAATGTATATGTATAACTGATTCACTTTGTTATACAGCAGAAATTAACACACCATTGTAAAGCAATTATACTCCAATAAAGATGTTAAATAAACAAATAAATAAATAAATAAATGGATGGATGAATGGGTGGATGGATGGATGCGAAGGGCCTCCCACCTACTGGGCAGCCAGCCAACCCATGTTTGTTGAGCAACAGCGAATGTGGATTGTGTGCTGATTCTGTGCCATGTCTCTCATCTGATCCTCACAGCACCCCTCTTGGTAGCCCCACTTTGCAACTGAAAAAATGAAAGCAAAAAAGATCAGAAACTTGCCCACAACTGGGATTAAGCCCAAGCAGCCTGATTCTGGAGTCTGTACTCTTAACTACTGTGCTCGATTTAAGTGGCTGGTGGGTGGCCATACGTGTGCAAAAGTTCAGAGATGAATAAAGTGTGGCTTGTTTAGGAAGCGGGGAGACATATGTAGCTGGAACGCAGAGTGTGTGAAGGGGAGGTGATGGGTGACAAAGCTAGAAAAGTCAGCTGGCATCCGATTGCAAAGGGCCTTGTATATCATGTTTAAAATTTTGGACTCACTTCTAAGGTCAATGAAAAACCATTTGAAAGGTTGGAAGCCCAGCAGTTTCAGGGTGAGATTTATGTTCTGGAATGTTCACTCGATCTGCTGTGGGACAGATAGATTGGAAGGAGTGCTGCTCAACTGTTATTTACTTCCTTTGTTTATTTCTGGATTTTTCCTCCCTTTCATTTTTCATTTTTAAAATGCCAACCTCACTGGACTTTACTGACAGTTAAAAGGATTTATCCACATCAGGGCCAGCACATCTCTTGGAGGGCTGGTGTGGGGAGGTAAAGGATGACTGTCAGGAAAACCCCAGCTGTGATGGAGCCAATTGGTAAAGGGGAGAGTGGTAGGTTTTCACTTGCCTTCCCTATGCCTGCACTTTGTCTCACCGCCTGTATTTCACACGCTCACTCTCACCAGATGCTAAGAACCGTCGACTCCAGATTCCATGTTCCCCCCAACCCCCAAATGACAAATGGGTGTATTTTTTCTGACCCTGAAGGGGTCTCACACAACACCTCCCAGAAAATATAAATCCTTTTCCAGAACTCAGCAGGAGGCAGAAGCAAAGTCAAACAGCCTGACCTGCTAACCTTCCTCTTGGGGTTTGATAGCATCTGTCTCCCAGAAACCTTGCTTTTGAAAAAGAGATTTCTCCTGTCTGAGATTTCAGGTGCCTGTCAGCCAGCCCTGTGGCACAGACTATCTGCTGGAGGGAAGAGGGGGCTTGCCAGGGAAATCTCCTCTGGCAACGAAGGGCCCACTTCTGAACTGATATAGCAACTTACTTCTCATCCTGATGCAGCTTCTACACCGGGCACACCTAGAATGATTTGTCATATATCTTTATCTGCCTTTGAGTATACTCTTGGAGTTTCCATCCTACTTCCCTGGCCCTTCCTTCTCAGTCCCTCATGGAATCCTCTTTCTCTGCCCATCTGATAAATGTTGGAGTACCCCCAGATTCACCCTCACCTCATCTTCTCACCACTCCCACTCCCTAGCTGCACCTGCTTTACGAAGGAAGGCCTAGCTGCAACATTGCCAAAGAGGACTAGTGCCGAGGTTTGGGTCCCGAAGGAAACCAAGAACCAGAGGAGGTAGAGCTGGGTCTGAGATGAAGTTCCACAGTGGTGCTTCTTTGCTGGGGAGGGGGGGGTGGCCCAGAACTTTTAAAATGCATATCCCTAGGTCCTGCCCAGGGAAGGTCTTCGTCCGTTAGCTTGAGGCAGCAACACAGGCATGTGTATTTTGAAAAATCTTCAAGAGACGGTCTATCACTCCTTTTTATTTTGAAAATAATTAAAACCTACAGAAAGTTATAAGATTGGCACAATGAGTACCCATATGCCCTTTATCCAGTTTCACCAACTATTAATATTTTGCAATCTTGCTTTATCTATCTATCTAGCACACAACTGACTAAAATGGTGAAACATGTGGGGATATATGTTTATGTATTTTTTAAAATGGTGAAAGTATAATTATTATTCTATAATATAATAATTATTATTTTGCTGAACCATTTGAAAGTTAGCTGCAGACATCAGGATATTCAAGTACCTCAGTGTGTATCTCCTAGGATCAAGGACATTCTTCCACATATAATTCATACTCATTTTCCTTAAATATCCCAATAATGACTTCTGTAGACATTCCCCTCTATCCCATCCAAAAGACACTTATTGCATGGAGTTATCCTTTAGTCTCCTGTCATCTAGAACACTTCCCCGGCCTTTTTGCTGGTCTTTTATGACACTGACATTTTTCTAGTCCAGGCCAATAGCTCTGAAGAATGTCTGAGAGATTCTGATCTACAGCCAAGGTAGAGAACAACTTAGAGAATACTTTAGTTTGGAGAGATCGTAACCAGTCAATGAACTGAAGGGCAGGCCTAGGGCCAAAAATAGAGACTCAGGAACGGTGTGAAAACTGAAAGGAGGTCAGGAGGGAAGTGAAGAAGTGTGGCGGCTGGGCAGATTGGATGGCCTAAAAGTAAAAGGTCACAGCAGCTATTCTTCCCAGGGTTACAAATACTGAAATACACCCAGCAGTGATTCACCCGGTGACTTCTTCAGTCCTCTCACCTGTCTCCTGTGCCCCAAGCCCCTTTGCTGATCTGTCATGGCATTTATTGAACATATACTCTGTGTCAGGCACTGTTCTAAGCACATTACATGTATTACCTCATTGAACCTTTACCACCACAATCTCTCTAGGAGGCAAGAACTGTGATTGTCCCTATTTTTTAAATTTTTAAAATGAAGTATAGTTGATTTACAATATTGTGTTAGCTTCAGGTGTACAGCAAAGTGATTCAGATATATATATATATATATATATATATATATATATATATATATATATATATCTCAGATCCCTTTTTCCCTGACCAGGATTGAACCCAGGCCCTCTGCAGTGAAAGAGTGGAGTCCTAACCACTGGACCACCAGGGAATTCCCCCAGATCCTTTTCTGTTATAGGTTATTATAAGATATTGAATATAGTTCCCCGTGCTGTACAGTAAATCTGTTGTTTATCTACTTTATATATAGTGGTGTGGATCTGTTAATCCCAGCGTCCTAATTTATTAAATTAGGAGTGATTGTCCCTATTTAATGGATGATGGAACTGAAGCCCAGCGGGGTGGTAACTTGTTCAGGGTCACACAGCTAGTAAGTAGGGTCCCAGAATTTGAATCCAGGCAGTCCTGTCTCTAGAGCCTTCACTTTTTTTTTTCACTTTATTTTTAAAACTATTATTCAATAAATTGACTTTTTCTTCGTTTGATTTTCAGTTCTAGGATACAGAACAGTTCCGTCATCCCCCAAAACCGCCCTGGTGCTATCCCTTTATAGTCACCCCTCACCCCCTCCTGTGAAGAATGTTGTCATTTTTTGTTTTGTTCCTTCTGGAGGCTGTGTTTCCAATGTCAGGGTTTTTTAAATTGTGCACTGTTAAGCAGGTCTTTCCTATGCATTCGCCAACCAGTAGTCTGTTGCGTCCTCGCAAAGAACAGTTAGTTCAGTTTTCCATCTGCGTTATGCTAATTAGGAGCAGTTTAATGCACCCAGAGGTCAAGAGTAAACAGCTCTATCAGGCGGCTTTCCTGAGCTCCTCATACTTCCTTATCTTTCCAGTACTTCCTCGTTCCCCAGTCTTCCATGTTTGGTTCTCTGGGCTAGAAAGAACCCATGTCCAGGATTGCGCTGGGACTGGGAGGGGACAAGTGGGAGCGGACAAGGAAGGGGGTGACAGAGACGCCTCTCCCTCTTAGAGCTGCAGGTGCATTGAAGAGAGAGGAAGGGTCTTCTCCTTCAGAGTTTTGGCTTCTGCCATTTCCCATACCCGGCTGTGGGACTACCTGGTGACCGGGGCGTGAGGGAACAGAACAAAGAAGAGGGAGAAGAAAGCACCCGTGTATTTTCTGCACTGTCTGGGGCTTAGGATTTCCCTTTGCTGCTCCTCCATCCAGAACTAGAGGCTTCCTCCTGGATCTCCTTTTGCACCACTCTGCTCACTTCCAGTTTTCAGAATGTGTTGAGTTTGTGGTGGGAGATGCTGGAGGAACAAAAGTGGTAAACTTACCACCAGCTCGGTGTTACTTTTATTTCTAGTGTTCTCTGATTTGTCTGCTGATATATGCTGAGTTCTTAAAGAGTTGTTCATGCTTTCTGTACAAGTTTTAGAGTCAGGCTCAGTAGGTGATAAAGAGAGGTGTGTGTTTACTCGGTCATATCCAGAATCAAAAATCAACCCTCACTTTTAAACCCCATGCCATACTGCCTCTCCACACAAATGTCCCAGAGACACTAGGAGCTCATCATGTGCCAAGCTGATTTCATTACCCATTCATTCACCTAGTCTTACCTCTTCCAATGATCCCTATCTCAACCATCACACCATCATTTGCACAGTTGTCCAAGCCCAAATCCCAGGCATTGTCTTTGACCCCTCCCCCTCTATACTGTCCACATCCAATCATTCATTGATCCTTGCTTCTCCCTCCTTATTCCCATGATCTTAAATTATTCAGGTCTTTATTCTTTACCACCTGGATTATTGCTACAGTCAGCTAATTGGTGTGACAGGCTGATATTTTTATTTTTTATTCAACTTTCTACTTTGTATTGGCTATATACACAAAAACACACAAAATTATAAGCCCAATATATTATTATTTTATGCATTTTTATGGAAGTATAGTTAATTTACAATGTTGTGTTAGTTTCAAGTGTACAGCAGTTATAAATATATATATATATTCTTTTTCAGGTTCTTTTCCATTATAGTTTATTACAAGATATTGACTATAGTTCCCTATGCTATATAGTAGGTCTTTATTGTTTACCTATTTTATATATAGTAGTGTGTATATGTTAATCTCAAACGCCTGAGTTATCTCCCCCCCTCCCTACTATCCCTTTTGGTAACCATAAGTTTGTTTTCTATGTCTGTGAATCTATTTCTGTTTTGTAAATATGTTCATTTGTATCATTTTTTTAGATTCCACATATAAGTGATATCATATGATATTTGTCTTCTCTGTCTGACTTACTTCACTTAATATATGATAATCTCTAGGTCCACCAATGTTGCTGCAAAAGGCATTATTTCATTCTTTTTTAGGGCTGAGTAACATTCCACTGTATATACGTACCACATCTTCATCCACTCATCTGTTGATGGACATTTAGGTTGCTTCCATGTCTTAAGCCCAATATATTATTGATAAATTACCACAAGCTGAACTTACTCTGGTCAAGAAACAGAACATTACCAGCATCCAAAAGGCCCTCTTTCGTGCTTCCTCTCAGATACTACCCCTTCCCTTCTCCCTGTAAGGTGACCGCTATACTGACTCTCAACACCACAGCTAGGCTCTGCCATTTTAAAAACTTTACGTATAAATAGAATCATACTGTATGATTTTCTTGTGCCTAATTTCCTTAGCTCAACACTATGTTTGTGAGAATCGATCATGTTGTGTGTTGTTTTATTCTCACTTCTGTATAATATTCCATTGTATGTTAAATCATATATTTTATGATTGATGGATATTTGGGTTATTTCCACTTTGGGCCTATTAAGAATAGTGCTGCTACGAATACTCTTATACATGTCTTTTGGTGGCCATAAGCACTCATTTATACTTGATGTATACCTATAGATTATATTTCTGACGTGCATATGTTCATCTTTAGCAGACACTGGTAAATTATTTTCCAGAGAGGTTGTACCAATTTATACCTCCACTAGTGGTGTACGAGAGTTCCTGTTGCTCTATAGTTGGATAATATTTTGGGAGATTAATATGCTTATATATATATTTTTTCACCCCATATATTCCTCCTTTTATTTTCTTCCATTAAGCAGGTTCTGGCCCTCTTGGTCACCAGGAGGTTTGTAGAAGGGCAGAAAACTGACATTTCCCACAATACTTGCTGGCTTTTGTTCACAAGAGCCTTGAGCCCCAGAGGGAGGAAAAAATCTGCAGTAAAGAAGAAACATCTTGGAATAAATAGAAAGGGAAGAGGATTTTCCCAGATTAAAAAAGAGATTTCTCCAATATAAAGGAAGGAGAGAAAGAGCTCTGTGGATTCCAGAGTGACAGAGCCTGGCCTGGCTTCTGGGCAGCGTATGCGGAAGGCCCTAGTGAGAAGTGGTGACGTAGGGAATCTAGGAAGTTGAGACCAGAAGCAAAAGTTTTTCACAAAAGCATCACAGTGCTGCCAGACCTGAAGGGCCCTGCACAGGGGTCAATGTGTATGTCAACATTTACCAGTGTGAGCAGATGGCTTGATGACTAGAGGGCCATACTGCCATGTGCTGGTGCATATAGAATTCCAGAACCTAGGCACAACTCAGAGTCAGGGGTCCCAAGAATAACTTAGGTTGAGTTTCCCTCCAGACTTATGGGATTGGGAGCTCAAAATGGAATTAACTCTGATTTATAAAGAGCAGTGATATTTCTTATCCATTGGAGTTGTGGAATGAGGTTTGTACCTCCAACACTGGCCTGGTATTCCCCAGGGCTACTGCTAGCACATATAGCATCTTTGTGAAAATTAGGAAACAGGCATTGCCTCTGGGCTAACCAGTTAAGGAAAGGCTCACTTTCCTCTGAGCTGGCAGTGTTGGGCCAGTACTTGGCATGAAAAGTAGAATGTGGGCAAGATTTTAGCTCCCTTTCATGCTTCTTATACCATACAACCTGCGCAATTATACATAGCAATCCTGAGGAGTCCCTGTCGCAATCCATCCTTCCCATCATCACCAGAGTTCTTGCTCTGAAGCACACATCAGACCATGGCACTCCCTAGCTTGAAACCTTTCAGTGGCTCCCCATCACTTAGATCTGCACTAACAGATACACTAGCCAGTAGTCACATGTGGCTCTTAAGCATTTGAAGTGTGACTAGTTCAAATTGAGATGCACTATAAATGTAAAATACATGCCAGATTTCAATGATTCAGTACTAAAAAAGAATGTAAAATATGTCATTAATAATTGTTTATATTGATTACATGTTGAAATGATATTTTTATATATTTGCTTAAATAAAATATAATATTAAAGTTGATATTGTCTGTTGCTTTTTTCTTTTTTTAATGTGGTTATCAGACAATTTAAAACTGCATATGTGGCTCACATTATTTTTTTTCCTTCTAGTTTTATTGAGATATATTGGCATACAGATCTGTATAAGTTTAAGGTGTACAGCATGATTTGACTTACGCACAGCATGAAATGATTACCACGATAAGTTTAGTGAGCATCCATCATCTCATATAGATGCAAAATAAAAGAAAAAGAAAACATTTTCCCTTGTGGTGAGAACTCTTAGGATTTACTCTCTTAACATACAGCAGTGTGAATTATCTTTACCATGTTGTACATTACATCCCTAGTACTTATTCATCTTATAACTGAAAGTTCGTACATTTGACCACCTTCATCCAATTCCCCCTACCCCCACCTCCCTCCTCTGGGAACCACAAATCTGATCTCTTTTTCTATGGGTTTGTTTGCTTGTTTGTTTTTGAAACATAATTGACCTACAACACTGTGTTAGTTCCTGGTACACAACATAGTGATTCGGTATTTCTATACATTTGAAAATGATCACCACTCACATTATATTTTTAATAGACAGTACTGGTCTAGGTAAAGTCCAAACTCCTGACTTTGACACAAAAGCACATCATATTCTCGTCTTTGCTTCTTCTATAGCCTTATATACCCTCCAGTCTTCCTCCTTTCTCCCCACCCCTCCAACACATGCATACACACACTCTTTCATCTGGCTTACAACCACTTTAAATACGTTTTCATTCCTTTTCCTACCTTTTACTTTTGCACAAGCTTTTTCCTTTTCCTCAGATGCACTTGTCTCCCCTGGGTCTTAGGTTCCTCGTGTCTCAAATTTTAAGAGCCATAGATAATCTCTAGCATTCCTTCCAGGCCAGTGGTTCTGCAACTTGGCCTCAAAGTAGTACACAGTGGTATAGACAATTCAATAGTCATTGACATTTGCATTCAATGTAAGAAATAATAATATATACTGTGCACTAGAGGCCCACTGTGTTCCAGGCTCTGTTCCAATTGCTTTCCATACCACTTAACCTCATTAGCAGTCCTATGAGATGAGTACCATCATTATTCCTGTTTTACACATGGGGAAAACCAGGTTCAGAGAAGTTAAGTGATTTGCCAAGGATACTGGAGACTTCAGAGTTTCTGCTCTTAACATCTATACTGTGTTTGAGAAGCTGGGAATTGATAGCAATTTCATCTGAAGGAATCTACACAGTGAAAGAAATGATCAGGAAAAGATGACAAGCTGCCCAGATCTCTTATCCTGTTCTTGCTCTTTCAACATTCAGCTGCCTCGTCCTTCTCTAACACTGGAAGACTGGTGTCTCTACCTGTCACTGTCTGACTTTCCTTCCAGGTTTATATTCCCACAGAACCTCAATCATGCAGGCCCAGGCTACAGCTCAGGATGGCTGCCCATGTACACCATTGGACGCTTCCTCTCTGCCCTTGCTCAGCTGTCCCAAGAGTCCAAACGGTCTGGTCAGAAGGGGATTCTCAATATTTTTCAGGCCCCTCTCTTTAGGTTCAGGGATTTCCCTGAATTCTCTGGAATTAGGTCGCCTCATCATAGGTAAACACAGAGGAAATGTGCAAAGAAAAGAGCAGAAGCACATTCATCTAATCGGGTCTCTCTTCAACACACACTCACACTCTTCTCACTCACACACACTTTTTAAAAAAATCATTCTAAAAACACCCTAACAGCAACATTAAAGAGGAGTTGTGGGAGAAATCATCTGAAGTGATTTAATAGAAAGGCTGTGCAATGTGTCAGACCTGGGTTCTGCTCCTGGCTTTGCTATGTGACCTTCAGGAAGATAACCTCTGTCTGAGTCTTCTGATAAACTGTTGAGCCCCCTCCATCCCTTCAATCCCCCACCATGTATCCAACCATCTAGCCCTCCTGCTTTGGATTCTTCCACAAACCCAGGCATTCAGCTTGCTTTTCTCTCCTTCAGGAGCTGTCAGCCTTTGCTCTTTGTCTTGAGGTTCAGCTTTCGCAGGATTGACTGAGATGTGGAATCCAGGCCTGCAGTCCCCGCTTCTTTGCTGCCCCCAGAGACAAGGGGCCATGGCCTGGCACCTGGGAAACTTTTACTAATTTGATACTCATGATTTTCATTCAAAGGTTTTGCTGTCAGCCCCTTCAGGGAAACAGAGAGGGGTTAACAAAAATCACTAAAACTGGAATATTGACAAAATTTCCAGAATCTTAGAAAGTACTCCGAGTCCCTGTCCCTGTTGTTTTGTCCCTACGTCTCTTGCTAGATGCTTCCTTGAAGCCCCAGAAGCCTTCTGTTCAGTTTTATCTCTGAGGATAGAGCTCAGCAATCCTCTCATTTGTCGCTGACTAGCTGTGTGGTATTGAGCAGGTCATTTACCCTGAGCCTCAGGGGATGTAATATCTCCTACTAATATTTCCCCTTATGCTTTCTTCTTCTTTTGTTTTTCTTTTCTTATTTTTTCTTTTTCTTCTTCTTTTTAATCTTTCTCTGTCTCATTGCTCCCCTCACCTGGAGCACTCTCCCCAACTCCCACCCAGGCTTTGTACTGCTGGCAGCTTAATCTTTAGGTCTCAGCTGAGGTAATGCCTCCTGAGACGGGCCTCCTCTGTATACCAAATCTAAAGTAGGCCCTCTGCTCATTACTTTCTCTTGATATTTCTTCTTCCTGTTAGTTATCACAATTTGAAATTATGTATTTACTTTTCTGCTTATTTATTATCTGTCTCATCCCTAGACTGGGAGCCTTAGGAAGGCTGGCACCGTATGCCTTGTTCCCTGTTTGGGTACCTGTATAGAGATGGTAGTTATTCACGCAAAACTACAGTGGCTGAACTCTGGGAGGACATTTTGTATTACCTGTGCTTTCTCTGGTTCTCACAAGCAATCCAGTTGCATCAAGGCTTTTATTTTTTTTTATTTTTTTTTTTTTTTATTTTTTTTTTTTTGCAGTACGCGGGCCTCTCACTGTCGCGGCCTCTCCCGTTGCAGAGCACAGGCTCCGGATGCGCAGGCTCAGCAGCCATGGCTCACGGGCCCAGCCGCTCCGTGGCATGTGGGATCCTTCTGGACCCAGGCACGAACCCGTGTCCCCTGCATTGGCAGGCGGACTCTCAACGACTGCGCCACCAGGAAAGCCCAAGGCTTTTATTTTTAAAAAATTAGAGGCGGAGAACAGAATCTACTGAAGGCGTGGAGAGACTAAGGGAAGGGTCATATTTTCCTATCTCTCCCCTGTTTCTCTCCCAAGCCCTGTCCTCTGTTTTCCCCACACTCCAAATTCCTCTCTGTCTACTATCAGAATTGCTCTCTCTCCTCTACCTTTGCCTCAGTTTGATGCCCTCAGGAGACTTTCTTTTTCTGCAGGTAATTAAATTATGTATAAAAGGACATTACTGAGAAGGTTAAACAAAGCCTCCTTTGTTGCTTCCCCCGGCCCCCATCCCATTTTTCCCAACACCCACCAGAAGCTAATGGTATTATGAATTTAACGTGTAAAGTTTTGATTCAAGATTGTGGCCTTCCTGAGGACAATGACCACTCTTTCATCCTCCAGATCCTCTGCCCCAAGCACAGGGCTCAGAAAGTATTTGAGGAATGAAAGGAGAAGTGGACTTTCTGTTCTGTCTTGAACACTAATTATTGATTGACTTCCCAAGGAGGGGGAAGCTGTCCTGTGAGGGACACAAGGGCAGTGCCTACCCTTCAGGTACTTATGATCTGAATGAGGAGAGAAAAGAATGCATAAGATAGCATATTCTCCAGGTCAAATGAAGAAACCAACTAGCATTGTTGGAGTTCAGAGGAAAGACTACCCTGGAGGCCTCAGAGCTAAGGTAGGATTTAAGTTGGGTGTTAAAGAAAAGAAGGTCTTAATCAGAGAGTGAGTGGGGAGCACATTAGGAGAAGAAAGCAACCCAAGTGAATCTGTGAGGTAAGGAAAATAAATACCTCCCTGGGCACACCAGTGTCTAGTAGATTTCTTCCTGACATACCATCATCTACCATTAGCTGCCAGTCTGCAGCTGGAGTCCCCAGGGCAGCCTGTTATTCTAAAGCAGCTTCTCTGGTCACCTTTTGGGGATTTGTGAGTGCCATCTTACAGGTTACTAGTTTCATAAGGAGCCCTAAATTATATTATGGATATGTTATATGAATCCAATGGGTGTGCACTGAGGTATAAGATGGGCTGCTGCACTGGTAGGGCCTATACAGAAGTTTTCATAAGTATTACTTTACATTTTATTTAACAAACATATAGCATTTACTAGTGCTAGGCATTGTGCTAAGCACTTTAAAATATTAACTCATTAACAGATACCAACCTCATATTGACCTATGAGGTAAGTGCTATTATTATCCTCATTTCAGAGATGAGTAAACTGAGGCACAGAGAGGTTAAGTCACTTACGCATGGTCACACAGCTGATAAGCAGCAGAGCTGGGATTCAATCCTTTCTTTTTTTTTTTTTCTTTTTTGGTTTTTATAACAGCTTTTTTGAGATATAACTCATGTGACATACAATTCACCCCTTTCCAGTGAATAATTCAGTGGTTTTCAGTTCATTCACCAGGTTGTACAACCACCACCTAACTTCTTCACCACCTCAAAAAGAGACCCTGTCCCCGTTAGCAATCACTCCCCATTCCCCGACCCCAGCCCCTGGCAACTGCTGATCTCTTTCTACCTCTTCTGGACATTTCACATAAATGGAACCACACACTGTTGTGGACTTTTGTGTCTGGCTTCTTTCACTCAGCATAAAGTTGTGTTTTTTTTTAACTGAAGTACAATTGATTTGCAATGTTTCAGGTGTACAGCAAAGTGATTCGGTTTTATATATATATATGTATTCCTTTTTCAGATTCTTTTCCATTATAGGTTATTACAAGATATTGAATATAGTTCCCTGACAGTAGGGCCTTGTTAGCATAAAGTTTTTAAGGTTCATCCATATTGTAGCTTGTGCCATAAATCTTCATTCCTTTTTATGGCTGAACAACAGTCCATTGTACATAGGGACCACATTTTGTTTCTCTAGTCATCATGGACGTTAGTTTTTCATAATCCTTGATTTGTCTATTTTTCTATACTAATCCACCTGTCTGTCCAATAGAACTTTCCAGTGTTGGAATGTTCTAGATCTGCACTGTCTAATGTGGGAGCCACCAGCTACATGTGGCTACTGAGCGCTTGGGATGTGGCTAGTGTGGCTGAAAAGCACCTTATTTAATTATACTTGAGTTTAATTACTTCAAATCCTGTGGGATGGACCACAGTCTATAGCTGCAGAGGAGCTATGACAGATTGATCAGAATCGGAGGCTCGATTCACGAGTCACTCTGAGACTGTGAGGCCAAGAAAGGACACTCCAAGCAACCTGAAAAATAACCCCCCCAGCTCTAGGAAGTCTGCTCCCTGCACGGTCATGATGAAATACTGCACAGGGGTCTCGGCCCCTGGTCCAGCCAATCACAAAAGGGATCCAAATTCTGGAAGAAGTCACACATTGGCCCTAAGCAGAAGGCTGAAGCTACCTATCATGATGTTGCAATTGCTACAGACCTGAGTGGCTGAGGAGGAAGGGAAACAGAGGTAAAAAAACTGCTGGATTACTTATGCCTGACTCCAGGCCAGGCCCAGGAACAGTGGTGAGGAAATAAGAGGGCGTTCCCTTGTGTGATGAGTTATTTACATCCGCTCCCCCAACAGCAGCTGCCTGTGCTCCCACAGCACAGCAAGGGCTCCTTGGCCTGAGAACAAGGTTGGTGGAGCTGGGACTTCTCGTTCCTCAGAGACAAAGCGAACCCAGAACTGACCAAAGTGAGGCACAGATGTGCACCTGAGGCCAGCACAGGGGACAGTCACGGCTCAGAGAAGACAGAACAAGCCCCTCGGTATGAAGTGCCCAGGGAGCCTGGCAGCTCTTCAAGGGGATACCCATCTGCAATCCAAGATCCAAAGGTTTTTACGCAATTTGGCACTCAAGTTCACTTGGAGGCAAACCTGACCCACACCAGCGTGTGTGACTGTTACCGCTCTGATGCTAAAAGTCACTGAACGCGGGCTCTGACTCAGCCCTTGTCAACACCACATACCTAAAACCCAAAATTCTGAGTTCTGTAATGTACCCAGCCCCAAGGTTTTCAGGAAAGGGACTAGGCCAGTATCGGGTCCTCCCAGCTACATTCAAAGCTCTCCAAAAAGGGTTTATTTGTTTTCCTCAGGACAGCTCCTCCAGATACCAAGAAGGACTGCTGTTTCAATGGAAGGATTCGGGAAGGGGGTGTACTTCTAGGGTATCCTTGGCCTTCAGAGACTGCTGCAGGCAGACGCCACAGAGAAGAACACAGGTGGAGCGCCTGCATATCAACCCTGGAAGATGCACCTGCATGCCTCCCACAGGCCAGAGGAGGCATGGGAAGGCAATTCTTGGAACTCATAGGGTAGTGCTTCCAGGAACATCCGCCAATGCTAGGTTTACATGCAGGGTGGCTTTCTTTTCAGGATGATATGAATGATAAGCCTTGTGTTCTAAGTCAGGCCCCAGACACTCAATCTTCCTGAACTCCCATAAGGTGTACAGGATAAAAAGGATTTCACCTAAAAGGTATCAGTCACTAGATACAGTTCTTCATTCAACAAAAATATAAGGTATGTACACTGTGTGCCAGGTACCAGGGCAGTCCTAGGACACGGTGAGTCCTAGACCCTGCACTCACAGGAGTAGACAGATGGCAGAGGCCAGGAGCCATCATGGATGCAGTGAGAGCAGCAGCCGCACAGACAGTGCCCCCGCCCGGGGCCTGTGGGTGCAGGGTTTCCTCCCTGAGCCAGGACAGGGTGTGGAGGGGCATCATGGAGCCTGGATGTGGGTTACTGGCTTGCAATCTTCTCTCTCCGGAGCTTTACTCTGCTCACCTGTCTTTTCCTTGATCTCACAGAGCACAATGAAGAGAGCAGGCTTCATCCCATGGCAATTCAGAGCATGCTTTCTGGCCCGCGCCTCCTCCAGGCTCCGGTCGGTGATGGCCATGATCTGCTGCAGGACGCCGCCCGTATCGGGGCGCGGCAGGGTCCCAGGTGCGCGGCCCGGGGCGGGGGACGGCGGCGCGGGGCGTGGCGGGCGCTTAACCTGGAGCCGCCGAGCCTGGAGAGCTCGAGCTGACGTCATAGACAACTGCCCCCATCTGTGCGGCGCGCCCTCAATCAATTCTTAACCATTATGCTCTAGTGCCTCTCTCTATAAAAATCCTGGATGGATGGTTGAATTAAGATCCTTGAAGTCTAGAAGCTGCAAAGATAGTACCAAAAATTCACCCTGTTTCCCCTTATATTAGCATGTTACATAACTGTGGCCCTTGTGTCAAAATTAAGAAACCAACATTGTTACATTACTGTAAACTAAACTACAGAATTTATTTGTAATATACCAGTTTTTCCACTTATGTTCTTTTCTGTTCCAGGCTTCAATCCAGGCTACCATTTTGTATTTAGTTATCATGTCCTCTTAGTCCCCTCTGGTCTGTCAGTTTGTCATTCTCCTTGGTTCTCATGACCTTGACAGTTTTGAAGAGTACTGGACAGGTATTTTTGTAGAATGTCTCTCAATATGGGTTTGCCTGATGTTTTCCTAATAAGTAGTTTCCTAATAAGACTGGTTTGGAGGAAGAACACCACCGAGGTGAAGTGCCCTTCTCATCTCATGGTATCAGGGAGGGCATGACATTCACATGACATCACTGGTGGTGTGAACTTTCATCACCTTTCTAGTTAGTGTCTACCAGATTTCTCCATCAGAAAGTTACTACGTTTCCATTTCTATACACATCTCTATTCTGTACACATACTGGTTAGAAGTGAGTTATTAAGTCCAGCCAAGAGTCGAGGGGGAGGGCGTTAAGCTCCACCACCTAGCGGAAGGGAATACATATATTATTTGGAATCATTCTGTATGAAAGATTTTTTCCCTTCTCCTCTATTTATTTATTTGTTAAATCATTTATTTTTATCAGTATGGACTCGTGTGTTTCATACTTTGGGTTTTTATTTGGATTATTATTGACTATTTTTAAAATATATATCCTTCCTGTACCTTTAAAAGGTTATTGGCTTGAAAATCCAGAATTCCTTATTGTGGATTTGTTTGAAGTAGGGACTATCTGAATTAAGTTTGAGGGAGTGTATGTGTGCATGCAGATGAGGAAATTAAGTGATGTTATGTAAATTGACCATGCTTACATAGTATGTGATGGAATCTCATACAGGAATGGTGTCTACAGAATCCTAATAGTAGGTCTCCATCCTCTGCTTAAGCACCTCTTGTGACATGAAGCTCATTACCTCATAAGACAGCTCTTTTGATGTTGAGTCTGCTCTACTCCTAGTGGGATTGCAGTCATCCAGGTAGTGGGATTGCAAGAGAGGAAGGGAAATGATGGCCATGGGAAGAGCAGAATATGACAGAGCAGTTGGCAAGAAAAGGGATTTGATTAGAGGAAGTGGTGACTGAGTCTAGGGTGAAGCAGCTAAAAACTGATGTGTCTCGGGACTTCCCTGGTGGCACAGTGGTTAAGAATCCGCCTGCCAACGCAGGGAACACAGGTTTGATCCCTGGGCCAGGAGGATCCCACATGCCGCGGAGGCACTAAGCCTGTGCACCACAGCTACTGAGCCTGTGCTCTAGAGCCCGTGAGCCACAACTACTGAGCCTGCATGCCACAACTACTGAAGCCCGTGAGCCTAGAGCCCGTGCTCCACAACAAGAGAAGCCACCTCAATGAGAAGCCCGCGCACCGCAACAAAGAGTAGCCCCCGCTCGCTGCAACTAGAGAAAGCCTGCATGCAGCCACGAAGACCCAATGCAGCCAAAAATTAATTAATTAGTTAATTAATTTAAAAAAACTGATGTGTCTCCCTGGATTTCAGGGAAGTATTGGGTTGGCAAAAAAGTTCGTTCGGGTTTTCCATAATATCTTACTTTTTGGCCAACTAATAGTTGTCTACCAGGCTGACAAAATATATACAGAGAGAACTTATAGTGACTACTCCCCCACACCCCATGCCCATCTAGACCCTATTCTTCTCCCCCAGTGGGCAACCTTCAGTTATTGTATTACTCCTTTGCCCATCCCCAATACATCCATTCTTAGATATAAACTATATTCGTTAATTCAACAAATATTTCTTGAGCACCTACTATATATGCCACAGGAACTATTCTAGGTACCACAGATGAGTTGGAAGGGTAGTGTGTGCGTGCATGTGTGTAGGAGGTGAAGCAAGCCCTTCTATTGCTCTCTTTTATTTGGATTAAATTATTTCTCATTCCTTCTATCCCTGATATGATTTTTAAAACTCTTTGAGATGTAATTCACGTGTCACATATCATACAATTCACCCATTTAAAGTATATGTATAGGCAACTCAAGGTGGCGGACGAGAGTGATACAGCAGTGAAGCCCCGGGCACCTCCAGTGCATTCCAGAAATGCAGCCAGAAATGCAATGGAAATGGCCAATGAGCACTGCAGCGGCTGCAAGAATGAGGAGGACAACAGCTACAACGAGGTGATTTGAGTCCAGCCAATGACACTGGAGCCAAAAAGAAGAAAAAGAAACAAAAAAAGTAGAAAGAAAAAGGCCGTGAGACAGATTCAGCCCAGGATGAGCCTGTTAAGATGAACTCTTTGCCAGCAGAGAGGATCCAGGAAATACAGAAGGCCACTGAACTTTTTTTGGTGGCTCAAGGGACCTGCAAAGACCATGGAGGAGGCTAGCAAGTGAAGCTACCAGTTCTGGGACACGCAGCCCGTCCCCAAACTGGGAGAAGTTGTGAACATGCACGGTCCTGTGGAGCCTGACAAAGACAACATCCGCCAAGAGCCCTACACCCTGCCCCAGGGCTTCACCTGGGATGCCTTGGATCAAGGGGACCGTGGTGTGCTGAAAGAACTATACATCCTCCTGAACAAGAATTATGTGGAAGGTGATGACAACATGTTCCAATTTGATTATTCCCCAGAATTTCTTCGGTGGGCTCTCCGGCCGCCTGGCTGGCTCCCCCAGTGGCACTGTGGTGTTTTAGTGGTCTCAAGTCAGAAACTGGTTGGATTCATCATCGCCATCCCAGAAAACATCCGTATCTATGACACAGAGAAGAAGATGCTAGAGATCAACTTCTTGTGTGTCCATAAGAAGCTGCACTCCAAGAGGGTGGCTCCAGTCCTGATGCGTGAGATAACCCAGAGGGTTCACCTGGAGGACATCTTCCAAGCTGTTTACACTGCTGGGATGGTATTACCAAAGCCTGTTGGCACCTGCAGGTACTAGCATCGGTCCCTAAACCCACGGAAGCTGATTGAAGTGAAGTTCTCCCACTTGAGCAGAAATATGACCATGCAACGCACCATGAAGTTCTACCAACTGCCAGAGATTCCCAAGACAGCTGGGCCACAACCAATGGGAAAAAAGGACATTCCAATAGTGCACCGGCTCCTCACCTGGTACCTGAAGCAGTTTCACCACATGCCAGTCAAGAGCCAGGAGGAGGTGGAACATTGGTTCTACCTCCAGGAGAATATCACTGACACTTTTGTGGTGGAGAGTGCAAATGGTGAGGTGACAGATGAGTGGAGCTTTTATACACTTCTGTCTACCATCATAAACCACCCGACCCACAAGAGTCTAAAGGCTGCTTATTCTTTCTACAATATTCATGCCCAGACCCCTCCTCTAGACCTCATGAGCAATGCCCTCGTTCTCACCAACATGAGAGGGTTTGACATGTTCAATGCAGTGGATCTCATGGAGAACAAAACCTTCCTGAAGAAGCTCAAGTTCAGCATAGGGGACAGCAACCTACGGTATTATCCTAACAATTGGAAGTGCCCAGCATGGGGGCAGAGAAGGTTGGGCTGGTGTTACAGTAACCAGTTGCCAGTGAGATTCTGTATAAAGCCACTGAGAATTCAAACCAGGAAATGGAGCCCCACCACTTGTTGGTCCAGTTTTCACAAACGTGAGAATCTCTGGCAAGGGGAGCAGAACTGAACTGGCTTTACAAACCACCACTGAATTTGACGATTGTTTTGCAGTGGCATAGGCTGTGTGATGTCACCTCTGGCCATGTCTCTGGTCTCCCTATTTTTTAATTAATCACATCATTATGCAGCCGTGATCAAGGGAATGTAACTGCTGAAAACTAGCTCATGATTGGCATATTATGGAGTTAATGGGTTAATAATAAAAGTATATATATATATATATATATATATATATATATATATATATAAAGTGTATGTACAGTTCAATGGTTTTTAGTATATTCACAGATATGTGTAAACATCACAGTTAATTTTAAAACCTTTTCATCACATCAAGAAGAAACCATTTAGCTATCATCCCTCTATTACCTCAGTCCCTCCTCCCAGCCCTAAGCATCTACTAATCTACTTTCTGTCTCTATATGTTTCCCTTTTCTGAATTTTCATATGAGTGGAATCATATAGTATATAGTCTTTTGTGACTGGCTTCCTTTACTTAGCATAATGTTTTCAAGGTTCATCCATGTTGTAGCATATGTATCTGTACTTCATTCCTTTTTATAGCTGAATAATATTCCATTGTATGGATACCATATTTTGTTTATCCATTTGTCTGTTGATGGACATTTGGGTTGTTTCCACCTTTTGGTTATTGTGAATAATGCTGTTGTAAATATTCACGAACAAGTTTCTGTGTGGATGTATGTTTTCATTTCTTTTGGGTAGGTACCTAGAAGTGGGATTGCTGGGTTATATGGTAACTCTATGTTTAATCATTAGGGAACCACCAGACTATTTTTCAAAGTGGCTGCACCATTTTATATGTTCCTGCCAGCAGTGTATGAGGGTTTCTACTTCTCCACATCCTCCACGTCAACACTTATCTGACTTTTCTTGTTCTAGTCATCCTAGTAGATGTGAAGTAGTATCTCATTGTGATTTTGATTTGCAGCATTTCCTTGATGACTAATGATGTCTGAGCATCTTTTAATTTGCTTTTTGGCCATTCATATATCTCATTTAGAGAACTGTATATTCAAATTCTTTGCCCATGTTTTAACTGGGTTAGTTATCTTTTTATTATTGAGTTGTAAGGGTTCTTTATATACTCTAGACACAAATCCCTTATTCTTTTTCCCATCACTTGGCTGAGATCCATGTCTGGTAGGAAAGTGCCCAAGGCAGACCCTGTAGTCAAGATGATGGTGTAAAAAGGCAGGAAAGGGCCTCAAACAGAAAAAGCTGTACATGTGGAGAAAGGGCCCAGCCTGCTTCTGGATTCTCTAGAAGTCTGGCAGCCCATGGAGGGGATCCTAGGCCAAGGGGAGCTGGCTACATCTAGCTAGCAGGTTAGCAATGCTACTCCAGGTAGCTGTTAAAAATTATTTGACCATACACAAACTTCACTAAATGATGCCCTTTCTGAAGAAAGCCTCACTCTGTGCTTGGTAATTTCAGCTCCTTGTCTTGGAATAATTATGCCAGTGTTCATAAAAATCTTATTCATGACACTTGTTAAAGACAGCAAGGCAGACTTTATTTGGGGGAGTACTACAATGGGGTTTACCATGGGGAAAGAGATGGGGCTTAACTTGGAATACAACAAGGAAGGGTAAGGATTTGTAATCAAGGAACGGGTTTAGGGCGGGTATATCAGTGTATGAAAGACTACTAAGAGGAAGCAATAGGGGTAAGGGGGGATTCTGGCTAAACTGACCTAACAGGATTCTAACTGAAGGCAGTCACGGTGATCACACATCACCTAGGGGATGGTAAAAGGTGAGGAATTCGATCAAATATTGAGAGTGATCAGATGGGGGGAGGGCATTCTCGTTAAAGAGACTTAGGAGTCTTGCTAAAATTGGACAATGCAGAGAGGAACACAGAAGCTCAAAAGTCAGGGCCTACTTGAGAAGGTAGTTGGAGACTGACTAAAGTTTGGTCAAGGAGAGACCCTTCGACACTAGTCCCCCACCCCAACTCCCGTACATTTTCCCTGTCTGCTTCCCTATGAGTAGATGGTCAAAGGAGACAAACACTCCTCAAGGCTATTGGGTGGTCTGATGGTTGCTAGGCAGCCCCCAGGGCCCCTTTCAAACTGTAGCCTGCCCCACACCCCTCCCGGCTGGCGTGCCCCTGCCCCACCTTATGGCGGCTGGCTGCTAGCAGTATTATGGGTCCCACAGCAAAGACTCATCTGCCTGCAGGCTGCACTGCCAAGGGCCAGGAAGAGGCAGCTCAGGCCTGGTGGGGGAGCGGGGCAAAGTCGTGTAAGTCCTTAGGATTCATCAGAACAACCAAAGCCCATTTGGTGCTGCAGGATGTCTCCACCACTCACCTCTTTGTCTCTTTTGCCATGCCCATTTCCCAGGTAAGGGAAGCTGGGAGCCCTAGAGGGTGGACCACTGGCACCCCTGGGGAGGGTCTGGCACCAGCAGGGGTTAATCTCCACATTATTGGGGCTCATTAGCCCCAGCCATAACCTCACTCCCTCTGTACTTCACTCCTAAAGGACCTGGGTTTCTGAGGTTCCTTCCCTATCACCCAAATACAAATTTGGGTAGGTCTGAGGTCCATATCTTGGCTTAATTGTGGTCACATGGATAGACAGTGGTGAGAGTGGGGCTAAGCTTGTTTGTTTTGCTCAGAAAGGACCAGAGCAGGCAAAGTGGGACCTTCAGGCAGTCTGTATGCTCCTGTCCCTGAGGTGGGAACAGTAGGTACTGTCACATACTGGGAATGAACTCCGCAGATATGGGCAAGAGCAGAAGGTACTTTCAGCCTGGGAGCCTCCCAGGGAACAGACACTGCAGCCAGACTACCTGGGTCCGAATAGCGACTCCATCACTTACTAGTTGCGTGACTCTAAGAAAGTTACTTCACCTCTCTGAGTCTCGAGTTCCATAAGTGAGGATAACAGTTCCTAACTCATAAGGTTGTTGGGGGGACTAACATGTGTTAATATATGTAAAGTGATGTGTTTACTGTTATTTTCATTGTGGATGGAAAGAGGGCAAATGCCTTGGTTTTCAAGGGCCTAGGTCTGGCAACTCTTGATTCCCATAGAGCTGATAGGCACTGAGAATCTGGGGCATGGGCACTTCACCTACACTCATGGTTAATCCTCTCAACAACCCAGTAATGTATCATCAGTCCCATTTTGCAGATATATCTCTTAGCAAGGCAAGGAAATGGTTAGGGTTAAAGTAAGAGGGAGTGAGTGAGTGTGTGAAAAGCTCAGTCTCCTGACTTCTCCTACAGTGCCCTCTTCACTTCACGGTCTGCAGCAGACAGCTGAGGAAAAAACAATTCCTGGACAGCAGGATAGAAAAGCTGTTCTATGAAATCAGAGTAAAATGGCTTAGAGGGAAGAGCTGCCAACAGAGGAGGGCTTCCTGCTTGGACCCTGAGCCATGTTTTGACTCCTGGTTCCTGGGGGTTGTTAGTTTCCTCTGAAGAGGGAACTTATTTCCCTCCTGTAGGCAGAACCCAGGAAACAAGCCTGCTTTCCTATAACCTAACCTGAGTACTCTCCAAAGAAAGAAACTAGGTCTTCATTAATCACCAACTCCAGCTACCTCATCCCTCCCACCCCTTACAAATCAACAAACACAAAAACTTGAAACAATTGGCTCCTGGCCCAATGAGAACTTTGACCTTTTTATTTATTTATTTATTTATTCATTTATTTATGTATTTATTTATTTATTTATTTGGCTGTGCCGGGTCTTAGTCGAGGCATTCAGGATGTTCGTTGCTGCATGTGGGATCTTTTGGTTGTGGCATGTGGAAGGAATCTTGTTTCCGGACTAGGGATCGAACCCAGGCCCCCTGCGTTGGGAGTTCAGAGCCTTAGCCACTGGACTGCCAGGGAAGTCCCAAGAACTTTGATTTCTAAGGAGTGAAGAAACCTCTGACTCCGCTCCAGATTTGTTGAATAAATATCTAGTGATTCCCAAAGCAGAAGAAATAATTTTCAGAAGGAAGAGATCAAGAACAAGGGAGAACAGTGACCTTGTTTTCCCATCGCCACATTCCTCTCCATTTCTGAGCCCTCTCTACTACTCTTAGAAGGAGGTAGGGAATCTGCCTTTGACTACTGTAAGAATGGAATCAACCAAAGTTCAGAGGTTAGCTCAGATGGAGAGTAACAGAACCCAAGCCTATAACCACTGAGTCCCATCTCCTGGTTTTATCCCCCTCACAACTAGGACTCTCCCTAAACAGAGGTATAAACTTGCCTCCTGAGATTACCAGCCAGCCAAATTTTAGTACATACTTCACCCTCCACCCTCACACTCTAGCTCAAAGCTGAATTAAGACTTCGGGAGCATAAGGACTAAAAAAGAAATTGTTTTGGGGAAATCAGCTATTTGTCAATCAAGTCTTTTGCATCTTTAAATTCATATAGGGACTATTCACGTGTAACATGCCTATCATTTTTAAATCCTCTGAAACAAATTAGATGTCGTAAACTTCTCTTTCTCAGGAAAAATGGTTCTAAAGCATGAGGTAATTTGAACTTGTGAAATTGAAGTTGGATTCCAGATAAGTTATAGTTTTATTAAAGAAATTGAGAAAGTCCTGTTTAATGTGGCTGCCCTTTTGGGGAACTTTTTTTTAAGTTATTTCAAAAACATGAGTCTTTTTTGCCATACGAATTTTTGTTGCAATGTACACATAACATCAAACAGCTCGGGTGCAGGCCGTTCACCCTTTTCTAGGCTTCATATGACCTCTTCAAAGATCTTCAGATATTTTCAGAGAAACAGCAGATAAATTTATGTTCACATTCACATTCTCAATGTCTTTCTAAATTAGAGAAGGACATAGTTCTTGTACTACACCTTGAAATTATGATGTTATGACAGGCTGACATTTTAGCACCTTTTCTATGGCCAGCAATAATGATAGGCATCTTGTAGGCACATGTCTAAGGATGCTGTCTCCTTCCATTTCTATAAACTAAGAAATCTCATTATGTGCTTCTGCATGTTTTGAGGAAATTGAAAATGACCCCAAACTTTCATTATCAAAGCTCTAATTTCACAGGCAAGCAAAACACACTCCTTTTAAGCAGCATTGTGTACAAGGTGTGCAGGACATTTAACGGGCAAAATATTTCACGTTTATAGACTGAATGGAATTTTCAAAATTTATGGGTGTACTGTCTGCTGAATATGGATAGATGAGCAAAATCTAGTTTGTATTGTTCTGCTTTCTGTGGTTTCATTAACATCTTCATAGGTATCAAGAAAGCAATATGAAACTCTACCTTTTTAAAAAAAATTGAAGTACCTAATAACTAAGTTTTTTCTTGCTGAGATCAGACTCATCATTTGACACACCGTAAAAAGCATGATCATTGGTAAGATATGACAGAATCAGATCTATGCTATAAGGGACCTACATATCTGTTATCAAAATTTCCCCCTTTTGTTTGCCTAGATTGTAATGGTTCTCATTTTCATTATCTGCATTCTTGCAGAACATGGTGTTATGGGCTGAACTGTGTCCCTCCCAAATTCATATGTTGAAGCCCCAACCCGCAGTATCAAAGAATGTGGCTCTATTTGGAGATAGGGCCTTTAAAGAGGTGATTTAAGGCTGTTAGGGTGGGCCCTGATCCAATCTGACTGTGTCCTTATAAGAAGAGGAAATTTGGACACACAGGGAGACACAGGAGTGCACGCTACGCAGTGGAAAGACCATGTGAGGACACAGGGAGAAGGCAGCAATCTACAAGCCAGGAGAGAGGCATCCAAAGAAACTAAACCTGCCAACATCTTGATCTTGGACTTCCTAGGCTCCAGAATTGTGAGAAATAAATTTCTGTTGTTTAAGCCACCCAGTCTATGGTATTTTGTTACTGCCGCCTAAGCAGACTAAGACACGTGGTGACAATATTTACAATGTTAAAGGTTAAACTAGCACTATTTCAATACAATTACTACAAAGTATAGGCAAAGTCACAGACTGTTAATGCTCATGATTACAATACACTTAAGTTGCACACTGAAGTGGCATCATTCAGAGTGATGCAACAGTGAATCATCCATTATTCATTCAGAGTGATGCAATAATGACTGATCCATTACTGTGAACCAAAATCATGGTTGTCAATATCAGTACCCAGGGGAAAAAACAGCTACAACAACTGCAGAAGGCAGATAATCTATACCATACTTGTTTCACACTAAAAACTGTGTTGTTTTCACCCCCTAGTTGGGGGGCCACCATACAGGTTTTATACTCCCCCCTCAACAATATTTAGCACCCACCAGTGAAAATTGAGACTTTTGATATCCCAGGAAGGGGTTTCCTGGGATTCAGGACTTTCAGTGCTAAAACTGTAATAGTTCAAGGCAAACCAAGACAGTTGGCCATTCTAAGTGGTGCTCCTGGGATGCCACTGGCTATGTTCTATTTCTTGCCTGGGTGATGGTCACATGATGTACTTTATAATAACTTTTAGCTGTACATTTATGTTTTATGCATTTTTATGTTAGTGTATTTGTTTTTCAATATATTTTAGAAAAAGTTACGCCCCCTCGCTTCCCATCTCATATGTAATTCAAAATAAAATAATACTAAATCATAAAACAGAACAAAATCTAACCAATTTCTGATTTTTCCATGGTATATATATAATGTAAAATTGATTCCACTTTTTGTGATGCCCTACTTTGCTGGTGCCTTAGGTACCTGTTTATTTAAACAACCTGGTATTGCCCTCAATGAATGACATCACATTACCAGACACAACATTGGCAGGCCTTCCGACACTAGCCCCATGTGACCTTTTGCTTTTTATCACTCTTTCAGGTAGAGTTAATGGTTCCTTTCCACTGTACTTTGTGTCAGTGCTGATCACAATTAATTGAAATTAGGTGTTTATTATGTGTCTCCCAACATTGCACCGAACTCCTTGGAGAAAAATGGTGCCTTGTTCATTTCTGCATCATCAGTGCTTTGTGATTGGTACTTGGTGACATTTTTTGAATGAATGATGGGATTTTATTAGGGCCAGCTATCAAAGTCTTCCCTCCCTGGTGCCCTTGTACTACAACTGCATTATAAGCCTGCCTATGTTGGCTAAATCCCAAACTGGCTCTGTCCAACTGACAGCATTTATTTTCTGAGCACCCCCATTACCCTAGAATATAGAGCTGGTATAAAATTCATTTATATAAGATACATTTATTGACTATATCAATAAATACAGTCAATAAATGTACCCTGACCTGTGCCTGCGGTACAAAGAGGCAAAATCTAAATTGAGAGGATACAAAAAAAATAAAATAAAATAAATTGAAAGCGTAATCAAATGCTGAATTATGGCAGGGAAAACCGGTCTTACATGAATCATTTACTGAGCCTTCTACATTGATGGCTCCTGGAAATAACTGTTTGACATCGTCTTCTTGAGGTGCCAAACAGTTACTTCCAAAAACCCAAGGGGTTTTTGATCATTTTTCCAAGTTTTATTATTGATTTTTTTGGGGGGGAGTGTGTCTTCCAAGCTCCTCACTCAGCCATTCTGAAAATCCCCACAATTATTTATTAATTGTTGTACAACGTTCTCTATCCATGAGAATAGATACTATAAATAGCCCAAGATAAAGAGGCATTGCTGTCTTGAAACATAAGGCAAAGATAGCTTCTTCATTGCCCAAAAGCACAAAACAAAGCAAAATCTGTCAAAATCATTTTTAATATTCAACTCATAAAATAACATATATTAGGTAATCTGATGGCCCTTGGCCATTATGAGGTACTTTTGTTTTCCTGTTTTGTCTTAGAGGTGTTTTGTGCTTTTGATGCAATCAAATTTATTTACCTGTATCTCTATGTTTTATGCCTATATTTCCTTTTATAATTTTATATTTTATGTTCAGGCCTTTTATATGAAATTTACTTTTATGAAAGCTGTGAGGTAAAGATCTAACTTTAATTATCCTAAGTGGATAACCAGTGTTCCTAAGACCATTTACTGAGTACTTTATCCTTTCTTTTTTTCTTTTTTTTGCAGTACGCGGGCCTCTCATTGCGTGGTCTCTCCCGTTGCGGAGCACAGGCTCCGGACAGGCAGGCTCAGCGGCCATGGCTCACGGACCCAGCTGCTCCGCGGCATGTGGGATCTTCCTGGACCGGGGCACGAACCCGCGTCCCCTGAATCGGCAGGCGGACTCTCAATCACTGCACCACCAGGGAAGCCCCCTATCCTTTCTCCTTTGTCAAAAACTGAATTCCCTTATACAGTTGGGTCTGTTTTGGACTCTTTATTCTGATCCATTGATTCATTTGTCAGTGTTTCTTCCACTACCACATCATTTTAATTATTACACCTCTATGGTGTGTTTTGATATTTGATAGGGCAAGTTAAGTCTCAACCCACTGTTCTTTTTCAAAATTGTCTCGGCTATTTTTGCACTTTTTCTCTTCCAAGTGATTTTTAGAATCAATTTGTTGAGTTCTGTAAAACTTTTCACTAGGATTTTGATTGGGATTAAATTTATAGACTTTTATAGGTCATTGACATCTTTACAATATTGAGTTTTACCATAGTGAAATACAACATATCTATCACTTCACTCAGATATTCTTCCATTTCCATCTGTAAAGTTTGGGTTTTTTTCATCTAGATTTTGTACATTTATTATAGATTTTTCCCCCTGGGTAATTTATAGTTCTGGGAGTTGTTGTGACTGGGATCTTTTTAAAATCTATTACAATGCCCAGTAGATTATTGTTGGTGAATAAAAATATTATTGCTTTTTGTATGTTGCTCTTGTATTTTGCCACTTTGCTAAATTATTTGTACTGGTTCTAATGGTTTCTCGATTGACTGTCTTGGATTTTTTATGTAGACAATTATATTGCTTACAAATAATGATAGTCATATTTACCTTTTTATTATTTTTATCTCTTTTGCCAAAGTTAATTCATTCATTCAATTAATATTTGGCAGCTGCTTATGTGCCAGGGCAGCTGCCATGTGCCAGGCATTGTTCTACACTTGGGGGATACAGTAATGGACAAAACAGACAAGGTTTATGCCCTCTAGTGCTTATATTCTATTCAGGAGACATTGACAATTTAGGAAAGGCATAAAAAGGTCAGTCACCTAGCTGCATGTAAGTCAAGGAAGTTAGAACACTCCCTAACATCATACACAAAATAAACTTAAAATGGCTTAAAGATTTAAATATACGGCATGATACCATAAAACTCCTAGAAAAGAACATAGGCAAAACATTCTTTGACATAAATCGTAGCAATGTTTTCTTAGATCAGTCTCCCAAGGAAAAAGAAATAAAAGCAAAAATAAACAAATGAGACCTAATGAAACTTATAAGCTTTGCACAGCAAAGGAAACCATAAACAAAATGAAAAGAAAACCTACAGACTGGGAGTAAATATTCGCAAATGATGCGACCAACAAGGGCTTAATTTCCAAAATATACAAACAGCCCATACGACTCAATATTAAACAAACAAACAACCCAATCAAAAAATGGGGAGAAGATCTAAATAGACATTTCTCCAAAGAAGACATACAGATGGGCAATGGGCACATGAAAAGATGCTCCTCATTGGTCATTATTAGAGAAAGGCAAATCAAAACTACAATGAGGTATCACCTCACACTGGTCAGAATGGCTATCATTAAAAAGTCTACAGATAACAAATTCTCGAGAGGGTGTGGAGAAAAGGGAACCCTCCTACACTGTTGGGAGGAATGTAAATTTGGTGTGGCCACTATGGAGAAAACTAAAAATAGAGTTGCCATACAATCCAGCAATCCCACTCCTGGACGTATACCCAGACAAAACTATAATTCGAAAAGATACATGCACCCCTATGTTCATAGCAGCACTATTTACAATAGCCAAGACATGGAAACAGCCTAAATGTCCACTGACAGACAAATGGATAAAGAAGATGTGGTTTATGTATACAATGTATTATTACTCGGCCATAAAAAGAATGAAATAAAGCCATTTGCAGCTACGTGGATGGACCTAGAGATTATCATACTAGGCGAAGTCAGTCAGAAAGAGAAAGACAAATATCATATGATATCACTTATTTGTGGAACCTAAAAAAGAATACAAATGAACTTATTTACAAAACAGAAACAGACTCATGGACATAGAAAACAATCTTATGGTTACCAAAGGGGAAGGGGGAGGAGGGATAAATTAAGAGTCTGGGATTAACACATACGCACTATTATATATAAAATAGATAAACAACAAGGACCTACTGTATAGCACAGGGAACTAACTATATTCAATATTTTGTAATAAACTATAAGGGAAAGGAATCTGAAAAAGAATATATATATATAACTAATTATATATATATATATATGAATCACTGTGCTGTACACCTGAAACTAACACAATGTAAATCAACCATACTCCAATTTTTTTAAAAAAGGCATAGGCTCTGAAATCAGAAAAAAAAACAATAAATATTCATCTTACACAGTTGATACTGGTCGTGAATCTGGTAATAGCTTGTTGATGACTCGGGGTCTTTCTTGAGATTGTAGTCAAGATGTCAGCTGGGCTTGCCATCATCTGAAGATTTGGCTGGGGCTGGAGGATTCATTACCAAGATAGCTTACTTACATGGCTGGCAAGGTTCTGGTTGTTGGCAGGAGGCCTCAGTTCCTCATCTCCATAGGGCCGCTTGAGTGTCCTCATCATGTGGCAGCAGGCTGTTCCCGGGAAGAGTGATCCAAGAGGGAGAGACAGGCAGAAGCTGTAAAGTCGTTTATGACCTAGCCTTAACAGTATTCCATCATTTTCACAATATACTATTGATTACACAGATCAACCTTATTCAGTGTGGGAGGGGACTACACAAAGGTGTGAATACCAGCAGGCAGGGATCACTGGGGGCCATCTTTATTTTTTTTTATTAGAGTATAGCTGTTTTACAGTGTTGTGTTAGATTCAGGTATACAGCAAAGTGAATCAGTTATACATATACATATATCAATTTTTTTTTTAGATTCTTTCCCCATATAGGCCATTACAGAGTACTGAGTAGAGTTCCCTGTGCTGTACTGTAGGACCCTATTAGTTTTCTGTTTTATATATAGTAGTGTGTACATGTCAGTCCCAATCTCCCAATTCATCCCTCCCTCCCCTTACCCCATCAGGGGCCATCTTGAAGGTTGGATACCACAAACTATACATGAATTTTGAGGGAATTGTAAAGCATGAAAGTAGAGGATGTCAGCTGTGAAGCATAGACAACTTGAAGCCAGGAGACAGGCTCATGAACAAGAATTGAGGATTATTAAAAAATGAATCTCTAAGATAGCTATTCTCAACCACCAAACTCAATAATGACTTTATAACAAATATTTTGTAATACCCTTTTATTTTCCTGAAACGGAGTTTGTGGATAAGTAACCTACCTATATACCTAATTTGAAAAGATGAGCATAATGTCCTAACTGTAACATTAAGGATATAAAATTATATTTTTTAACAAAATAAAACATATTTCAATATCTAAATGCTTAATCATGATTATACTGGAAGACATAATGAAGTCAGTGACCTCCACCTGAAAATGCTAACTGATACAGGTGTGTTGTATTGGTCACTCAAATACCACAGATGGCATTGCCATAGTGATGTTGAAATGGAGCAGGACCCTATGGTCCTCCCCACAATGTCCTCTGCCTGCCTTTTGTCTGTGGAAAAACTTTTATTAAAGAATAAATTTAATCAGAGAGTGAGAAAATTCAGAAACAAAGGAAAACAGTCCAAGACTAAATAATAATAGTCACTAAGCATAATCAAGGACCTTTAGTCCCTCTTCATGGGCTATGGATAATATTCTGAGCCATATTCTGTGAGCTATCTTGTAGATATTGAAACCCGCACCAGGTAGAAGAAGTTAACTACAGGATGACCAGACTATAACCATGACATAAGCGGCCACAATTCTGAGAATTGGGCTCAAGGAAATGGGAACAAACCTACCCTGGAACTGAAGATTAACTGTACTTAAGACCATCAAGATGATGCTGGTCAGACCACCGCATGAACAATTTCAAGAGGACTGTCAGAGCTGACTCTTGCTTCTGCATATAGCCCCCTCCCTCCGTCTATAAAAGCTCTTGCACACTGGTTGTTGGGGGTCGGGGGTAGCTGGCCTTTGGACAGGAGTTCGCCCTCCTCCCGGGTTGCCGGCCTCCAAAATAAAGCAAATTTTCCTTTCCACCAACTTGCCTCTTTATTGGCTTTTGAGAGGTGAGCAGCTGGACCTTACTTTTGGTTACAATGTGGTTTTCCAAATGATGAACAACTCTTGGTAAAATTCTGAATAAAACAACGCACAATCTTCCCTTGATTTACATGATTGCTGCATTTTTGAAAACTTCAGTGTTAATTTAAACTGTATAAAAATACTTGGTGTTTTTGTTTAATATGGAGTTGGGCTATAAGCTCGGATAATCGTAAACAGTCTTTTCACCTACATGAATGTCTAGCAGACATTCAAAAGTCACATGAGATAAGACCATCATGTGCACTGCAGGACTTCAGCAACCCTGAACCCTGCCCACCCTCTCCCCCGGTTGTTGTGACAACCAAAAGTACCACCGTATATTTCCCAAAATGCCTTCTAGGGGGCAATATGGACCCCCACCCTCCCGCCCCCACTGAGGACCACTTACCGAAGAGAGGGAAGGTATGTGTAGGCAGTGGAAGGAAATGAGAAGTGGAAGGGTATGGTTGTGAGGGGTACTTGAGAACAGGAAATGAGGCAATCTGAATCTTGGGGCTTCCATCGCCATACATATTTATTGATGGAATGAAGGTCTCAGAACCAAACACAGCCTTATACCAGGGACAAGAGGGAAGATAGAGAGGGAGGTAGAAGAAAAGGCCAGGACTTGTGGACTCTGAGCTAATAGGACTTAGGACTACTACTGCACTTTTGCTGAAGTCACCTTAGCATTTTAGACACTACCTCATACCTTTCTTTCTTTCCCTTTCTTTGAGCCCAGACTAACTGGAGCTTCTAAAATGCTGAAAGACATCTCTATTTTACATATGAGGAGACTGAGGCCCAGAGAGATGAAATGCCTTATAGGAGGTCCCCACAGCAAGTTAGTTGATGGCTGAGCTGGGGGAGGTGAGGATCTTTCCACAAGAGTACTTTTTCTTTTCTTTTTGAGGATACAAAGAATTTATTTTGGCGTGTCTCTTTCCTGACTGTCTTCTGTGGTTTGTCTGTGAGAACTGCTGATAGCAATATGTCTTCAGGAAATGCCAAAATTGGGCACCATACCCCCCAGTTCAAAGCAACTGCTGTAATGCCAGATGGTCAGTTCAAAGATATCAGTCTATCTGACTACAAAGGAAAATATGTTGTGTTCTTCTTTTACCCTTTTGACTTCACCTTTGTGTGCCCCACAGAGATCATTGCTTTCAGAGATAGGGCAGAAGAATTTAAGAAACTCAACTGCCAAGTGATTGGTGCTTCTGTGGATTCTCACTTCTGTCTCCTGGCATGGATCAACACACCCAAGAAACAAGGAGGACTGGGACCCATGAACACTCCCTTGATATCAGACCCCAAGCGCACCATTGCTCAGGAATATGGGGTCTTAAAGGCCCATGAAGGCATCTCATTCAGGGGCCTTTTTATTATTGATGATAAGGGTATCATTCAACAGATCACCATAAATGACCTTCCTGTTGGCCGTTCTGTGGATGAGACTCTGAGACCCTCCAGTTCACTGACAAACATGGGGAAGTGTGCCCAGCTGGCTGGAAGCCTGGCAGTGATACCATCAAGCCTGATGTCCAGAAGAGCAAAGAATATTTCTCTAAGCAGAAACGAGCACTGGGCCATTTTAGGGCCAGGTTGCAGTAGGTGGCCATGAGAACAAAACTATTGTATTTTGTACTATTGTAATGCTTAAAACACGGGACCTTACACTCAGCCGAGATGTGGTGTGGAACAGGACAGGCCTTTCCTGTAGGGGTTGGGGAGGCCAGCCTTTCTTCCTCAGGAGGGAATGGCCTGAGCTGTGTTATGCGGCAGGCAAACTGATGTGTATAGTAGTAGGTTATCGTTTTTGGTCTTTTGTAGTTTTATTAAACTTGAGCTGAGACCTTGTTGATTCTTCATTTTAGGGAGGCATTAGCCTTTGAGTGTAAGAGGAATTTACTCTTTGCTTTCCCTCTTTAGGGGAAAATGAGGTGTGAGAGCTGCCTCAGAATCAGGAAATTATATTGAGGGGAAATGCAAGGAGATACAGGGAATGGATCTGAAGCAACGTGTTTCATTTCACCGTATCTGGAGAAGAGCAAGACCTACTACACTATTGGCCAATGCACTGCAATTTATGCTATAGGCTGGGTTGCAGGTTAAGAGCCCAATGAGATTACTGACATTTACTTTTACACTACTGGGAGGGCTATATGAAAACCTGAGGCTTGGCCTCTTCTGATAAATGCCTGGTACTGGTTCTGTAAAAGATCAGAGTTAGAGGCTTCAGTACCTTTGGAACTAAAAGGGAGAGGGGGACACAAACACAAGCGCTGGTGTTCATAGGGTAGGGCTTTCTGTGTCAAAAGCACAGTGCTGGGCACCTCTTGGCTTCCCTGGGTTTCTATCCTTGATTTAAGGGTAGTTCTTTCTTGTCCTCATATCATTGTCCTGAGGGAGGGCTGTCAGCGGGGCAAAGGCGGATTCCTCCTGGGCTCTTGAGGCTAGGGCAGATTCAGGACTGAGAATCCTTCTGTATATCATGTGGTGCCCTCCTAGACACCTTCCAGACACAGCTACCCCAGCCTACCTAGCCCTCCAGTATTCAGACAAGCAAGAACTATGAGTGGCAGTATAGGATTCCCGGGGCCTTCAGTAATAGCTTATTATATGCCAGGCACTATTTTGTATTTAGTCAGTCTCCATAATAACTCTCTGAGGCAGGTACCATTATTTAGGGGACAGTTGCTTCTTAAGCCCTGTAACAAGTAGCATCTTGAAGCACTGCAGAGAAATGGTAACAGGTAATAATCCCATATTCCAAGGCAGGTGGCAAGTCTGGATCTGCTTTGGTCTTTTGACCAAACTTCTTTGAGCTTTGTTATCTTCATTTAAGATCTCTACTATAATTCTTTATCAAAAATGATCATCTTGGGGCTTCCCTGGTGGTGCAGTGGTTGAGAGTCCGCCTGCCGATGCAGGGGACACGGGTTCGTGCCCCGGTCCAGGAAGATCCCACATGCCGCGGAGCGGCTGGGCCCGTGAGCCATGGCCGCTGAGCCTGAGAGGCCACAACAGTGAGAGGCCCGTGTACTGCAAAAAAAAAAAAAAAAAAAGATCATCTTGTACCCAATAAAAGTCTTGCCCAGCCAAATTTTAAAAAAAAAGAATTGATTTTAATAATAGGCATCTGGTCAGTTTCTAGTGCTGGACCAAGGACTCTAGGCCTGGACCTACTTCAAATTGATCTGGTTTAAATGGATCACACTCTACATTCCAGATTATAACTGCCACTTGGTGAGTAGACATAAGGTTCGCCTCAAAGCTAACAAGAAAATGTAAAAATATATTTATTTATCAGTAATAAATAAATGTTATACATATGACTTTTTTCAGGTTAAAGCTTGAAATACACTCAAGGATGTTATGCACTGATTTTTTTTTCTCTTTCTTTTTTTAATTGAAGTAAAATTGACCTATAACACTATGCTAGTTCCAGGTACACAACATGGTGATTCAATATTTCTACATATTACAAAATGATCATCATGATGAATCTTCCACTTTTTAAAGGGAATTAGACCTGACTAGAAAGTGTAACTAGTGAACGGGCCTCTCTTTCCTCTTCAGGTTCCTTTGGAACAAGGTCAGGGACAGATAACACTGTTGTAATTCAGGCTCAGCTCCCTACCATCTGGAAGGTTAAGTCATGGGTTTGTTATGTTTTTTCTTAAAGAGCCAACCACTTGGAAGTCCTGAAGAACTGAAATACTTACAGTTGCTCAAGGGCCTGCCAGTGTCCCCTGACTTCTGACCAGATGTGCCTCAAGCTGGCTGACAGTATTAAGAAATATGTGTCCTCAGTGAGCGAGTGACCTGAGAAGGTTGACAGGCTGTCCAGTGACGACAGCCTCCTCCTTCTAGCCTCTGTCCTCTGCCCCTAATGTGGGGATGGGGTGGGGCATACCAGAGGTTGGTCTTCTCAGAGTTGTCTAGCTTTCCTTCAAGGGACTGATAATATTCTCTAGCACGGTATCCAGAAACGTGAGTTGCTTCCCCAGGGACCCAGGAAGGGCTTTTGAGAAAGATAGGTTCATATTTCCTGGGGGTCCTAATTATCTATGGCTGTGTAACAAGCCTCCCCAGAACTTAATGCCTGACATAAAAAAGAATGAAATGTGGACTTCCCTGGTGGCGCAGTGGTTAAGAATCCGCCTGCCAATGCAGGGGACATGGGTTTGATCCCTGGTCCAGGAAGATCCCACATGCCGTGGAGCAACTAAGCCCGTGCACCACAGCTACTGAGCCTGCACTCTAGAGCCCACGAGCCACAACTACTGAGCCCACGTGCTACAACTACTGAAGCCTGTGTGCCTAGAGCCCATGCTCCGCAACAAGTGAAGCTACCACAATGAGAAGCCCACTCACCGCAACGAAGAGCAGCCCCTGCCCACCGTAACTAGAGAAAGCCTGTGTGCAGCAACAAAGACCCAATGCAGCCAAAAAATTAAATAAGCAAATAATAAGAATGAGACAATGCCATTTGCAGCAACATGGATGGGCCTAGAGATTATCATACTAAGAGAATCAGACAAAGACAGATACCGTGTGATATGGTTTATATGTGGAATCAAAAAAGTGATAAAAATGAACATACTTACAAAACAGAAATAGAGTCATAGATGTAGAAAACAAACTTATGGTTACCAGGGGGGAAAGGGAGGGAAGGATAAAATTGGGAGATTGGGATTGACATATACACACTACTGTATATAAAATACATAACTAATAAGAACATGCTGTGTAGCACGGGGAACTCTAGTCAGTACTCTTTAATGACCTATATGGGAAAAGAATCTAAAAAAGAGTGGGTATATGTATATGTATAACCGATTCACTTTGCTGTTCACCTGAAACGAACACAACATTGTAAATCAACTATACTCCAATAAAATTTAATAAAGAACTCAGTGGATTAAAACAACCATTTTCTTATATCTCATAATTGTGTGAGTCAGGAATTCCATCAGGGTTGGGCTGGATGATTCTTCTGTCCCACATGACTGAGATTGCTCTCAGCTGGTGGATTGGGATGGTCTGGAGGGTCCAAGATGGCTTCACTCATACAGCTGGCACCTTAGTAGGGATGACTGGAAGGCTGGGCTCAGATGACACTGTTGTGCAAGGTGCCTACATGGGAACTCTGTGGCGTGACAGTCTCAGGGTAGTTGGATTTCTTACATGGCAGCTTAAGGCTTCCAGAGTGAGTGTTATAAGAAACCTGTGTGAAAGCTACAAGACTTATGACTTAACTTCAGAAGTTCCAGAATGTCAGTTTTGCTGAATTCTTTTGGCCAAGCAAATCACTCAGTCTAGCCCAGATTTAAGGCAAGGGGAATTAGACTCTACCTCTCAGGGAGAAGGGTAGCAGAAGACTTGCTATTAACCTTAATCTGCCATACCAGTCTTATAGAAACATTCATTCATTCACTCAACAAATATTTATTGAATGTCTATTACATGCATACCCTAGTCACTAAAGACAATAGTGGGAAATAAAGCAGACACAAAAATTCCTGCACTTGTGGAGCTTACATCTTCCCAGAGGAGGTAAACAACAAATAAGAAATTAGTAAAATAGGGGCTTCCCTGGTGGTGCAGTGGTTGAGAATCTGCCTGCTAATGCAGGGGACACAGGTCCGAGCCCTGGTCTGGGAGGATCCCACATGCCGCGGAGCAACTAGGACCGTGAGCCACAACTACTGAGCCTGCGCGTCTGGAGCCTGTGCTCCACAACAAGAGAGGCCACGATAGGGAGAGGCCTGTGCACCGCGATGAAGAGTGGCCCCCGCTTGCCGCAACTAGAGAAAGCCCTCACACAGAAACGAAGACCCAACACAGCAAAAATTAATTAATTAATTAATAAACACCTATCCCCAACAGCAACAAAAAAAAAGAAATTAGTAAAATATATAGTATGTTAGATTCTTGCAAGTTTTAAGGAGAGAAAACAGGGTAGGGGAATAAGAAGCATTGGAATGGAGGTAGTGTGGCTAGAGAAAGCCTCATTAAGAAGAAGACTTTTGGGACTTCCCTGGTGGCACAGTGGTTAAGAATCTGCCTGCCAATGCAGGGGACACGGGTTCGAGCCCTGGTCCGGGAAGATCCCGCATGCCACGGAGCAACTAAGCCCGTGTGCCACAACTACTGAGCCTGCGTTCTAGAGCCCACGTGCCACAATTACTGAGCCCACGTGCCACAACTACTGAAGCCTGCACACCTAGAGCCCGTGCTCTGCAACAAGAGAAGCCACCACAATAAGCCCACGCACCGCGACAAAGAGTAACCCCCGCTCTCCACAACTAGAGAAAGCCCACGCACAGCAACGAAGACCCAATGCAGCCTAATTAATTAATTTTTTTAAAAAACAGCAGCTGTTATTATTTTTAAAAAGAAGAAGAAAAAGACTTTTGGGTAAAGAGCTGAAGAAAGTGAGGGAAATAGCCATTCACCTCTCTGGGGGCAAACACTCCAGGCAAAGAAAAAAGCAAGTGAGAAGGGCCTGAGAAGAGAGGGTGCCTGGTGCCTGGTGCCTGGTGCCTGGAATACTTGAGGAACAGTGAGGAGGCCAATGAGGCTGGAGGGGAACGAATGAGGAGAGAGAGTAATAAAGTAAGACTAACTATGGAGATTGGTGGGTGAGCAGAGCACCAGATCCCCTATGTTCTTGGGATCCATGGTTAGCAGATTGGTTTTTCTTCTGAACGAGACAGGAAGCCACTGGAGGGTTTTGAGCAGAGAAGTGATATGACCTGACTTATGTGATGTCTATTTTAAAAGGAACATTCTGGCTGCTCTGTGGAGAAAGAAAGACTTAAGGGAGTCTAAGGCAGAACAGGAAGTCCAGTTGGCAGACTCTTGCAATCACGTTAAAGGTGATTCCTGGCGGCTTGCACCAGAATGATGGCAGTGGGCATGGTGAAAAGTGGCTGCATTCTGGATAAATATCTCCAAGGTCAAACCACCAGGATTTGCTGACAGACTAGATGTAGAGTATAAGGGAGAGAATGAGCAGGCAGAAAAATACGGCCTCTTCTATAAGTTCACTAAAATCTCAGATCCCTTTAGATTCCCTGTTAGTGCTTTTCATGTGACATCATTTTGTTGTATTTTTTTCCCCCAGAGGTTCTATTTTATTTTGGTAATTGCGTGTGTATGTGTGTTTTACTTGCTTCCAGTATGAAAAAGAAAATTCACATCCTACTTATCTTAATTGAAAAAGTTATCTCTGTGTTTACTGTTTTAATTTTTGTCAACCTTGACTTTCAACATTTTTGGTTAGATCTGAGAAAAAGAATTTAATATAAATGTAAATGAATGTATCATGCTGATGATTGTTGGTTTTGAAAAGATGGGTCAGTAATATACAGCCCATATTGAACACAGGAGGCGTTTAGAAAATGTTGATTGACCTGAATTGGTACCTTCATCTAAGAGACTAGAGAAACTGAGAATCTGTAGTCTTTACGAAAATTCTGTTAAACTGAGTTTCAGGATCGTGTGTTATTTCATGCAGACACTTAGCATGATGGAGACTAAGAGTTTCCCTTCTGTTGTGTGGTGTTCATAGAAAAATAAACTACTTCTAACAGGTGTTTCCAGAGGCAGTGTCGCTAATTCCAAGGGGTAACTCGCCTGTAAGGTCAGACTTAAGACTGGTTTGCTTTCTCATTCAACAAATATTCTCAAGGTATTCTATGTGCCAGATTGTGTCCTGGACACTGGGGCTACATCAGTGAACAAAACAGCTGTGAATATCCTGGACTTTACTGATGGCTTGGATCTGGAGGACTATGGGCAGGAAGTTGTTTGTGGTCGTCATACGTTGTCTCCTTCATGGAAGCGCTGCTATCTGTGGGCAACGTGGTGAGATGCTGCTGGCTGCTGTTGCTTCTACTCCCAGCAAGGCACCAGTTCATATACAGGGAAGAAGGTGGCTGCAAGAAAAGAGTTCTAGAGGCTGAAAGTCCAAGATCAAGGTGCTAACAGATTCAGTGTCTGGTGAGGACTGCTTCCTGGTTCATAGATAGCTGTCTTTTTGCTGTGTCCTCCTGTAGCAGAAGGAGGCAAAGGACATGTCACATCTTTTAATGGTAGGATTCAGGTGACAAATGCTGCAGTAAGCCTCAGAACACTGGACCAGTTGGGACTTGCAAGCCTAGAGGCACCATTCCACAGGAATTATGCTACTGGGCTGGCTAAATTCTTGTAGCCTGTACATAAGAGGTGGGAGAGCCCGTGTATTTCTAGCCAGTCTACATGTCTTGAGCAGCATTCATTTCACCAATGAAAAAATCATTTCTAATTTGCAGTATGCTATTTCACAATCTCTGGTATCAACTGGAGAAAACTTAAGTATTGGTGACAGCCCTCTGGAGTGTGGGCTTCTTCAAATGAAAACTGACACATGGCTTGTGCATTTCTAATTAAGATACTTCAGATGTTAACCAAAAGCTCCTAGGATGTTGATCAACACTAACCAGATATACACACATGGATCCCACTCTCTTTGTTAAAGTATTTAAAAGTAAATTTCCAGAAAATCTAACTCTAATTGGTCTCAGCTCTGTGCCCCAGAAGCACTTGGTCTATGGACCTTGAGAACTTAGATCCTTATTGGGAGGGTGTGGGCTAATTAACTGGAGTGGCCTGCAATCCCTTCGCTCTGTGTCAATCTAAGGACACAGAGGTCTCAGAAAGAAATTTCAAATGGTGTTTTTCTGCACCACTGTCCCACCTCTGTCCCATGCTCTTTACCAACGAGGCTTATTTTTCTACTTCCCCAACAAGAGCCAGGATGGACACTGCCAGTGCATCTGAGGGGCAGCTGACCACCCCTTCCTCACTCACCTCTGCTCACCTCACTCTGTTGCCCTGCAGCTCTGCCTCCTGGATGGATGGGAATGTGAAGGATGGGCTGGATTTGCTTAGGCAGAGAGGAGAGTGATGACAATCTGAGCTGGGGAAGAGCATGATCAAAGACACAGAAGTGGAAGCACACATGGACAGGACGAGGAGACAGGAATTTATCCCATGCAATTGGAGCTGCAAGCCACAACAGAGAAGCAGTAGGAGACCAAGTCTGAAACACAGGTTAGGGCCATGTAATAGAGGGGCTTGAAAATTTAGCAAATTCATTTGGTCTTCCTTTCAGTAATAAGAGTAATAAATTCTGTTTGTTGAACGTCCCCTATGTGCCAAACTGTCCCAGGTACTTTTCCTACATTGTCTAATATAATCTCCACATTAAAGTGGAAAATATTTACCCTGTTTTACGTTTTGAGGAAGTGGAGTCTTAGAGGAGTTAAAATCCCTTGCTCAAGGTTACCTGGCTAGTGAGTGGTACAGCCCAGCCGCAAACCTAGGTCTGTGGTTCTTTAGACAATTTAAACAAGTTGCTCTCCCGTTTAAAAAAACCTTCAGGTCCTTTGGAAGGCTGGGATAGAGGTGAGTTGAGTCCGAAGAGCTGATGGAACTCTAAGCTGAAGGTCTCCTTCATCCTTAACAGCCACCCACTACTCTTTTCCTTCCAGAAACTCTAATCCATCCTGAGGAGCTGCCCCAGTCATCACTCCTACACAACTGGAAGCCCTGAGATCTGCTGTCTTCCCTGCACAACCTCACCTACCAGGCAGAGGCACTTTGGCTCAGTCAGGGTGGCAAGTACCATGTGTACACCTAGGTCTACCTTTGCTTCAGTAACAGGGCTAAAGACAAGGAGCCCTTCCTCACAATCCAGTACCTGATACAAGGTATCAACTGCTACACTGATTACCACCATCCCATTCTGCTCCTCAAGGGTATGGCCACCAAGTGCTGGTCACTCAAGATCAAGTGTAGCCCACAGGCTCTATTCTAGCTGGGCATCTTTGAGTTGAGGAGTAGGGAGAGCTCTTTGTGTCTTATCATCCCTCTCTGTAGATTACACTGACAGGACACCCAATTATTTGGGGACTTTCCATCTGGCCATGTGACCAAGCTCGTGGCCTGGAGTTAGGGAGTAGCCAGACTAGATCACACATTTTTCTTGACTTGTGAACCCTCAGCATGAGAACTAAAAGATAACCAGATACTCAGGTGCCAGTACCGTGACCAAGCAGCTAGGGCTGGCCTTTTGGATCCCCTTCCCCCTCTCCTTCTCAAGAACCTAGTCCATGAGATGCCTGAAGGCCTGACATCATCCCCTCTGCCTATGTAGAGCCTGATGGCCAAAGTGAACAAGGCTGAGGGGAGAGCTGAGGATGAAGAGAAGCAGGAGACCTGTTCAGAGGAAAACAGCAGTTGCCCACCTCTGTGCCATCACCCTTGGGGCTGGCAGAATATAGCCAGGGACTGAGAGCTGAATTCTCTGAGAGTGGCTTATGAGACAGTGACTCCACTGAGCACTTCCTGTCGGCTCTTGTTAGGACGAGCAGCACCTACTTTTTCTTCAGAGCATGAAGGAAGTGGGGAAGGCTAACCTACTGGATAAAAATGCTGTTGCTGAAGGAAGGAGAGAAGTAGGTTCTTGCTGCCTCTGAACTTGAGAATTGTGCAGTCCCTTGTGTTTATATCTGTTCCTGTTGATTATTTCTATTAAATAAACATGTAAGGCTGCTAAAGAGGCTTTTTGTCATCCGTCACTTCCTTCTCCTTATTCTAGTCTTTCCTAGTACACCTGAGACTGGCCTCCAAGTTGTAACCATTCCTATTTCTTTCCTTTCTTTCTTCTGTAATTCTCTCCAGGCTCCAGGTATCAACTAGCTACAAAGGCCCAGTCTTTTGCCTCAGTTTCTCCTCTCAAAACTCTAGCAATTTGTGGGGATTGGGGTCCTCTTGGAACTTCACACAGGCCTTCGAGTTTGTCCTTGACCCTCTGCCTGGCTCTGATCAAATTCTTCCTTAATGGGAAGACTCCTGCTTGTATTTTCCCAGGGCTCTCCTGTGAATGGACCAATTATTCAAAATCCCAAGTCCACCAGGATAGTTGCTTCATGGGATTTTCATGTAAGAAAACCATGGTAAGAGGCATCTAAGAGTAAAAGAATGAAAAGATGGTTGATGACTTGAGCACAATGTCCCAAGGACATACTCCAATGATAGGATGTCTCTCTGAAATTTGTGGTATGGACTATGTTGGGGGACTTTGAGACCATCTGGAAGAGAACAGGGATACCATGAACTTTTCCTCCCTCTGCTACAGAAAAGGGAGTGAAATCAGAGTGTTGTGCAGTGTCCTAGTATGACATTATCATAGGTCCTAAGCCCTGTGGCTTGGGCAGGTTCACATGGAGATTCTCCAGTGGGTCCTGGATCATGGAGTCAAACAGACCTGTGTTGAAGCCCCGCCTCTGCTACTTACTAGCTTTGGACCCTTAGGCAAGTCACTTGTCCTTCTGTACCTGCTTCTTCATCTTTAAATTGGGACTAATGATAGAGTTGTGAGGATTAAATGAGAATTCAAAAATGGTAGCTGTTACTCATAACAAGAAGACAAAGCTGAACTGAGTCTGTTGATCAAAGGAGAAAGCGTATAAGTTATACTGCATTTCAAGGAAGACAGAGGGACCAGAGAGTGAACCCCTCTGACCTGGCTGTCCCCCATTGCTGTTCCCTATTGGTAAGGTAACCATACAATGTATCATCCAAGCTGGGAGACTTTTGAAAGTAAAAAGAGGCTATTCATTATTACACCATGAATACAGGTATAAACTGGGACTGGCCCAGGGCAAACCAAGTTGTATGGTCACTCTACCCACAAGGAACATGGTATAACATAAGATAAAGGCCCCAACATTGTAAAGATAAAATCCATATGGTTTGAATCCATAAATCCATGTTCTTGTCTCCTGGGACCTTGGGGAAATCAGTTTGCTTTTCTGAGATTCAATTCACACATCTTTAATTGCAGACCAAAATATCCACTTCACAGAATTGTGGGTGAGGATTAAGTTCCTTGAAATCTTATGTAAAGTAACTGACAGCTCCAGGTGGCTAACAAATGCTAGTTCCCTTACTCCTATTTTCCCTATGCCCTCAGGACAGGGCCCCAGTACCACTGTCTCTCCAAGCCCCAGTCTCAACTCAAAATGCCCAACTGGCCTCCAGCCTCATAACTCTGGGCCCAAGTCCCGCTCATTCAGAAAGCTCAGCTGTTAGCAACCCAGTCTCCTTTTGCCTGGCCAAACTCAAAGGATCTGAGGCTAATTATCACGATCCTATCTGCCCATGTGTGCTTCCAGTCTTGCAAAATATTTTCTCTTCCAACATTTCATCACTATATGTCCATGCCACTCTCTCACTTCGTACCAGCTCGATGCTTTGTGACCACCTAGAGGGGTGGAGAGGGAGGGTAGGAGGGAGATGCAAGAGGGAGGAGAGATGGGGATATATGTATATGTATCACTGATTCACTTTGTTATAAAGCAGAAACTAACACACCATTGTAAAGCAATTATACTCCAATAAACATGTTAAAAATTTTTTCATTAAAATTAAATCAGTATTCCTACCCTTAACTCACCATGAAACTCAAGAATGGTCTTAAATGGGGACATCTGAAACCATCAAAAAGAATACATGTTACTGCCTATCAGCATGACTACAAAATCCTGGGCCAGTATTTCACAGGATTCCCGGGAGAAAGTGATGAAATGTTGGATAAGAAAATATTTTGCAAGACTGGAAGCACATATGGGCAGATAGGATCATGAAAATTAGCCTCAGATCCTTTGAGTTTGGCCAGGCAAAAGGAGGCTCGGTTGCCTTTTCTTCACACCCTCTCCAGCATTTACTGTTTCTAGATTTTTTGATGATGACCATTCTGACTAGTGTAAGGTGATACCTCATTGTAGTTTTGATTTGCATTTATCTAATGATTAGTGATGTTGAACATCCTTTCATGTGTTTCTTGGTAATCTGTATATCTTCTTTGGAGAAATGTCTATTTAGGTCTTCTGCCCATTTTTGGATTGGGTTGTTTGTTTTTTTGATATTGAGCTGCATGAGCTGCTTGTATATTTTGGAGATTAATCCTTTGTCCGTTGCTTCATTTGCAAATATTTTCTCCCATTCTGAGGGTTGTCATTTCATCTTGTTTATGGTTTCCTTTGCTGTGAAGAAGCTTTGAAGTTTCATTAGGTCCCATTTGTTTATTTTTGTTTTTATTTCCATTTCTCTAGGGGGTGGGTCAAAAAGGATCTTGCTGTGATTTATGTCATAGAGTGTTCTGCCTATGTTTTTCTCTAAGAGTTTTATAGTGTCTGGCCTTACATTTAGGTCTTTAATCCATTTTGAGTTTATTTTTGTGTATGGTGTTAGGAAGTGTTCTAATTTCATTCTTTTCCAGGTAGCTGTCCAGTTTTCCCAGCACCACTTATTGAAGAGGCTGTCTTTTCTCCATTGTATATCCTTGCCTCCTTTATCAAAGATAAGGTGACTGTATGTGTGTGGGTTTACCTCTGGGCTTTATATCCTGTTCCATTGACCTATATTTCTGTTTTTGTGCCAGTACCATACTGTCTTGATTACTGTAGCTTTGTAGTATAGTCTGAAGTCAGGGAGCCTGATTCCTCCAGCTCCGTTTTTCTTTCTCAAGATTGCTTTGGCTATTCGGGGTCTTTTGTGTTTCCATACAAATTGTGAAATTTTTTTGTTCTAGTTCTGTGAAAAATGCCATTGGTAATTTGATAGGGATTGCATTGAATCTATAGATTGCTTTGGGTCATTTTCACAATGTTGATTCTTCCAATCCAAGAACATGGTATATCTCTCCATCTGTTTGTATCATATTTAATTTCTTTCATCAGTGTCTTATAGTTTTCTGCATGCAGCTCTTTTGTCTCCATAGGTAGGTTTATTAATTTTAATGAAATTTGATGTGTCATATTCTTTTTTTTTTTTTTTTTTTTTTTTTTTTTTTTGCGGTACGTGGGCCTCTCACTGTTGTGGCCTCTACCGTTGCAGAGCACAGGTTCCGGATGGCCACGGCCCACGGGCCCAAGCCGCTCTGCAGCATATGGGATCTTCCCGGACCGGGGCACGAACCCGTATCACCTGCATCGGCAGGCGGACTCTCAACCACTGCGCCACCAGGGAAGCCCTGATGTGTCATATTCTGATTGTCAAAGAAATATATGCTTCATTGTAGGATACTTGGAAAATACAGAACAGTGTAAGGAAGAAAATTAAAAATCCCCTGAAAGGCACCATTCAGACACAGCACTGTTTCCTTCCAGACTTTTCTAGTAGTGTCAATAATAGAGTAATAACTAGTAATATTTAGTGAGTACTTACTATGTGCAAGCACTATACTAAGGGTTTTGTATTTATTATCTCATTTCAGTATTCACAACAACCCTATGAGGTACATAATAAACTGAGGCACAGAGAGTCTACTTACTTGGCCAAAGTTACCACAACTATTAACTACTGACACTGTAGTTTGAATGCAGAAAATCTGCCTCTGGAGTCCAGCGCCTACCCCTATGCTATGTGGCCTTGTATGTTAGATATTTCCTACCTAATGCCTCCTGCAGGAAGGCAGACAGAACATGCAAATAGTAACTTGAAACTTTTCACTCACCTTTCTTTGCCACGTCTGTTCCTTTTCACCAGGGCTGTTCCCCTTCTAGGAGATGGGCTAGAAGCCACAAACTGGTCCAATACCATGCAACAGGAGGAAAACAGAGGAAGAAAATGAAGGTCTGGATGAGGTGGCCTGCAAGTTGAAGGAAGCCAGGATCAGACAGAGTAAACCACAAGAAGCCTATCCTCTGTGAGCTCACACTCTGTGACAGATACTTTTGGCAGGCATTCTCCTATCTTCTTGCTAACAGAACCCCAACACTGATCAAGTTTCCAACAGAGAACTCTTGACCTCAGGGAGGGGTGGGCCAGCACTAGGAGATGAGCCCGTGATTGGTTTATGACAGTTACAGCAACACTCTTTTCCTTGACCAGTGATTGGTGCCAGTTCTGGCCAGTGAAGTATAAGAGGAGGTCAGTTAGGAGACTTCTGGGAAAAGTTTTCATCTCTTTCCTTAGTGACCCAGATGCCTCCCTAAAGACTTCCCTGTGTATAGCATTAGGGACAAGAGTGAAAAGTCAGCAGAGAACATGAAATCCGTGCAACTCTGCAGGACAGAATATAAACACTACTAAAGCCCAAGGTAAAGCCTTAAAGGATGGGAGGGGTTGAATGGCCAGATCATGGAGGGAAGAAGGATTCCAGAAATATGATAAATGGCAGGGCTGAGCACAGTGAGCTTAGCCAGGGGATGAGGTACCATGATCTATTCAGCTTGGATCATGTGTCCATCATCCTTATGGTCCAAGAAATAGAATCTATTACCAGAAAAAAATAGAGATAAAAGGTAGTAGACAGAAACAATCAATGGCCATTATTGGGATCATCCACTATTTATATTTTTTCAATAATTTCTCATACGTTATCTGCTTTGAGAAGTCTGACAAACCCGCCATCCCCATTCTCTGACAACTGGATCCTTCCCCTCATAGGGGTAAGGTCCTGGCATCCATGTTGTAATCCTGACTTCTGGGCCAAGCTGATTGAACCATACAGGATCCCTGATCCAAGCTGGGACAACCAGATTCCATCCTGAGAATTTGGAACTGGAATACAGAGATGCTAGTCAGTCTCCGCTGGTCACTTAAACCTAGGACTTGTAAACCCAATAGGGAAGCTCTATTTAGTCAAGTTCATGGAAAAACAGAGAAGTCAGGATTGACTTCTGACTGTGAAGTGAAGACTGAAGCAGATATGGAAAGACAAAGACCACATGGACTGAAAGGGTTATTAAAAGAAACAGAATTACCTTGATTCCTGATAACTTTCTAGTTCGCAGCTTTAGTCCCTCCTGAAACATGGCTTCACTTAATGATTTTGTGTTCCATGACACTCCTTATACCCCACAGTCAATAAGTCCCCCTTTTAACTAAGCTAACTTAAGTAGGTTTCTCTTGCTAGCAACTGGAGAAGCCTTGATGAAGATATATTGTTTGCTCTTCAGACCAAATGAAGTAAGGGCAGTTAGTCATCATCCTCATTTCACACATAAGGAAACTGAGGACTCTCAGAGGTCAGCCATATAGTTTCCACTGAGGCAACTCACAGAACCTTTCTGAACGTAAGTTTGTGAAAAATGTCTGTGAGTAATGTCTGTATCTCTTGAGTTCCTTCAATTAAAGACCCATTGGGTGTGTGTGTGTGTGTGTGTGTGTGTGTGTGTGTGTGTATATATATATATATATATATATATATATCACAATTTCTTTATCCATTCATCCATCAGTGGACACTTTTGTTGTTTTTGTATCTTGGCTGTTGTGAATAATGCTGCAATGAACATAGGGGTGCATGTATCTTTTCAAATTAGTGCTTTTGTTTTCTTTGGCTGAATACCCAGAAGTGAAATTGCTGGATCATGTGGTAGTTCTATTTTCAGTTTTTTGAGGAACCTCCATACTGCTTTCCATAGTGGCTGTAGCAATTTACATTCCCACCAAATTTATGAAGAGAACATAGGAGGAAATCTTTGTGACCTTGGGTTAGAGGAAGAGTTCTTAGATATGACATCAACAGCAGAATCCATTAAAAATAGATACATTCAACTTTTTTATTTTTAAAAAAATTGTTTTAAGTCTCCTATTGTATTCCCATCATTTTAAAACTTTTTTTAAATTAAAAACTTTTTCTCGGTGGGAAAACCTTGTTAAAAGAATGACAAGACAAGCCATAAACTGTGAGAAAATATTTGCAAATCCCAGATCCAACAAGAAACTTGTACACGGAAAATATAAAGAACGCTCTAAAATTGAACAATAAGAAAACAAGGATCTGATTCAAAAATTGGCAAAAGACTTGAACAGACACTTTACCAAAGAAGACGATATGGATCTAAAAACACATGAAAACATGCTCAACATCACTAGCCATTAGTGAAATGCAAAGTAAAATCATAATGAAATATCACTACACACCTATTAGAATGGCTAACATGAAGAATACTGACAATACTAAGCGCTGACCAGAATGGAGTAATTTGAACTCTCATAACATTCCTGGTGGGAACAAAAACTGGTAAAGCTACCCTGGAAAACACTCTGGCAATTTTGTACTATAGGACTCAACAATTGCACTCGTGGGTATTTATCCTAGAGAAATGTAAACTTATGTTCACACAAAAAAACGTGTACATGAATATTCAAAGCAGCTTTATGTGTAATTACACAAAACTGGAAACAACCCAACATCCTTCAGTGGGTGAACGATTAAACAAATTGTAATACATCCACCCAATGAATTACAACTCAGTAATAAAGAGAAACAAGCTGCTGATACAGGCAGCAACAGGGATGGATCCCCAGGGGCTTGCGCTGAGTGCAAGAAAGCTAGTCCCTTGTGATTCCATTCCCTTTTGAGAATATAAAATTCTCAAAAATGACAATATTATATATAGAGATGGAGAACAGCTAAGAACATATAGGTAATGAGAGGAAATATATAATTATAAAGTAGCAACATTGGGAGTTCCTTTGTTGTGACAGAACACTTCTGTCTCTTGATTGTGGTGAGGGTTATATCCATCTGCACGTGTGATGAAATGTAATAGAATTATACACAAAGACATAACCCAAAAATGAGTGCATGCAAAAACTAGTAAAATCTGAGTAAGAGCTAAGTCTAGATAATTGTATTGAACCAGTTAATTTCCTGTTTTTGATATGCACTTTAATTATGTGAGATTTTACTGCTAGGGGAAACTGGGTAAGGGGACACAGGACTTCTCTGTGTTGTTGCAATTTCTTGTGAGTTTATAATAATTAAGAAATGAAAAGGTTTTTGAAAAGAAAGAAACCTTGAGTTGGTAGTTAAAGCTATGCCCTAATTTTCTAACACTCACATCGCCCTTGTTTGCTAAAGACTATTTGCCCAGGGGTGACTTTCCAGGATATAAACCTTGCCACCAGTGTCTCTATAGAGCCCTTGATCTTGGGGAACTACCAGACTGAAGAGATGGAACATTAAATATTTGGGCAGGCTCTTTCCTCTAAAACAAATGTTCTTAACCTGGAGTCCATGGACCAAGCTTTTCAAGTCTGTCAGTGCCCTCTTTGATATTTTAGAATGGTATTTTTGTTTCTTTAGAAGCTATACACACATGATAAAATATTTGTAATGTACGAATAGTTAAAATCTTAGATTAAAAGCTCTCCAGGGGACTTCCCTGGTAGTCCTGTGGTTAAGACTCCACGCTTACAATGCAGGGAGCATGGGTTTGATTCCTGGTCAGGGAACTAAGCTCCTGCATGCCATGGGGCATGGCCAAAAAAACCCAACTCCCCAGCCTCAGAACCCTAGTCCTTCTATCCAAATGTAATTTTACTTTTGACAATTTTGTGTATTCTTCCAGGAAAAAGAAAGATACAAGTGGTAGCATACTATAGTCACAGTTCCTACTTTTCACACTTAAGAACAAATCATTGAGATCATTCCACATCACTGTAAACTGGTACAGACACTATGGAACCAGTATGGAGTTTCCTCAAAAAACTAAAAGCAGAGTTGCCATATGATCCTGCAATCACACTCTTGGGCATATATCCAGACAAAACTCTGATACGAAAAGATACATGCACCCCTATGTTCATAGCAGCACTATTTACAATAGCCAAGACATGGAAGCAACCTAAATGTCCATCAACAGATGGATAGATAAAGAAGATGTGGTACGTATACACAATGGAATATTACTCAGCCATTAAAAAGAATAAAATAATGACCTTTGTTGCAACACAGATGGACCTAGAGATTATCATACTAAGTGAAGTAAGTCAGACAGAGAAAGACAAATACCATATTATGTCACTTATATGTGGAATCTAATGAACACAAATGAATTTATCTATGAAACAGAAACAGACTTGTGGTTGCCAAGGGGGGAGTGGGGAAGGGATGGATTAGGAGTTTGGGATTAGCAGGTGCAAACTATTATATAGAGAAAGAATAAACAATAAGGTCCTACTGTATAGCACAGGGAACTATATTCGATATCCTGTGATAAACCATAATGGAAAAGAATATGAAAAGGAATTAATATATCTGTATAACTGAATCACTTTGCTGTACAGTAGGAATTAACACATTGTAAATAAACTATACTTCAAAAAAATTAATTTTTAAAAAAGATCATTCCAGGGCTTCCCTGGTGGCGCAGTGGTTGAGAGTCCGCCTGCTGATGCAGGGGACACGGGTTCGTGCCCCGGTCTGGGAAGATCCCACATGCTGCGGAGCGGCTGGGCCCGTGAGCCATGGCCGCTGAGCCTGCGCGACCGGAGCCTGTGCTCCGCGATGGGAGAGGCCACAGCAGTGAGAGGCCCGCGTACAGCAAAAAAATAAATAAAAATTAAAAAAAAATAAAATAAAAATAAAGATCATTCCACATCAGCACTACAGCTCTACCTCTTGGTTTTAAATAACTGCTTAATGTTCTCAGAATTAACAGATGAACCACAGTTTATTTAACCAAACTTCAATGATGGACACTTAGTGTTTTGCCATTATGAAAAATTCCGCAGTATCTTTATATGCTTACACCATGACATGCTTTTGAGTATATATACATATGGTAAAGTCTTAGCAGTAGTCTTGCTGGGTCAAAGATACATAAATGGTAAATGCTGATGCACGCTGCAAAATTGCCTCCAGAGAACCTGTACCAATCATCCATCAACAGTGGAGGGTAGCACCTATTTCCCCTTATGCTTGCCAACCATGAGCATTATCAAACTTTAAAATATTTGTTGTCATTCTGTTAGACCACAAATGGCATCACTTGTTTATTCCTGGAGATAACTAGCTTTGGATGATTATGATTCTTCTGCAGTCTTTCTCCGAACTTCCCTCTTTGTCTGTTGTCCTTTATTTTTAATTAAATAATTGTATCTCTTTTTGTTAGACAAGTACTAAATAACATTCATTGCATGAAGACAAATCAAACAATAAAGAAGTATAGAGAGTAAAAGGGAAAATCCCTTTTCTCCTCCCCAACCCCATCAGTCCCACTCCGTCCTCAGAGCTGCAGAGACGCTGCTGTGTGCCCATGAGTTTCACTCTGCTAGATGCCAATGCACCAGCACTCATTCTGAGTCCTCTCATTTGGGACTGGAATGCTTGTGCCGGGGCATGGCTGAGGTTCAGCTTTATAATATCCAGAAAGAAGGGGGGTGCTGAGCACTTCAATACTAATAAAGACTGCAGAGAATGGCTAAACAATGTATGTGAACAAAATGGCTTAAAAGTCCTTCAAAAGCTTTAGAGGCACCATTTCCCTACAGCAAACCATAAATAATGTGTTTATGAAAGCAGAATCCAGAAGCACTTCAAGGAACCAAAGCTTAGTTAATTTATTTCCTATATGCTTTGAAAGTAGTGAGCTGGTTATTTAAACAGAGAGGGAGAGAGAGGGGGAATTAGTAAGAAAAGACAAAGGTGTAGTCTACATGTATAGAGACAGACTGGGGTAAATTATTTGACCCTTAATTTCCTCACATCAGATGGGAATAATTAGAAAATATCTAGCTCATAGGGCTATTATAGTAAATAATAATCTACGTAAAGTGCCAAGCACAGAGTTAGGCATAGAGTAAGTACTCAATAAATGGTAGCTACCCTTAGCTATTCCTAAAACCTTTCCTGGAAGGGGGAAGGTATTGTGGATAGGAAGCACGGAATGAATCAAAGCTTGGATTCAGTAATGGGGATAATGTTCTTAGGACAATGATGAGACCTGACCAGAAGTGGAAAATTTGTGCAGGAAAGGAATGATTGGGGAGGAAAAGTACTAAAGCAGTGGGGGAAATGGAGACATTTTAGGCAAAAATCACTGTGAGAAGTGGGCAGAACAGTTTGGGATGGGGAAGTCAGTGGAGCTGGGGTGCAGTAGGAGGCTGTGGCAGTACAGGAGACGGGTCAGGGATATACTAACACAGGAGGAACCAGAAGGCAGAAATGTTGTGAATTAAGATGAATGGACAAAGAAAATGTGGTATATACATACAACAGAATACTATTCAGCCTTGAAAAAGAAGGGAATCCTGTCACTTGCAACAACATGGATGAAACTTGAGGACATTATGCTAAATGAAATTAGCCACTCACAGAAAGACAAATATAAGTGCATGATTCCACTTATATGAGGTATCTAAAATAGTCAAATTGATAAAGAGTGGAATGGTGGTTGTCAGGGGCTGGGGGGATGAGGAAATGGGGAGCTGTTAATCAGGCATAAAATTTCAGTTAAGTAAGATGAATAGGCTGTAGAGATCTGCTGTACAACATTGTACCTATAGTCAACAATACATACATACAAGACAACAATATCATACACTTGAAAATTTATGAGTAGCTATCATGTCACATGCTATCACAATAAGTTTCTAAAAATAAAATTTAAGAAAAGAAAGAATCCCCAGACCCTGATGCCTAACTATTTAAGGTATTAGGAAAGAAGGGAGAAGAGAAAACTATACTTGTTTGCTGAATGGCTAGAGGGCTGGTTTTACTCTAGGTGGAGAACTGAGGCCAGCAGTCTGTTTCCTTCATATTGGGTATGTGTGCAGTGACTGCAGAAGACTCCAATTAGTAAGGTTTGCCTAGAGGTAAAATCAACAAGGCCAAGGTCTTCAGATCTCCCTTCCGGAATTTCTGGCCTCTAAACAGTTCCGATTCAGAATGGCTGACACGACTTATTACATGTAACCAAGGTTGCTAATTTAGAAACACTCACTATCCTCCTCAGACATTGTTTTTCACCTGCAGATTTCAGCACTATTCCAAAACCTCAGTCCCAGGCCTGGTGGACCAGGGGTTTGCTACATCAAGAAGGCTGCTTTGAGGCCTGACTCCAAAATGGTGCCCATTCCAACCTATGGTTTCTCTGGCCTCAGACTGGTTATGGTCCAGAGATCTAGACCCTTGCTATTTCAAGTGTGATCCAAGGACCAGCAGCAATGGTATTACCTGGGAGCTCATTAGAACTGTAGAATCTCAGGCTCCACCCCAGACCTGCTGAATCAGAATCTGCATTTTAACAAGGTCCCCACATGAAAGTCTGAGAAACACTGACCTAGAGCATGGTTTTGGGAGTCTGACAGGTTTTGGATTCTTTTGGGGCAGGACGGGGAGAAAATGACTTTGAATGCAAATGTAAAATAATGGTGTGATGAGTCCCAATTTCAGAAATTTGAAAAAGATACCAATTCATAGAATTGAGGAAATGTGGTAGTTATATATTCAATAAATATATTATTACTTCTGTAACCCAGCTAGATGATGATATTAGCAGTTAACATTAACTTTCATTGAGCACTTACCTTGTTTTAGGTACTATTCTAAGTAATTTCCAGATAGCTTCTCATTTAACCTTCAAAATAAGTTTATGCCTCACAACAAACCTATGAGACAGGTACCGTTATCATCCCCATTTAACAGATGAGGAAACTGAAGTGCAGGGTATTTAATTGACTTGCCCGAGTTCACATAGCTAATAAGTATTGGAGCCACATTTTCAAACCAGTATGTCTGACTCCAGAGGCCACAGGCTTAAATTCCATATGTCAGTTGACAAATTTTCCCCTATCCCAGACCTGGGAGTTCGACTGTCTCTCCAAGATGTCTATATTCTCAATGTCACTTGATCACTTTTGGCTCGAAGAACCCACTGTTACTGAAGTACTCTGCATCTCACTTGTATCTTACCTCCTGTGGCTGATCTCTTCTCCTTTCTCTGAAGCAATCCCTCCATGAGACTCAGTCCCTTTTCCTTAATTTCCTCCAAAATCACTCAAAAAAGACATCTGTGTAGGTAACAGACTTTACTGAAAGCTCCGTTCTTCACTTTTGGCATTGATCATTGGCTCATTATTAACCTTGGGTCTTACTTATCACCCAGTGCCCATTTGCATTCTCTTGCTCCCATGCCACAAATCATAGCCTATGGCTCTCGTGCCATTGCTGTGCTTTAGTAAGAAAGGGCTTGAAACTGTGACTTAAGGGAGTCACAGATTCTGGTTCACTCCTTCTACCTGTTCCCAGAGCTGCCATTTCTCATCTTCCCCAGTGAGGTTGCAGGTGAAAACATAGTTATTGAACAGTCATATGACCTGAGGCAAGTCCACAGGGGGCAAACCTCCTTTGGGCTTGGAGCCAGAGCCTGAAACAGGCTGAAGCTGGCTCAGAATAGGCTGGAGAACAGGAAGTCAAAAGCCCAGGAGAGAAATCATTCTGGAGGAAAAGACATCTGTGAAAAGCAATCTGCTCTAATAAATATTAAATGGGAGAAAGAAATATAAGGCACTATGAATCAGCATCACTCTAATTCTGTGTGTGTATGTACAAACTGTAATATATAGAACAAATACTAAAAATAAATTCACTAAAACCTTAACAGTGGTATCTCAGAGAGAAGGAATTATAGGTAATTTTACTTTCTTCACTATGATTTTCTGTATTTTTTGACAATGATCCTACATTTTATAATCAGAGAAAACGGAACATTATAGTTTTAAAAAGCAGACTGTTGCTTTTCACATGTCCCAGTGTCCTCTGTTGAGCAGTTGGGAACTGAGGGAGGTGGGTTCTGATCGCTAGATTCTAAGAACTTTACCCAAGGAGGGTGTATTAGTCAGCTCAGGCAGCTGTAACAAAAAATACCATAGAATGGGTGGCCTAAACAAGAGAAATTTATTTTCTCATTGCTCTAGAGGCTGAAGTATGAGATCAGGGTGCCAACATGGTCAGTTTCTGATGAAAGCTCCCTTCCTGGTTTGTAGACAACCACCTTCTCATTGTGTCCTCACATGGATGGCCTTTCCTCAGTAAGTACACACAGAGGGAGCAAGAGAGGGTGAGCTCTCTGGTGTCTCTTCTTAAAGGGACACTAATCCTATTGGGTTGGGTCCGGGCCCCACCCTTACAACCTTATTTAACTCATTACTTCCTTATTCCAATTACAGCCATAGACCCTGGGGGGTCTAGGGCTTCAGCATATGAATTTTAGAGGGACACAAATAGTCCATAACAGAAGTAAAGGGAAGGGGTCTACATAACTACTAAAGACCAGGCAGTTTAACAAATAATCTTACGAAATTCTCACAACAATCTTGGAAGACAAGTGTTGTTTTTCCTCTTGTATAGGTAATAATAGCAACAGTAAAATTTATTAAGCATTTACCGTGTGGCAGGCACAGGGTTATGGGGGAATCCCTGTTAAGTAGTGGAAAAAAAGCTTATTGAAATTGTTGCCTGAAGTTAATGTGGAAAGTAGAACACGAAAGTGATAAATTTGCATATTTACTCAACAAGACTTCCAAGCAAAGTGTTGAAGGTGTGGCCTGGTATTTTCTTGCTACCCATAGTAAAATGTGAGGGGAGAAATAAATTAAGAAAAAAACTGTTAAAACTAGAAGAAACCAGTACATGATTGATTCTCAGCCGCTCCAGATGGCAGAAGATGCAAAAATTAAGAAATGGCAGACTTCCCTAGTGGTCCAGTGGTTAGGACTCAGCACTTTCACTGCTGTGGCCCCAGGTTCAGTCCCTGGTTGGGGAAGATCCACAAGCCTCGTGGTGTGGCGAAAAAAAAAAAAAGAAAGAAAGAAAGAAAGAAGGAAATGGCTTCCAAGCACTCTTAAGAAAGCATGGCATTGAGAAAAGGCTGAGAGAGTGGCTGTACAACCTTTTGTTAAAACCTCAGAAAGATCAAAGGATCAGAGTGGTATTCACTCATACAATGGGCCCTTTCAAGAGATTAAGGGTATGCCTCCCGGAACCTTTCAAACAATAGGGCCTCTAGGAAACTTAAGAGCTATGTACCTAGCCATCTCAGGAGTCCAAGGTAGAGAAGAGCTTATCTTGAACAGATCTGTGTGTATGTATTTTTTTCTAATGGAGTGAACCTCAATTAAATCCACTGAAGACTCCTAAAGTTTTTGAGAAAGTTATTTCAGCAGAAACACTGTTAGCTTGGACTGAGACAGAGAGTACAAAATTAAAGAAATTTTGGACGCCCCAAAATTCTATTGGCAGGAAGCAGGCTGATAAAACTACTCAGCTGCAAACTTGTGCCACCTTTCATGAAAAAGGAAGGATAAGTCAGAGGGCAGAACCAAGCGATTCAGAACTAATCAGGGAATATTTAACATTTGCCCAGCTGGATTTCAAAATTGCCATGGACCCTTTGATGCCTCCCAAGACCCCCTGCACCCTTTTCAAATGGAAATGACTATAGTGGGTATTCTATGCCTCCCCACCATTTTCTGTTGGTTGTATAGGGGTAGATTATTTGTCTCTTTAGTTTTATAGATCATCATATTGAGAGGAATTATACTTAAAGGACCAGATTTAAGTGATGATACTCTTAAATTTAAGAGTATGATACTTGATACTCCTGTATCATACTCTTGTATCATATGATACCTGGACCTGATTTAAGTGATGATACTCTGGACTTTAAGCAGATACTATAATGGGATGAGACCTCGGGGAATTTTGGGAGGGACTGAATGTATTTTGAATGTGGGAGGGATGTGAATCATTGGAAGTCAAGAGGTGGACTGTGGCAGAAAGGCTCTAACATGGCCCCCAGAACCCCCATCATCACCATCCCTTTGAATGCAGGCAGGACCTGTGACTTTCTTCTAACAGAATATGGCACTAGTAGCAGGTTAGCACTTCTGTGGTTATGCTACATAATCTTGTAAGGAGCCTCCTGCTAGGACACTCTCTTCCTTACTGGCTTTGATGAAGCAAGTGGTCATGTTGGGGAGGCCCACAATGGCAAGTGTAATGGTTAGTTTTAAGTGTCAACTTGGCTGGACCACGGTGCCCAGATATTTAGTCAAACATTATTCTGGATGTTTCTGGTGGTTTTGTATGAGATTAATATTTAAATTGATGCCTTTGAGCAAGGCAGATTGCCCTCCATACTGTGGGTGGGCTCCATCCAATCAGCTGAAGGCCTGAGTAGAACAAACGACTGACCTCCCCAGAGCAATAGGGAATTCCTGGACTTAAACTACAACATTGGCTCTTCCCTGGGTCTTCAGCCTGCTGGCCCACCCTGTGGACTTTGAATTTGCCACCTCCCTTATCACATGAGCAAATTCCTCATAACCTCCTCTCTCTCTCTCTCTCCCGCCTCCCTCTCACTCTCCATATCTGTACACACACACACACACACACACACACACACACACACAATTGGTTTTGTTTCTGTGGCAAACCCTAACTAATACAGCAAAGAAGCAAGAGTGATCTCTGGCTGACACTAAGCTAGGAACTGATGCCTTCAGTGGGGCAGCCCACAAGGAATTGAATGTTACCAATAATCATGTGAGCTTGGATGTGGATTCTTCCCCAGGTGAGCCTCAGATGAGAGCCCAGCCCTGGCCAATACCTTGATTTCAGCCTTGCAAACAACCCAGCTAAGCTTTGCCAAGACTCTTGATCCACAGAAACTGTGAGATAATAAATGTGTATTGTTTGAAGCCACTAAGTCTGTGGTAATAGTGTTACACAGCAATAGACAACTAATAAAAGAAGGTATGAAAACTTGGAGATTCCTTTCTATTTAATGTCCTATTTTTTCTTTCAAGAGCTCTCCTAGGGGGCTTCCCTGGTGGTGCAGTGGTTGAGAGTCTGCCTGCCAACGCAGGGGACACGGGTTCATGCCCCAGTCCAGGAAGATCCCACATGCCACGGAGCAGCTGGGCCCGTGAGCCATGGCCGCTGAGCCTGAGTGTCCGGAGCCTGTGCTCCGCAACGGGAGAGGCCACAATTGTGAGAAGCCCATGTACAGAAAAAAAAAAAAAAAAAGAGCTCTCCTAGCTTTCAGTAAGTCAGTCCTGTGTAATGCTTCCTTAGCAAAAATAGCCAATAGCCTATGGAAATATTGAAGCGTCGTGGTATTATAGAAAGAGGCTCGGGAGTCATACAGACCTAGACTTGAATTCCACCTCCACCACTTCCTAACTGTATAACCTAGGATGAGTCACTTCACCCTCCCACCAGCATGTGCATCCCTTTCCTCAGCTGACATAGGGTATAATAAAAGTATCTGTTTCTCAAGGTTGTTGTGGGGATTAAACAAAATAATAGATGTAAAGCATGGAATCTACCACTTCAAACAAAGCAAGCACTCAATATGTGGAAATTTTTTAAATGCTAATTTGTGGAGGGTTCCTAAGCCTGCAAAACCCCAAGGATGAACACCATTGCCTGTGGCTGCCCCAGATCCAGGGCTACTTGGTCATCTCGGGTAACAACTGATAGTGGCATGATGTCACCATTCTCTCTAGATAGCAAAAGCCTGGAAGTACCAGGCCCAATAAATATTTGCTGAAAGAGTACAAGGAAAAGAAACAAAGAACCTCTACTAGCCTGTAAGCCCTGTGAAGACAAGGACCATGTCTGTGTTGTTGGCCGCTGTACATCCAGAACTCAACACAGTGCCTGGGACAGAATTGATGTTCAATAAATAGTTGCTGAATGAATGAACGAACGAATGAATGAATGACTACCTCATAATGGGGCATGAAGGGAAGTAGGTTGGGTGTTTATTTCCAACATGTGTCTTCTCCACTTGAATGGCTCCCCGGAGATCCCTGATACAAGTACTGGGGCCATCCAGGGAATCCCTTTAGACCAAATTATTTCTACTACTGTCTTGGGGAATAGTTAATTTCCCCCAAAGGGAGACAAATAACTGTGAGCAGAAGGGCCCTGGTTATTTAATTAGAGCGAAATAGAATGCCATTTTTTTTTTTTTTTTTTTTTTGCGGTACGCGGGCCTCTCACTGTTGTGCCCTCTCCCGTTGCAGAGCACAGGCTCCGGACGCGCAGGCTCAGCGGCCATGGCTCACGGGCCCAGCCGCTCCACGGCATGTGGGATCTTCCCAGACTGGGGCACAAACCCGTGTCCCCTGCATCGGCAGGCGGACTCTCAACCACTGTGCTACCAGGGAAGCCCCTAGAATGCCTTTTAAAGCATTTACTGGGTACCAGGCACTGCTGAGGTTTTTAACACACATTATCTGTCTCATTTATTTCTTACCACAACTCTCTAGGTTAGGTATTAACATTATCCCCCTTTGGCAGAAAAGATTACCGAGGTACAGAGAGGTTAGGTGCCTTGCCCAGGATCACACAGCTAGTAACTGAGAGTTAGGACATGAACTTAGGCCTGTCAGACTCCAAAGCCTATGCTCTTTCTACTACAGCAGTATTGGAATCTGGCAGTAGCCACAGACTTTTAGAAAGACAGCGGGCAGGGACCCTATCTTATTTGCCTTTGTGCCTTGAGTTCCGTCAGAGTGGCTGTCAAGTAGTAGAGATTCAATAAATGCTTAATAAACAAATCTATCAGTGAAGAACTCTTCTCATTCATTCGATCATTCATTCAATAAATATTTATTGAGTGCCTATAGTGTGCCAGGTATGTCTAGGTAGAAGCTGGGCATATAGTGGTGGACAAAAATCCCTGTGGAACTTACATTCTAATTGGGGGGAAATATACTACAAACACATAACTAAGAAAACCTCAGATGACGATGACTACTCTGAAGAAAAAAGAGCATGAAGTAATTAAGAATGACTGGGAGGTGAGGGAAGGCTTCTATAAGAGAGGTCCTTTAAACTGAATAATAAGAAGGCACTAATCATGCAAAAGTCTGAGGGAGGTACATTTGAGGAAAATGAAACAGCTAGTGCAAAGATCCTGAGGCAGGAATAAACTGGGTGTGTGAGGAACTGAAGAAAAAAAAAAAGGGAGTGTGCTGGTAGCAAGTGAGAGAGAGGCTGAACACTAAGAGATGAGGTGTATTAGGTTGTTGGGGCTGCCATAACAAAGTGCCACAAACCAGGTGGTTTAAACAACAGAAACGTTTATTGCCTCAGTTCTGGAGGCTAGAAGTCCAAGATTAAGGTGTTGGCAGGGTTGGTTCCTTCTGTGGCTGTGAGGGAGAATCTGTTTGTGCCTCTCTCCTAGATTCTGGCGGTTTGCTGGCAAACTTTGGTCTTCCTTGGCTTGTAGACACATCACCTCAATCTCCACCTTCATCTTTACCTGGCATTCTGTGTGTGTGTGCGCGTGCGCGCGCACTTGCTTCTAAATTTCTCCTTCTTATAAGGACATCAGTCATATTGGATTAAGGCCCGACCTACTCCAGTATGACCTCATCCTAATTTAATCACATCTGCAAGGGCCCTATTTCCAAATAAGGTCACATTCTGAGGTACTGGGGGTTAGGACTTTAACACATGAATTTCAGGTGGACACAATTCAACGCATAACATGAGGTTAGCAAGATAGGCCAGATGAAGGTCATGGAAGGCCTCAGAGGCCAGGGTAAGGGGTTTGGGTTTGCTCTGGATGTAATGGGAAGCTACCAAAGGGTTTCAAATCAGGCAACTGACATGATCTATCTTTGAAAAGGATCATTCTGTCTGCTGTGTTAGAATATGAAAGAAAACAGCCCCTGTGCCTGCATGAGTCATATGGCTCCCCTACTGGGGATGGGAATTCTCATCATAACAACCATTTACTGGACCTGAGGCTTTAATTTTCTTTATATATCATTAGTTTGCAAGAAAAACAAATTTAGCTTCCAACTGATGAGATGAACACATATTTAGAGCCACATATAAAAATACTGTTTTCTTTCCTGGATGTTTACTTTTAAAAAAATATAAAAGTGACATATGCTCCCAGTAAAAACTTCAAATAATACAAAGGGAAGTCAATTAGTAAATACAGGCCCCCCAGACACTGCTCCCCAACCTCAATCCATCCCCACTTCTCAACACAAGCACATTTTTAAAAAAACCTCTTTGGAGATCCCCTTCCTAGGATTGCTTCTGATCACCTCTACAAGCCTCTATACAGATTCTTACCCACAGTAAATTTTTAACACTAGGCCAACTGCCCAACCAGGCAGGCTCCTGTTACTCTCTTCCCATAAACTGGCCTAGAAACAGTCAGGATCAACAGGAGCACGTAGCCATAAGATTAGTCTGGATCTGGGGTCAAAAACACTGAGTTCCAGCTTCTGTTACAACACTTCCTGCCTCTGAGATACTGAGCAAATCACAAACAAGTCTTAGTCTTAGTATCCTCATATTTTGCCTATCTCACGGGGTTGATGTGAAGTTCAAGGGTATTTGTGTAACAAAATATTTCTAAGTATATTGCTGCTAGTGTAGACAACCCTCCTCTCCACTCCCCATATTCACACAGCCGCATCTGTTGGTATTCACCCACATACGAGGGAGTAACTAGAACTAGAAAGAGAAGTCATGCTGGAGGACAGGCAAGAAAGGAAAGGGTACAATCGACTTTCTCAGGCTGGGTGATACCTGGGGTAGGGAAGGGTTCTCTGAGTGGCTTTGCAGGCTTCAGCTGTGGTCAAGTGGGGGGCTGGAGCTAGAGGGAAAAGATATAGGTGCATCCCTCTTGACAACCATAGCTGACAGATTGGTTTGAGTGTAGCCGGGATGCCCTGATTCCAGAGTCTCAGAGGCAGAAATAATTGGAAAACATTTTGGTGGGAGAGGAGGTGCCAAGATTCTGCTAATACTCAGCAGAGGCTGCTAAGCCCACGGATATCGGACTTGGAAAAAAATCTCTTTGTCATTAGAATAGACTGCTGGTTGATGCCACTCTTAATTGACTGTGTTTTGGATTGTCATCTCGGGAATGGGTCTGTTTTTTTCCTTTCATTGAATCTCCATTGCCTAGCGGTGCTCAATAAATACTGGTCGAGCGAACTGACTATTCTCATACATTACCTCCTTTAGCCCTCAGGACCAAATGAATAACAATGATGTTTGTATAGCCAACTTGTAAAACCCTGTTTTCTTACCTGGTTTCATTCATTTCAACAGTCCAATTAGCAGGTTTTATCATCATTACTACTCTACGGATGAGGTTACTGAGGTCACAGAGGTTGAATCACATGGGGAATAAGTAGCAGAGCCTGAAATAAACATGCTCTTCCTCACTTACAAAGGTTGTATGACATGGTGCTTATCAGGTTGTGACTTGTAGTATAAATTATAAGAATTGCTTGGGGGTGGGTAAGCCTGGTGTCCCTGGAAGGTGGTATACATCTAGGGAAGAGACACATCTTCAGGCAGGCAACAGGAACTAAGAAGGCAAGTTTTACACAGGCTGCTATTCTACCAGTACTGCATTTTCAGAGGTCTTGCTCTGTGCTGGGCGCTCTATCTGGCACTTGGGATACAAGAGTGAACAAGAGGAGGGACAATGAATTCTCCCAGGTGGTACTAAGTTGATGCCCACCACGTAGAAGTCTGATAAAGCTTCAGGGCAGGGTGAAGCCTGTAATATCCCCCATATGGTTTTTCAAATACTAGTCCAAGACCTGGCACCAAACCACCAAGAATCAGTCAGGGTCAGCCCGATGAGCTCATTGCACATCACGATGGCTTCATTTTCCCCAAACTTTTAAATTAGAAGTTCTACCTCCGTCTCAGCTGTGCTATAGAGGCACTTTCAGACTAGAATATTAAAATGGAGTGATCTCCACTACACCCCAAGGCCAGTGAGGTAACCAGAAAGATTGTCTCAACAGGAAGGAGAATCTTATGGAACACACAGCTGCACTGTGTGGTCCAGGAGCCCCTTTTCAAGAGAAGACTCTTCCTCCAAGGCCAATCTCAGAGATCCTGAGTTTTGTTTGATGGAGAAAGGTAGCAATTCCTTTATAGGAAGCCTCAAGTCCAGGTCCCCTGGCTCCAAATTCTATGCTTTTTCCATTCTCTCCGTCTTCTATTCTATCTGCAGCCTCCTGAATCAAGATCCTAAAACGTCTACTTAGAGACACTAGCAGTGGGCAATGTACAGACACAGAACTTCCTCAACCCGACAGCTTGAGGAGGCCTAAGGGAACCCAAAAGCCATAAGTGTCTTTCTCTTACCCTGAATGTTGCTCTCTGCTCAGAGTCCTATTATTATTTTTGAGAATAAAATTTTTTTGCGGTTGTCTGAACACCTCTCTACCCCATGTCCCAGTAGCAGTTAAGAGGAGATTGCTTATTATGAAGGAGGGAAGAGAGGCCAGGAGAGGGGCTTTGGGAGCTCAAGGGAAGGGCAGAACCTTTGATCCTAGGGAAGGAACTTAGGAGCCCTGGAGCTAGAGTCCAAAGGACAGGAGCTGGAGATCCCTCAGGAAGAGGGGGTGACCACACTTCTTGGTTTGCCAGTGTTATCGACTGGATGTTTGTGTCACCCCCAAATTCATACATTGAAATCCTAACTCTCAATGTATTTGGAGGTAGGGCCTTTGGGAGGTGATGAAGTCCGGAAGGTGGAGCCTGAACATGAACAGGATTAGTGCCCTGATAAAAAGGACCCCAGAGAGCGCTCTAGCTCTCTTTCTGCCATGTGAGGATACAACAATTCTGTAGTCTGCAACCTGGGAGAGGGGATCTCACCAGAACCCCACCATGCTGGCACCCTGATCTCAGATTTGCAGCCTCCAGAACTGTGAGAAATCAATTTCTTTTGTTTATAAGCCACTCTGTCTATGGTCATTTGTTATAGCAGCCTGAGCTGACTAACACACCTGGGATAGTCCCAGTTTGAGCCTGTTGTCCCTGGGTAATTATTAACACCACCATCCCACTGTCAGAAGTGTCTTAGTCACACAATAAATTATATGGCGATCCTAATGAAGGAAGAACTGGAGTCCTTTCCTCATTGTTTTTATCTGAGGCACCGCTTCTAAAAAGAAACTACAACTTTCAGACACCAGGACGATAGGCTCCTTAAAGGCAGGGACTGCCATGTGATTGACTTGTTTTAACAATAAGAAAAATACAGTTTATTATGTACGTTAAAAAGAGAATATCTGATCAACTAAGAAATACCTTGTGATTGAATTTTGTATTCCCAGCATCTAGCTGTATGTATGAATTAACGCTTTTTGCCCTGCCTACTACCCTCAGAGACAGTTTTTTTCTGACCAAACCAGAGCTATACCAGTATTTTAATGATTGCACTGACATCTGGTGGTCATTTCCAGGTTCTTCTCTGGGCAGCTCCTGTACTAGATGATGGATTAATCTGTACCTTGTACTCCATCAAAGCCACTTTTATCTGAGCCCTACAGCAACTAGACATGATACTCTAATTCTTCGCAAGTTGTTGAGAGCTGGTAACAGCTAGATGCAGTGTTTTTTTTTCTTAGAAGGTATTTAGATTAGAGGCAGGGATGATGATAAGTGTGGAAGGGGTCCAGTAAAATGATAAATAACGTCAAAAACTGAAGTTTCCTTGTGGAATTTCAGGCTTATGAGGGAGTTATTTATACATAGAGGTGTCCTTCCTGAAATGATACCAAGTAGGCCAAAGTCATTAAAGTTCTTGGTAGCAACAAGGTATCAAGTCAACACCAGTGCAGATGTAATCAAATGTCAACGGGAGAAACTCTTAAATGAAAACTTGGACACACAGTAAACTGCCTTCCTGGTGGTCTGGCTAACAGAGAGAGGGAGGGAGAGGGGAGGAGGAATCAGATACAGGAAAAATAGAGCGAGAAAGTAGGAAAACCATACTTCAAAGTATAGCTTTCCTTTGTTTTCTGGGTTCCAGAGAGGTGTGAAATGGAAATGTTTGCATATTCAACCACTTCCCCGAAAAGCCCCACTCCTCAGTTACTTCAAAGGGTTTCCCACAGAAAACATTTTAATCCCAACCCACCATAGCGAGGATACTACTAGCCCTACTATTCATTGGAGGAACATTTCCATCACCCATCCTACTCCTTGTAAGAACTGACTATAGGCAAGAGGCCTGTCAAAGCCCATAATCTTACATCATTAAAAGCTTAAAAAGAGAGGGGAAAAAACACAGCTCCAGCTAATCCTCATTTCATCAGGAAAGGATCACCAATGTATGAGACAGGAACATTTAAGTAGCCATAATGAATGAGGTATCTGGAATCTCTCAGAAAATACAAGGTGCTCCTCATTTGTCTCCTTATGGTAAAAAGTATTACTCGATCTGTAAAACTAATTAAGTCTTTAATAAATCATCTTAAGAAGTGAGCCTTCTAGCAGGAATTTGCAGGTACCTTTTACACTACCCTTCCCCAACCTCCACACCGAGCTTTTATGATCAGAAATCAATAGCTACAAAATTGAGAGTCTTCAGAAACACACCAGACACCAAGGTGGATAAGGCTGTGCTTTATTACATGCATAATTACAAATCTGTGCTAAGTGAAAAATGTATAAAGCAATGGCGACCTGGGTTTAAGCCACACAGAGAAAGGGCTGGACAATCCCATTAACCTTTCTGCCAAAGTCCATTCCATTGCCTTTAATGTGATTGTTTCCTTTTCTTGCAATTTGCATAGCACTTACTTGTCAAAGTACTTTCCTTTCATTGTCTCAGTTTATCCTCACAACAACCCTGTGAGGTAGGTAGGGCAATTAACACTATCCCCATTTTGCAGATGGGAACACTGAGGCACAGAGCGGTTAAGATCTCGAGGCTGGTTAGTAGAAGCATAGGGAATAGAAACCAGGTCTCCTAACTCCCCAGCCCACATCATCCTTTTTAGACTATGTTCCTATGCTTGACCAGGGAGCAGAATGAACTGTGCAGTGAGCCACAGCTTTGGTACAGGCTGTGCCTATGAACAGGGACCAATGTCTCTAAAAGTTAGAATAAAGCTAAGAAAGCATGACTAAAGGGTTGGCAACACTCAGATAAATAACTGCTCTGAACAGCTCAGCACCAAGTTTCCTGTGGAAACTCTATTAGCTTTAGTTGACTCTGGTTTCTGGACGCCTAGCTACTGCTAATGTCTATACCTTAGCTTCGGTTGAACTTTTACCAACTCTCAGGAACTAAAATGTCGAGTCAGACAGGTTTTCTTTGGCTACTGCAGTTGGAGCCGGCCCTACAAATGAGCTTATTACAGAGACATTCATATAGTGGTCCATGGGCTAGAACCGGCCCCTCTGATCCTCCTGGCCTCACTGGCTCACCTGACAGGTGGTATTTTTCCCACAGCCAGAAATGAATGGACAGAGGTAAGAGCAGGAGGCTGGCCTTGGTCAAATGAAGAAGAGTCACCATCATTACATCAATGGCATCCTTAGGTGACATGACCAGGGTGCTGTCCATCAAGCCCAACTCCTTTCTGGCCTGTACCTGGTTAGCAGCATAGCTTCAAAAGACAGTTTAAAAGAACAAAATATTAAACAACATCATTTTTTTACCTAGAATGAAATTAATTCTTAATCATTACATAGTCCCAAGGGACCAAATATATAATAAAAAGTAAATATTTATTAAAATCTGAGTGCTAAAAAGGCGGGACAATGGGAAAGAGAGAGAAGGGATAAAGTGAAATGGAGGAGGGAAAAGGAACACTCTTGAAGGACCATATACTTGAGGTACACTCAATAAGATAATGAGGCTAAACATTCCTACCCTGACAAAACCATCTCGGGCCATTCCCTTATCTCCATTCTGCCAGGTGGCATTTCACTCATCAAACCCTAGACCGCCTCTGCCTTTCAACAGATTTGGACTAGTAGATGATAACAAGGTTTAGCAATGAATACTTCACATGTCTGCATTAAGATGCTAAAGCCCTGGACACTGCCAACAGATACCATTGGCTTTAGCCCCTACAGTGGAGCAAAGCCCCACTGGTCCCATCAACTCAGAAGTATCTTCCATTCTCTACTCTCGGAATGATCCTCTCCCTCCCCAAGGTCCACATTCAAAACAATACACTTAGAGTAACTGAGAAAATTTTTTGAATTCAGGGTATTGGGGTGAGGAGAGACAGGGGTGGGGAGGAAAGAGGAGGAGAGGCAGAGATCATTTATTTAAACCCTCGTATTTTTATACCATCACACACTTTCTTCCCCTTAAAAGGCCAAACTTTAGGCAAGGCATTCATTCAATGAGTGTGCACCCAGAGGCTGAAGACCCTTTGGCAGGAACTTAGAGGTAGGAATTTAAGACTGCGGGATTGGGCTGGATGACCTGATAGGTCCCATCCAAGAAACGCAAACTCCGCACATTATAGACCTTCTTTCTTTCTTGGGTGATTTGGCAAAATCAGACTACAAGGTGGAAAAACCGATTTTGCTCCCTACGTCACTTCAAAACTTTGCCGAGATGCAGATGTTTAGAAATGAGACTGTGACCAGCAAACATTTAGGGAGTAACTTGAAGTTGCTAACACCTACTAGTCCAGGAACTCTTCCCCTTGGGGCAAGCAACAAAAATCGAGGCTGAGCACAGCTCAGTGGTTACGACGGGTCAAATTTACACAGCTCCCTGAGCTCTGAGAAAGCCTCACCTTTTTCTTTTTAATCTACAATAAGTACATACCAGGGAGGCTAACAATATAGATTTTAAAAATATTTTGCTATCAGAATTCAAGATAAGCTACCTAAAGCTTATCACTCAGGCAATGGCAGTAGATGCTGCCCTCCTCCGCAAGAGGGTCTGGTCTTGGGTCAGCCCTCTCCACAAAAGTAGACTGCCTCCACCAAATGCTGCTTTGAGCCTCTTGGTTGCTTGGAAAGACTGGTCTTTGGGAGACTACTAATTTTTTCTCTCCTTGAGGCACATGATCAAGCAGTTTATAAATGTCGGGGCGTTTGGCTTGGGGCATGGAATGGCCTTCCTCCCACCATCTTACAAGAACTCGTATACTTGCTTACTAGGCTTTTTCCACTGCCATAACTTTCCATTCGCTCTCCAAAGGGAATCCAGGTTATCCCAGAGGTGGTTAAAAAAAAACCAAGGTCGTCGGACACTGAAGTTCAGACCACATATTCAGACACCTTTTTTTTAAGGACTCAATATTTCACCTCCCCTTTACTTTCGGAACTCCTCATTTTTTCTCAGAGTTTTTAAGAGCTCAATACTCTATGCACCACCATGAAAGATGCTCTCCTGCTTTCTCTGAACAGATGAGTGGCCTGTGTTTGGCTCTGATCCAGTGAAAGTAAACCGATTCCTCACAATACAATGTGGTCAGTCATCAGTAAGTACTCTGGCAATATAAAACACACTGGTCATGTCAAATTTTCAACTGTCTTCACTATCATTTATTAAAAACTCAACTTCAAAAACTGCACTCCTTGTGATTTATTAAAAAACAAAACCAAAAGATACTGTGGGGTAACAAGTACACCTTCCTACTCATCACCTAACTAAACAAATCAAGGTCAGGATCCAACCGGGACAGGTGATCCAAATACTTAAAACATACAGCAGTGATTACATTCCCTGATCGACTCTCTTGCACGCTGTTTTAAAAAACACATTTGCTCCCCCGACACCTGAATGGGTTCATAAATTCATAGCTAAGAATTACTTCACAGCCTTAGACCACACAAAGTCCCCATTACTTTATCATTCTTGTGTTCAAGCACAACTGAAGACTTGCTAGAGACATTTATGCTTCTTCTCTGCTCTTCCTGTAAAGGGTTCAGATTCAGCCTCTGGGGCCAAAAGAACGGAACTGCTTTGCAGCTCCATCAGCAAATTAATCGACTGCTCTGCCAGCTGGCAAATCCAAAGTACCATCAATGTCAGATTATCCACCAGAGGATATCTGCTCTGTGGATTATACCACCTCTACTCCACAGCTGGGCTGAGCCTGAAGGACACCAGAGCCAGAAAAGAGGGGGAGTGTCTGAACGTACATCCAAATAGAAGTGATCTTAAAAGTGGCCATTATTTTGCTTGTTCAGTCCCCTGCTTCTGCCAGTGGCGTAACTAATCATGCCTTAACTATTTCGGCTTCTTTAATTCTTTACATCACAGATCTGAAGATACAAAATATAGCAGTTAGACTTTTACAAATCCATAGACTCTCATTCCTTTCGTGGCCTGGATGCCTACCAGATATTTTGCCTTGGAAAGCCCTAACTCTCTCAAAGCACTTATTGGCATTCTTCTGTAAATCCTTTCCGTGTGTCGGGAAACCTTCTTTCTTATTACCAGAATCGACTGGTCTCGGCTCATACTAATTTTTAAATCACAGATTATCCAGTCTTTTGCCATTGAGGTATGTGGCCATTTGAGACTACTGACAGACCCCCCCCCATATCAGCTTTGTTGGTTTAAGTATGTCCAACTGCTGAATTGGCAATGGCAGAAAGAACATTTTCCTTTGCCTCAAGACAAGAAACTCTGAGGGTTAAGGTGCTGAGCTAGCAGTCTAGCAGAGAGCTCCACCACAATTAGCCAAACTTGGAGCCAAACCATCGGACTGGACATATAATGGATACCATACACTACAGCTACTTCTAGCATACGAGTTACAAGGATTCCTGAGAAGCTGAGGTTAATGAATGAGATTTATCAGGAGTGAGGTATCAAAGGGATATTATTCTCTGGAGGGCCAATCGGTGCTTAGTATCTAGAAAGTATACCTTGGCACAGTGTTATCTGATTTCTTGAATTTATTCTCTGAAGTAGCACCTGAACACTGGCTCATCTGTCTCAAATCAAAAACAGAGCCTAGAAGAAACACAAAGGCAAACTTAGACACTCTCCATATCACTGCTGTACTATGAAATGCGACCAAACCTTTCACCATCACCAAATACCAGAGATACTAACATTTCCTGTTTTGCAAACTTTAGTTGGACGGCTGATAAGAAAAGACAGGCAGTGAACCAGAAGTACACACTTAAGAACTTTGATTTGCGCACAACAGACGCGGTGGTCAGGCAAATAGCCTCATCTCGTGTGAGGGAATCAGTGGTACAGAAGGGACAAAAGACGTGAAGTTACTGAGTCGTGACTATAATATAATATAACCTAGGGAGGTTTTTGTCTTTTTCATTAAAATGCTAGAGTGATATACTTAAAAGGAGAAACTCTGGTGACTGCCTTGATATTTTAAAGATAAAAATCAAAATAAGCCTTGGCTCCCCAGTTCTAGGCAATAAAAGAATTTCAGATTTTGGAAAGATAAGAAACTAGGGGTAAAAAATCCTAGAATCAGAGATAGACAACTTTTAAAATGAGGTACGCTGAGGTGCCTGGAGTGGGAGGAGAGGCTGTGCCGAGTGACTGCTGATTCTAGGCTAGAAGCATGGTGGGGAGCGCTGGGAACAGACTTGTAAAATGGGAAAGGCTCAACGCCCACCCCTAGCATTTGAGTCTCACTGCTGTGGGCGTCAGCATGGAAATGGAGCTACTGGGCTATAAAGCAAAGCAAATGGTTGTGCGTCACCTCTCGTCCATGGGCTGTAAGATTGTAGAGGCTGGGTTTACAATTTAACTAGACCTGGGAGTTATTTTTTTTGTAACAGGAATGATTAACGGGGCACACTACTCAATCCCAAAGACAGGACTCAGGACTGAGGCGTGGGAAAGGGAGAATGGAGGGGGAACAACAGCACGTGGGTAAAACTGTAGAAAACGAAACAGTAGTCGGAATGATGACGGTGGCTCTGTAACTCCACCAGGTGTCCCTAGAGTGTGATATTTTCTACTGTAGTAAAGGTGGTAGGAAATTGAGACAGGCACCTTTTCAATTGTATACAAGCACCTTTGGTGTCACCAGGCCTTGTCCACACCCCTGGGTCTCAGGAAGGTTCTGCATTTTATTTAGAATTCTAAGGAGCCTCAAGAGAGTCACAGCTGCCTATCCTGTTCCAATGCCTTGAATATACCTGAAAGTACCCCAAGCCTAAATTCACGATCACGGGGACAACACTGGCCTGTTATATACATGTACTTAACACTGGGAGGAGGCATGAGTGCCCAGTCATTTTAGTACTGGTGGTTGTTATGAAGGAATGCATGAGAACGCAGATACAGTTCGGGATCTTCCCTGGTTTACCAGTATGCAGTCTAGACTTGGTTCCCTTTACTATTCTTACATATTCCAGAAGCCAAAAGCACCATCACTCATGGAGGTGGCATCTGGGTAAGAGTTGGGACCTCACAAAAATGTGAAAGTCCTGGTCATCGACTTTGCTTAGAACTTTACTAATCATTCGTTTCAAGGAAGATGGAGAAATCATTCCTTGCTACTAACAAATTCGTGGCAAAGTCCTTGTCTACTAGCTAACAAAGGCCATCTGGAAAATTACCCTTTTTGCAGACAAGGAGAAAATCCTATAACTTATCTTTTGTGCACTTCAAAAGAGTACCAGGAACAAGCAAGCTATAAAAGTCAACCTCTCTACATTCATTTAGAGGAGATTAACCAAAGCAGCATTGTCTTATAATCAGGTATTAAAATTAACATACACACACACACATAAACTAATAATGCTAAATATTGTAACAAGAACAAGATAACATTTGAACTGAATTCACAGTCTGGAAAATACCATTCCTATTTTCCTTCTGGCTTTCCTTTCTGTGGTTGGAAAAGCAAAGTCCCTGGTTTACACTTCATCTTCCACCAATGACAGAGTCCAAAAAAGTGACTTTTTCATGAGCTTCCTGCAGGCTATAGGTCAGGACGGTTGGAATTTTTCTTGCATAGTTTTCAGTGATTGCATATTGGCTAATACTTATGTTGTAAATTAAAAAAATCTTTAGAAAAAGAAAGAAAAAGAATTAAACCATAGCAATCTTGTTTACTCTTTCATGAAATCTTCCTAATGCAATATCACAGAAGCCTAACTGAATTTTCTCCTAAAGAGAAGATTAATTTCCAGAGATTATGTAGTGCAACTGGTTAACTTGTAGGAAAGAGACAACACACAAATATAACTTCACCATCCAAATGTGGGAAATGTTTTTTGGGTACCCAGTTAATAAAATATATCCATGGTCTGCAATGTCCTTCCTGTTTTATATCCAGTACAACCCTGTGATTCTAGTTGAAGAGAATGGAATCAGGATCTTGGTTCGCCATCTGTGCTATATGCTTTAGCACATCCTTTTTGGTAATGATTCCAAGCAATCGCCTAAAAGATAAAACAAGACAAAAATTAATCTGTAGTTAAAATAACATTCTCAAAGGTGACACTTTTTGTGGTCCTTTTCATCTTTGTCTTTGAATACTATCTGTACTTACAGAACGATGACAGGACTAGATTACATGTACCAGGTAAATGGGACAATGCATGGGTCCCGAAGCATGCTCTAAGCACTTCTTCCTCTAGGTCTTAAATCCTGCTATTTCCTGTGGTTTAAATATTCTTCTCTCTATATACAAATCTTACCTTTTGCAACCCAGTTCAAATGTCCCTCTTCCAGAACACCTTCCCCGATCCTACGAGCCAGTAATAACTGTGCCCTCCTCCTGGGAACAGCATGTTCTGTGCACACCTCTTCCGTAGCATTTGTCCAATTTGCTGTGTTCTCAGCTTCCCTATAAACACTGTATGCTCCTTGGGGGCAGAGAAGGGTCTCATTGCTTTTTGCCTCTCCCCAGAATCTAGTGGAATGCCTTCTTACATGAAGTACAGATTCAGTAAAGGTTGAATGGATCAGTTAGGAAAAGTCCCCTTACTGATCTCAATCCTGCAAGACATCTGCTACGCTATTCAGAAACTGTAGAGGGCGAAATTCTTATATAATCATTAGATTAACATACCAGGGTCAAAAACAACAACAAAAAAAAACAAAAACACGCACCCTTCTCCTCAACCTCCTTTCTTTTCCAATAAAAATAGCATGGCTTCCTTCACTGGATAAGAACTATCCCAGAAAGAAAGAGCCTTAGCCTTGGAAGTCAGAAGACTTGTGTTTAGGGAGTTCCCTGGTGGCCTAATGGTTAGGATTCCGGGCTTCCATTGCGTGGCCTGGGTTCAATCCCTGGTCCGGGAACTGAGATCCCGCAAACTGTGTGGCGAGACCAAAATAAATAAATAAATAAAGGCTACCACTACTAGACAGTAACTGGGAGTCCTTGTGCAAATCTTTAAACCTCACTGGAACTTGGTTTTCTCACCCTCAAATAATAACAACAAAGGTATCGTAAGCACCAAATACTATACATATACTACCTAATACCATTATAATTTCAGCGCTGCCTGTTCATGAGGACATAGTTGTTTCCTTTGTGGGGGAGGAACTGAGTTATTTATAATGTGCAACCAGCAGTTCGCATGTCTCAAACCCACTATCTTCCCCAAACTCCTTTTCTATTAATTATGACAAAAAAAGAAACACATTCATCTTCATCTCAGAGCTTCAAAAAGGTCTATAAATGCTACAAATATTCACGTGAGTTGGGTTCTTCTTTCTTTCTCTCTCTACATTCTCTTTTCCTCCCAAATCCAATTTGCCTTCACCAAAGAGCTCTCACCCATTGTGTGTAACCAGGCACTGCCGCAGTCCCAGCTTGCGGAAGATATCTACCACGATCTCCATGGGTGTAAGGTCAGTCACAGTGAAGGGGCTGAGATCCAGGATGTTCCGAAGCTTGAGGGTAGGTGGGGTGTACGGTGGCACTGGAGGAGAATGCTCGGTGAAATAAATGACAGAAGTGCTCACAACTCCATCCTGTTTTTTTCGAGCATTTTCTATTTGAAAAGTAGAAAACAAAAGGTTGAGAAAGGAAGGACTACTTCTAAGCTTCTAGCCCCTAACCAGTCCCCTCTCCACTCTGTCCTTCCCCTTTTCACGCATGCATGCATGCTTAGTGATTGACTGACTGATTGTATAGTTGATTTACAATGCTGTGTTAGTTTCAGGTGTACAGCAAAATGATTCAGTTTTATATATATGTATATATACATATAATTATATATATATCGATATATATAAACATTCTTTTTCAGATTCTTTCCCATTACAGGTTATTACAAGATACTGAATATACTTCCCTGTGCCATACAGTAGCCTTGCTGTTTATCTATTTTATATATAGTAGTGTGTACCTGTTAATCCCAAACTCCTAATTTATCCCTCCCTTCCCCTCATGCATATTTATTTATTTCCATAGTGGATTCCCTTATCCCATTTCTGAAATCCTTACCAATTGAAATAATGAGGTCTCTTCGGAGGACAAAACCCACAAGTCTTTGGGACTCCCGGGACACCACAACTGGGAAGCCACTGTAAGTGGTTTCACTGATTATGGTCTCTACGTCTTCCACGGTCATACTGTCCTGAGTAAGGACAGTCAGCAAAGGATCATTTCTCCGGGGTTTCATCACATCCATTGCCAGGGTCTTGTGAGCAAACTCTTCTTTGGCTTCAAGAAAGGGGTATCCGTTGAGACGGATGTGGGCATCATAGATGCCCTCCCGCCCAAGAGCATCTGCCACCCACTTGCTTGTCATGGCTGCGGCCATCAGAGGCACAATGTATTCCAAGCCACCAGTTAGTTCAAACATTATGACAACAAGAGAAACAGTCATCCGAGTCACCCCGCCTGCAAAAAACAGACACAGGCTACTTACTGAAGGGAGCAAAAGTATAGGATTCATTACAGTTATGGGCCTGTCACAGGCCCCATCCAGAAAAAGCTACTTACCAGAAACATCACTAAAAGGAGGCCTCACCTGTAGACCCCTGCAACTGCATTCAAGCAAGTTTACAGTGAACATGAGTCAGACTTCTAAAAAAAATCTCTACAAAAGTACAAGATACCTCCTTCATTCATCTTCTTTTTTTCATTTGTCTGTTGCTCCCCACCCCCCAATTATATAAGTAATTGCATAAGATCTCTATGATTTGTGTAACACTACAGATATGAGAGGTTCTCTGGGATGTGCAGGCTCACTGTGGAAAGATCAGAAAATACATATATTTTTAAAGTGTATAAAAGAAAGCCATTATCCATAAGCTCACTGCCTAGAAATATGCTGAGTAAAGATTTCAAATGACTTTTTTCAAAAACGTATGTTTTTATACAGATGAACTCGTATTATACGTTTAAATTCCCCACCATGCTTTTTCTCCTAACTTTATATTAGGAATACTTTGTATATTAGTACAAATGTATTTAACATTGTATGTAAAGATATTAAACGTATTAGCATCACATTCAGTGGCTGTATGGTATGGCATTATATGGATGCACTATACCATAATTTATTTAACCAGTCCCTAGGTTGATTCCAGTTATTTGCTATTACACATAATACCATGATGCACATTCTTGTGCAGATCATCTTTGCTCAAATTTCTGATTATTTCCTCAATATGACGGAATTTGAGAGAAGAATTACTCTCAAAGGGGAGGAATGGAGATATACGGTAAAGAATGCTTTCTTAAAGCACTTGAAAATGGCAAGCCCAACAAGAAACGGAGAGTCATCTTTAAAAAAATCTACAGTCGGGCTTCCCTGGTGGCGCAGTGGTTGAGAGTCCGCCTGCCGATGCGGGGGACACGGGTTCGTGCCCCGGTCCGGGAGGATCCCACGTGCCGCAGAGCGGCTGGGCCTGTGAGCCATGGTCGCTGAGCCTGCGCGTCCGGAGCCTGTGCTCCGCAACGGGAGAGGCCACAACAGTGAAAGGCCCGCGTACCGGAAAAAAAAAAAAAAAAAAATCTACAGTCAATTGTGTTTAATATCACTCGTCTTTATAATGCCACCTGGGTAGCAGTCTCTTTGGAATCAATGCAAACAGTACTCACCCAAGCAGGCTGCAGCCCCAACCATTGCATAAAGGCCAGGGGTGATACAATCCGCTCCTTGACTGCACCAGCTATTGAAGATGGCCCAGTCATGGTGGTAATAAGCCAGCTGTTCCATCCCTACTCCCAAAAGCCGACCCGCTATAGCACCAACAGCCATGCTAGGGATAAAGAGGCCGGAAGGGATCTGCAAAGAGAAAGCAAAAGATGGTCAGTGAGAAGTGACGTGATCGTCCGGCACATGGTAAGGGCTAGAGGACTGACCCTCTGCGAAGCGAACAGGCCAATGACAATTTAACTATGCACTACGCTAGCAAGTGGCTGCAAAGATTTGTGTAACACTACAGGGACTAGAGGTTCTCTGGAACGTGCAGGCAAGGACGACTGCAAAGACGCTTACCCTGATTCGGGGTCCATCAGGCAAGAGCCTGAACTCTCCAGACCAACACAGAACTGGAGGCAGAAATTAAGCCTTTCCCAAAGAAAAAGGAAAATAGATGGAGTTTCTCATATATGCAGACATTTTCCCCAATTTTGAATTCTAATCAACAACAATTACCCTTTATTGACTATCTACAATGTTCAATGCTGGATGCTCTATGGACCAGATTTCATGGGTTCTTTACAACCACCCCAGGAGGCAGGCGTTATAATTCCCAACTCGCAAAGGACCTAAGGTGCAGAGAGGTTAAGGAACTCACCCAAGGCCAAGATTTAGTAAACGCTGGTACTGCGGTTTAAATGCAATGCTTGTAACCACTCTCATGTATTGAATCTTGACCCATTACTCACACAAAAAGGATGGCACATGAGGTTTCAGTTTATTTTAACAGTATAAAGAAAGAATAAATGATTAAGTTTTCTTAATGAGATAGTGACTATGGTTGCATGACTGTCCCAAAAAGGAACCCCCATCTGTCTCCCCACTCTTTTTTTTTAACACCTTTATTGGAGTATAATTGCTTTACAATAGTGTGTTAGTTTCTGCTTTACAACAAAGTGAATCAGTTATACATACACATATGTTCCCGTATCTCTTCCCTCTTGCATCTCCCTCCCTCCCACCCTCCCTATCCCACCCCTCTAGGTGGTCAAAAAGCACTGAGCTGATCTCCCAGTGCTATGCGGCTGCTTCCCACTAGCTATCTATTTTACGTTTGGTAGTGTATATATGTCCATGCCATTGGAAGCAACCTAAGTGTCCATCATCGGATGAATGGATAAAGAAGATGTGGCACATATATACAGTGGAATCTTACTCAGCCATAAAAAGAAACAAAATTGAGTTATTTGTAGTGAGGTGGATGGACCTAGAGTCTGTCATGCAGAGTAAGTAAGTCAGAAAGAGAAAAACAAATACCGTATGCTAACAAACATATATGGAATCTAAGGGAAAAAAAAAAGGTCATGAAGAACCTAGGGGTAAGACGGGAATAAAGACACAGACCTACTAGAGAATGGACTTGAGGATATGGGGAGGGGGAAGGGTAAGCTGTCCCCACTCTTTTTTGGACTCCTAGGATACAACAGTGCATTCTCAATTTTCTGTGCTAAGAGAGGGAAAATGATGACAGAGATAATCCAAACAGCAGATTATTTTAAAATGGCTTGTATTCAATTCTGGAATATATTTGAATCAGGGTGGGTCTGATGGTCTGCAAATTCACTTTAGATGAAAGAATGAAGCCACGAGGTAAAAAGTAACTCAAGAAGCACTGCAAATCTGTCCAGCGTGTTGAGGAGGATGCATATCAATTCAGAGATTACAGTACTGCCTAAACCGACTTGCTGGCTCTTATTTTCTGGTTTGAATCTCCATTTCCCTAGAGAAGAGGAAATACCTTGGTAGCTGAGTGCTAAAAAAAGAAACAAATGAAAACCAAGGAAGAGGAGGAAAATACTTCACAAATTTTCCTTCCTGGTTTCTTCTGACACACGGAAATGATAAGGGGTACTGAAAATAAAAGATGCTGGCCTAATACCAGCTGTTGATAATCTAAATACTAATTTAGGATCACCTGTGAAGTTCTTGATAATTGGACACTGATAACTGTAAAAAATACATTTAGCTACCTATTGGGTTGAGCCATATGAAATTGCTATTTTAGTGGTCAAAATGGTCGGCAACTTCTTTTGGTTCAACCTATTATATTGCTTTATTCGTAACTCTAAAGCCACTTGATAAGGACCAAAAATGTGTTGGTCAGATATTGTTTCGATATAAAATGCACTGGAATAAATACCTCAGCATCCTTTTCGAGAGGCAAAATATGTTTTCCACAGAAAAGGAGAAAATGTTTCTACTTGAAATCTCATCACTGAGGTCTGCATTTGGCCTAAAACTGGGCTTGCACAGTTTTAGATAGAGGTACAATCATCTAAGAAGTTATGAGAACACATGGGGGTAAAAAGGGATTTGGGTCTTTGAAGTTGGATGCGCCACACGAACTATGAGAATCGTACAATATCTTGGCTTTGCCCTCCAAACTTACAGCCACACAAATATCCACCAAGGACCAAAAGAATCTCCTCACCTTCATGCCAAAAGTGAATATAGTGATGACAATTTTCAGTATGAGTGTCAAGGCCAGCTGCCACATTGCGCTGTAGACTCCCACACCAGCTGGTCTGTCGGGCAGCTCACCCGCCTTGCTTGTGTTGAAACGGTTCTCATAATCACAGAGCTTAGAGGAGTCCAGAAGGCCACAGTCATTGAACAGCTCGGAAATGAGCTCACTTGTGCTCATACGGGTGTACTCATTGGGGAAAGCCAGGATGGCAGTGATGGCCGTCATGACGAGTACCTCTATGACAGGATACTTGCCCAACTGGGTGGTCTTACGCTTCCGACACCAGGCAATATTGGTGCGGATAAACAGAGCTCCCCACAGGCCACCAAATATGCCCAACAGAATGAAGGGCACGAGCTCAAAGAGATGCCATGGGGTGTGAAACTCCACATAAAATAGAACCAGGCGGCTGTTCCCAAACGGATTGATGGAGCGTAGGGTGAATGCTGCCACTAAAGCAGCAAAAAACGAACGCCACAGTGTTTTGAGGGGGAAGTAGTAGCTGACCTATAAGAGAGAAAATGAGAAAGTAAGCTCAGTCAACGTGCATAAACTGGGGTGAAAACTGGTGCTGCAGGAATTAGAGTTGAGGATGAAAATGGCCTGGAGATCTCCGGCCCCGTGGCAAAGCACTGGAGTTGGGCAGAGCACTTTGGGACTGCAATGTACACAGACAATGGCCAGAATTCCTGGCACAAAATCATGTGCGTGGCTCTACAGACAGATAAAAGTATTACCTCTTCCAGGCTGAATAATACTCCGCCAATAGGTGCCCCGAAGGCTACAGATACACCGGCTGCAGCTGCAGCTGACAAGACCTATGATGCAAAACCCAAAATTAGTGAATAGATCAAGGCCACTTTCCTACCTTCAATCACATTTTAAAAAGGAATGTTAGTGGTCACTAAATAAAAAAACAATTTTATATGCTCCATATCCAGTTTATCAAAAATGAAGTTCAATGTATATTTACTTTGAGAGCAAACACTGTATGCTGAATTTTGGACACATGGTTCACATGCTGGTACATGTAGAGGGCCTTCCTTCGTAATTAATTTAGGCATGTACTTGATCCCAAATGATGCCCCCATCCCCAACACTCCCAATTCCGTAACTGATTTTGAGTCTGCAGACCTATTTATCACCTAAATGAAATACTTCCAGTGATGTATTTACATAGCACTTTCTTTATAAAGGAAAGCTTTTAAAATGAGATTTTAAAGGTTCTAATGATACAAAACTGAAGTAATGACTGGCTCACAGCTAGTCAGAAGTTGAAAATATTCAGACAATAAGTATTTAGAGTTTCCTGTACTATGTGCCCTACTCCATGCCTAGTGACCTATGGAAACAGAAGTAGGGGGGCAACTAGAGGCAAAATTGGGGATAGATTTTGAAAGGAAGAGAAGACCTAAATGTGTTTAGGTGTGGCAAGGAAAAGGGTGAGGAGGGAGGGGAAGAGGAAGAAGCTGTGAGAGAGAAATTAAAAGGGACAAGGAGATGGGGAAAGAGAGCAAGTGATATTTCGAGAGCACCATCTTTGTATGTCATAGGCATTGGCGTGTGTATGTAAAAGGTGCATGACAAACACACCAGAATTAATAGAAGGATAAAGTCCTTTCATTGGATTCTGGTTGCTGTGGGGTGGTATATAATTTGTGGTAGTGAGGAACTATTTTTAAAAGGAAGTTGAATAAAATTAAGAGTTTTTGAAGAAAAAATGGTTCTTGGCAAAAATAAATAGGCAGGTTTCTCTGGGAGTGCAGGATGGCCAAAGAAAATGAAGGGGAGGGGAAGAGTGATCTCTGGTGCTAGCTGGGGAGGACTTTGAAATTCAAGGCTAGAATGACTTTCATCTGAGAAGGATGAGGACATTTAACATGGAACTTGAGAAAGGGGATTTCAGTGACTTTGTTTAGGTTGAATTATGAGGGAGAAGAAAGAATCGAAGTGGCCTATTTGCCTTAATATTATGCTGTAGAGTAGGGTCTATCTACACCCTACCTTCTCAAATCTCTATTTTACTCTCAACCATCTGGCCACTTTGACAAGGCCCTGGGACATAAAAGGGTTACTGCTGATGGTGAGAACAACAGGAAAAAATAACTACAAAGTCTGAATAAGCAATAGGAAGTGAATGACATTCAAATATTCATGAGTTTAGTTAGAAATATATATGACATCTGTACAGAGAACCAGCCAAATCAAACTCCTCTCTTATTTTATAAAGAACTATTTGAACAAAAATGCCAATTTTTATGGAATGAAAGTAACCAGCAATCTACAGTTTCAAAGTTACCTCTACCTATGCAAAACCAGCAACAATCAACACTTTACTCTTGACAGTTAAAATGTTTTTTTTTTCATGTCTTTAGCTTCTGTTATACATTATTCCTGTCTAACAACCTCACTAATTTAATACTGCCTTTATGTCCCTCTACATTTGACAGATAGGTAAACAACCTACCCAGATTTCCCCCTCTCTCTCCTGCTAGCCTACCTCTCCTGCCAGGAACTTTCCCCCTTGAACTATCAAAATGTATTCCATATTTGAAATTTCAACATGTTTGAGTTTCCTTCCGAGTGTTACGGTGAATTTTGTTTTGTTTTGTTTTGTTTTCAGAACAAATCATTAGGTTCCAATTTTGTGAAAAATCCTTTCCAACGAAATGACCTTGGTCTCGACCCATTCCATATGTGATTTCTTTGTAATTCAAGGAAAATAGAGCAAGAACCATTTTCTTAAATCCTTAATTATAGCAGGACAAAAGTAACCAATGACTTGGAACTTTTAAAAAAATGTTCTTCCTCCTCAAAATGACATACATTAACAACTGTATGAACACGAGAACAACTATAGAGATGCTGCAGCGGGGTTAATTTAGCGGGGTTGAGCCAGAAGACAAGGGAGAGAGAGATCCAATACAGAGAGAAACCAATGCAGCGTCCTGTTAGGTAGAAATAAAAGATGGAAAAGCTGGCATCTTAAACACATGCTGAATTTTATATTCTTTCACAGGGATAAACAACTTTCTTTTAAAATAATCTTCCATTAGTTTTGTACTTATTTTGTAATAGAAATAGCACATGCTTGTATAGAATTATACATAATAAAACGTTGACGTCCTTACTTCTCCCTCACTTTCCCCCTCACCAGAGGTAGACATTTTTTAACAGTTTGGGGTGAAACCACTTTCCAGTCATTTTCTTTCTAGGTGCATATATACATACTTTTCAAAAACATTAACTGATTTTTACTATACACATTATTCTGAGATTGGCTTCTAAAAGTTTAATGGTATTTTATAGCCATCATTCCATGTGAGTATACATAGCATTATCTCATTCTTTTTAACAGTTGCACAGTATTCTAGAGTATGGACAGAATATTGTTTATTTAATCAGTCCCCCATTGATGGACATTTTGATTGCTTCACTTTTTCACGATGTTGACAGATGCTTCACTGTCCATCCCTATACATCTTTGTGCACACATGGTAGGATGTCTGTAGGATACATTTCTAGAAGTGGAACTTCTGGGTCAAAGGGCATTTGCATTAACACTGGTAGAATCTCCCAACTCTCATCCCCAAGGTTGTACCATTTATGCTCTCACCAAAAAAGAGACTATTAAGGCCGTTTGTTATTACCTCTCTGCGTTTGGCTTCATTCTTCCTGTATTTGTTGAAGCAGTGGCACAGGATGTTCCCACAGCAGCAAGCCACGTGCACTAGGGGGCCCTCTTTGCCCAAGCTCAGGCCAGATGACACTGCCAGCACCAGTGTTATGGTTTTGATAATCAGGGTCCACTTACCCAAATAGCCCCTAATAATGAAACCACTCAAGATAGTTTTTATCTGCAGGTCAAACACAGAGAGATTGAATACAGACTAAGTAAGGAAACAAGGCTAAGAAGCTATAAATCTGGTCCTCGTTATAGAAACCGCACCTTTTGAAAACAACTGATATATAAAGGCTTGACCCACAGTGATCCCAGTTTGGGAGGGAGCCCAGCAGCCCAAGGAAGTGAGAAATGTTCTTTAAACTTTCATGTTCCTTTTTTTCTTTTTGGCCACGTGATAGCTGGGCAAGGTAGTATTGTAAGTATGAGAGTGCATTGTATGGAGAAGGGGTGGCAGAGAGGGAGGGTGTTTCCCTTACTTAATCCTTACAGGCTAGTATAGCCCTGACTCTCTACCAAGGAATATGTAACTATGACTTGGTCAGGAAACAGAGGGGCAAGGTCATCCAGGTAACCTAAAATCTCTGTGGTTTCAGTCACTGTCAAGCAATCTAAACCAAAAGTACTTAGAGATAGGGTTTTAGTCACCCTCCTTCTAGCCCAAATCATGTTGCAGGAAATGTAGCAAAACAGTTTTATTTCTTCTGCTCTAACAAAGTTGACAATACCACTATTTTTTCAGACCAGAAGCCTGGGATCTACCCTAGGAGCTTCTTGGTTAGGGAGTCGGGGAGGTCTTCAGGGGGCCTGGTTCACCAGGAACCCGGAGGAGGCTAGGAATCAACTCCCTTTATTTATTTATTTTTAAAATATTTATTTATTTATTTATTTATTTATGGCTGTGTAGGGTCTTTGTTGCTACGCTCAGGCTTTCTCTAGTTGCGGCGAGCAGGGGCTACTCTTTGTTGCGGTGCACAGGCTTCTCATTGTGGTGGCTTCTCTTGTTGCGGAGCATGGGCTCTAGGCGCGCAGGCTTCAGTAGTTGTGGCTCTCAGGCTCTAGAGCGCAGGCTCAGTAGTTGTGGCACACGGGCTTAGTTGCTCCGTGGCATGTGGGATCTTCCCGGACCAGGGATCAAACCCGTGTCCCCTGCACTGGCAGGCGGATTTTTAACCACTGCCCCACCAGGAAGTCCCTCAATTCCCTTTAATGTCCAGGTAGCCCAGCCTGGGAGGAGACTTAAGGGAAGATCTAGAGAGGCCCCAGATTGCTTCGTGATCTGATCCTGCTTGATATTCAACTGTGGTATATGCTGGAATACATATTAAATCGTTTTAACTAAAAAGGATTCATTATTGTTACCATTTATAAACCATTTTAGAGACTCACCTCAGGGATTCCGGAGCCACAGGCGTATGGTGCGAACACCTTGACAAGAGATACGGCAAGGAAGGCAAATAGGAGAGCCCAGAGGACATACATGAAGTAATTGACTATGTAAGCAAAGGCTCCCTGGAACAGGGGAAAAAGAAAGACGCTTGTTTTAGCCCAGACAGCCTCAGTGAGGCATGCATGTCTTCTGAGGAATGGGTTTTCAGGAGAGGAGGTCAGAAAGAAAAAAAAAAAAACAATATTAAATTGCTCAAGATGTTCCTTCCCAGACTGTCAGCAAAGCAACTGTCAGCCCACTTGCTACTGAAAATGACAGGCTTTGTTACACCCAGAGGACACTGACAATGCCTTCTAAGGATGAACAAGAACGAAGAAGCAAATTCACTTTCTATATGAGTGCTTTGATAGATTTTGTAGTCAAATATATATGATACTATGTCAATTTCATTAAGAGTCTTAACAGCCCTTTTATTGGAATGGCTGAACCTTGACTACACATTTGAAGTGAAGACTGGCTCCAGAGTTCCATTAAATTCATCCTTGCCTACTACCTACCTTGGTGTCAAATTCTCATAGGTTAGAGTATCTAAAATTCCTTGGTGTTTTTCTTAAAATAAGCAATGACATTCTGTAGAGACCACCACATCTTTGAGAGAATTTTGTCACTGTCGTAGCAAAGGTGTAGTTGCTGAGTGGCAACAAGAAAATGCAGTAGAAAGTTTTGGGCTCTGACCATCAAACAAAATCAGTGAGATGCCAGATATCCCAAAGAATAAAACAGCAACAGCTATTTTTAAAAACGGAGAGAATATACTTATGAGACTATCCCCCTATTATAATGAAATCTGCCAGAAATCTAATTTTGACCACTAGCAAGCATTCACCAACATTAAAGGGCTCGCAAAATAGCTATGCCTTACAAAAAAAGATATTTTGAACACTACCAGATGATGCTTGCTCATAGAAACATTTGAAGTTGAAACTCACTCAAATTACATGAAACACAAAACTCAAGGGACTTGCGACTTTTTAAAACCTAAAACACTATCAAAATAATTCATTGGCCTAGACAAGGAGAACCAAAATGCTCAGGTTTTTTCTGAGTTATAATTTTGACACAGGTTTCCCATTATTTTAGTCCCTCAGAGGAACAAACAATTGCTCTCTTGGCCTTTAGAATGTAGCTAGGGAGGAAGAATACTCTAGAAGTAGGAGACAAAGAGGAAAAGGGAGGGAAAGGGGAAGTAGCTGAAACTGACTAGAGGCAGAGACCAGGAGGTCAAGTTCTTGGCAGGAGAACTCTTCTTAAAACCTAGAAGACTCTTTCCCCAGGCAAGAATTTCATTCATTAAAAGGAGGGCCAGAGAAAGTTGTCACTTGTGCAAATCTCCGGCTCCAGTTTGAAAGCTATGGTTGGAACACTTAAACACATGCACACAGCTCTCAAGGAGTAGCATGGGGGAGCCTTGTTGTGATGGAACAGTAGTTCTACATCTTGATTGTGGTGGTGGCTACACAAATCTACACATGTGCTAAAACTGTGGAGAACTACACACACACACACACACACACACACACACACAGACTCACCCTAAATCCGGAGCTTCTCAAACTTTTCAACCCAAGTACATACTCCTAATCTAGGAGAGAGGATAGGGGGTGGGGTACCCAGAGCAGAGCTGAAATAGATATTCTGTTTTATCTTAAACATAGGACTTTTGCATTCCTTTTTAATGATTGTTTACATTTAATTTTTGAAAAAAATTTTCTTCCAAATACTGATCAGGAAAAACTGATATTCTGGGAAAGCACATAGCATGTATCCTGAGGTTTCACATACCCTCTGGTACACTGACCTAACCCCAGTCTGAGAAGCACAGACTTAAACCCTCTCACACATACAGTACGTAGCTAACCCAAGCCAATATGCACAGTCAGATATATGTACATAAACACTCTTATTTCTGACTTTATTATTTTCTTATCCTTCTCTTACCTTCACTGAATCTGTGGGGGTGTGTGCCATTTCAAATTGTTTGTGGACCAAAGTAGGTAGGAAAATAAATTTTAAAAGTACAAACAAACATCCTAGTCTTGTCCCCCTCACTTTACCAACAGAGTAGATGAGGAGTGAGCCGAGATAGTACCCGTTTTAGTTGGTGGAAGCCAGAGTGGAATTGGGCGTTGAGAGTTGTTTTGTGTGCTTTCGTGTTTAGTAGGAGAGATCTAACATACAAACCAAATGGTAAGAGAAAGGTAAGGAACCAAAAAACAAAATTACTTTTACATCCAAAAAGATATGCTAAAAGACAATGACAGATGAACATTTTAATTTAATCTCAAAATGTATGGGCAATTTTATTCCTGGGTTTCTGTTATTTTGCTATGGAATGTATCATAATTTTTTTTAATGTTCTAATGCAATGCTCAGGGGAAAATCGCTTAAACACATTTTTAACCCATTCCATCCTTTGTTAGAAATTATAGCTTACCTGTTGGCTGACTGACATTTCTACGGAAATAGCTAGAGAAAGATTCAGTCACACGGTGTACTAACAACTAAGAAGAAACATCAGGCTTGTTTAAAACAAGCAAAACATTTTAAGTTGTTGTGTAAGCATCAAAAAACTCCACATGTCAGAAGAGATAGAAATAGGACTGCACTTAAACCACAGAGAAAGGCAGCTGGCACTGGTTCCCCTTTTCATGAAAAGGAAAATAAAGGAAGCTTCCACATTTGCCGCAGGGACAGTATAAGAAATGAAGTAAATGTAAGAATAATTAAATCAGTGGTTCAGAAATCTTCACTACGTGTTACCTCATTCGTGCTGATGATAAGCTGGGACCAGCTATTCCACTCTGGGCATCTGTCTCTGTCTTCAAAGGTGACGTGCTGGGAGTTCCAGCAACAGTGTTCATGGTTAAACCAGATTCCCCCTGTGCATATACCTTCTTTTAAGTCTGTCATCCAGTGAGCAGAGATGTCTATCAAGCCAGCTAGGGAACCTGATTTGAGGGGAGGGAAGGAAAGGCCACAGTTGTCAGAGAAAATGAGGGAAAAGGAATCAAAATAATGGACAAGTATACACTTTCTCATTCCATCTGCAACCTCCTTCTGATTGTCTGTCTGCTTGCTTTTCACCTTTTATCTCTAATGGATTTTACCTGTTATTAAATGCCTGTTCAAGAGGGGAAAAAATAATAACAACAACATTGTCTGCATTAAACACTGTGTGTGCAGGATCTTTATTGTATATGGGAAACTTAGAGGAGAGCAAAGTGGTGGGGTGGGAGCGAGGGGCGAGTGGATTTGACTTTTAGCTGCTTCCCCTGGCAAAGACTCTGCTTTGACTTAGAGTTGATGAATACTGATCCATAAAGACGGTCAAGTTTCTTAAAGTTTATTTTATTCTCACTTTATACATAAAACTGAGAAATGTGAATTGCCCATGTTGAAGAATATTATATGATATTTATTTGAGATGGCTTGCCAAGGGCAGTTGATGAACACTGTGAGGAAAAGGGCTCAGTCTCCATGCCGATTTGGCTCCAGCAGCGAGGGAATTTGAGTGGTGGCAGGAAGGCATTCTAGGCTAAGGGAACTGAAGTTATAAAAGCACAAACTGTGATGTACATGGAAGATTAGATGAAGCTGTAGGTAGGCTGAAGCCTCCTGAGCCTAGGATGTGAACATTCTGAAGTTTTCTTAGTGACAAGGAGCAAATAATATTTTATACAGAACGTTCCTCAAAGAAAATTATGAGAAAATGAATGGGGACTAATGCACTGCGGCTAATAGACTGATAGGGTTAAGATAGTTATAGTACTTTCAATTCTGCCCTTCTCATCATTTCTGCTGTCCAGGTGAAGAAACGCTGGCATAAAGAAATTAAATGGTCTAGAATCATGCTTTAGGGAAATAGCAAAGACATCATAAAATTCACAGCCCCTGAATTCCCAGACTGTTCCTGCATTCTGACACACTGCTTCTATTGTTGCTCACCAATGCTTAAAAACAAAATACCCTGTGTGTATGAGGGAAAGAAAAATATTCACTGACCACCTAGTGACAAGACATACATTAAAAATTTGAGGATATTACGCCTACGTTCCAACAGGCTGGAGGCCATGTCATGTGTATGTTTTGGTAGGTGCTAAGAGTGTTAACACACTCTCTTAGTTATTTACATATTTGAATAACCTAGTCAAATCTAACAAATTATTTGACACCTACTCTTGGCTACTCCAGTTCCCGCTGTCTCTTCCTTCTAACTCATATTGCACTTACTGCCTGGATTCAGAAAACTAACATGATGTTAAAGGGTTTGGCTAATTCTCTGGTTGTTTCACGTGTGCATGTCTTATTCTACCTAACACTGGTACCCTCCATCCTATCTTCCCGTCTACATCTCTCCTTCTCCTTCTTTTCCCAATTGGCTCTTTCCTCTCTGGTTACAAATATTAGCAGGTTTCCCCTACCCTAAAGAATGAAATGCTTCCCCTTGTCTATGCTACCATTTCAAGCTTCTGTCCCTTCTCTCCTTCCAGTGACTACCCAGTATCCCCAAAACTTCTACAATGGTTGCCTTCCCTTGAAATCTGGTTCCTGGGTACTCCCTGGTGATCCAGTGGTTAGGACTCGGCGCTTTCACTGCAGGGGCCTGGGTTCGATCCCTGGTAGGGGAACTAAGATTCTGTAAGCCGCGTAGCGCAGCCAAGAAAAAAAAAAAAAGAAATCTGGCTCCTAATATTTATCTGAGATGCTTTTTCAAGGTCACTGGTATCCTCCTAACTGCTGAACTACATAACCTTTTCTCAGCCCCCTTCCTTCTTGTCAGCTTCTGTGCAATACTCGACATTACAGACCACTCAGTCTATTATGAGCCAGCTCTAAATTGTCCAGACCACGTCTCTCTTCTGTGCGAGCCAGAAAAGGGACAGCATTAACACCCTAGACCATGGGTTGGCAAACTATGGCGCGAGGGTCAAATCTGCCTCTGTGTTTTTAAATAGAGTTTTTCTTGGTCACAGTCCAGCTCGTTTATTTTCCTACTTTCGATGGCTACATTCTTGCTATACAGACAATTTGGCCCACAAATCCTACAATATTTACTATCTGGCCCTTTACAGAAAAGGCTTGCTGACCCCTGGCCCAGATAATCTTTGAAAACTCTGCTATGGATGAACCATTTCTCATTTGCTGCGATCATTTTATACTCCATGGCTCATGAACTATCTCTAGGTAACAGCAGCATTGTGAACAACTGGGCACTGTGTTGAGTGCTGTATCGCTGTATTTCATTCAATTCTCGCAACAAACTTGTAATATAGGTACTCTTATCCCCATTTTACAAGTCAGTAAACTAAAACTTCCAAGGGTTAAGAAACTTGCCTGAAGTCACAAAACTAGCAAGCGGTGGGGCTGGGATTCAAATCCAGGTAGCCATAAACTAGAGCCTGTGCTATTAACTACCATTCCATCCCAACCGCCATCCAATTTCCCACCTTTTATTTTAGCTCAATATTCTAAATCTTCCTAGGCCCATCTTCTAAGGCCACAAGGATATAAGTCTCAGCATCTCTGCCTGGTATTCTTGGCTTTCTGCTTTCCCCATGGGAGGGGAAGTCTGCTTGGGAACCTGCTTTAAAGCTGTATTGCATAGCAAGTGTGCTATTCGTGTTTAAGATTATATATTATTTGGAGTGGCTTAGGAGGTTGATGGAGAATATAGGAAAAGGTGGTACCATCCCAGTCCTCGGCCACCATGAAAGAGTAAGAATTTAGGCCCCCTAAGGGTATGAGCCATATCTTACATGCTTTTCTTTACTCCCAAATGAGAGAGTAGATATTTAAGAAATAGCTACAAAAATCTCTCAGGAAGTCCTCTTCTACATGTTCTTTCCTAAACCCCATGCTTACTAATATGTTAAAAAAAAGGAGGGGGATTCCCTGGCTGTCCAGTGGTTAGGACTCAGTGCTTTCACTGCTAGGGCACGGGTTCAATCCCTGGTCGGGGATCAAGATCCTGCAAGCCACGCGGCATGGCAAAAAAACAAAAAAAAACCCTGTCTCTAATAGAAAGGTTCTTCCTCAAGACAAGCACCAAAAGGCAGTACTAACAGCACCTTTAAATGGATACAATATTTTATAGCATACAAATGCACTTAAATGCATTTCCTCATTTAACCTCATTTATTTAAAGAAGGAGATGAGGTATTACTACCTCTTTATAGACGGGGACATCAAGCTTCCCAAAGGTCCACGAACAATTCCGTTCATGTAGGAAAATAGTAAAGCACAGTATTCAATTCAGTTCATGACTTGGGAGAGGGGCACACCACAATTTTAGGAGATTTGTTTAGAAAGCTCACATGGTTTACCATACCTGATAAAAGCCCAATAAGTAGCATCAACAACCAGCCAGAAAAAGCATCGCTCACACTGTGAATTAAGGCCCATGTTGACTCCTTGCTTTTATTGGTAATCTAGGGAGAAATGAGAAAACATTGATACATTCTACACATACTCTTGCTTTTTTACCTCAAAATGTGCGATAAAGAAACACAAAGACAAACCTATTCATTGGGAATAGAGTCCAATTTAGAGTTACTTCTCAAATCTTTGGCTGAACCAACGCCACCGCGAACTTTGAGCTTTATTGAACCCTGTCTTACTGAACCCACCTTCATCTCCAGTATTGCAATGTCTGCAAGTACCTTATTCAGGACTTCCCTATTAGCTGCTAAATTCTTATAACATCAATCTGTTTTGCTTATTGCAGCGGTCTCTTTCTAGCCTGGACATCAGATAGTCCAAAGATGGTCTCTTGACTCACAGCAAATAGTTTGATTGTTTTTCAAAGAATAAACAAACACGGGCTTATCTGAGGGGTTAAAAGTACAATTTGTGGTTTTCTACCTGGGGCTGTGCTTCAGGTCAGGCAAATTCCAAGACTTGATACCACAAACCTCTTACTGTACAGTGATCACAGATGCTAAATGATATCAGGGATGATCTCTTTCATTTTCAAAAACCTGCTGGGAATATCTGCAGCTTTCAAGAGGTACAGAAATTTTTACCTTTTAGGTCCTAGCCTTGTTAATTTAACCCTTCAGTGCCCACACTTCAAAACCAAGCATTCTAACAGCTTTGTCATTAGTACTTCCCCCTTCTCTGTACCTGTTTCTTTTTTTTTTTTTTTGGCGGTACGTGGGCCTCTCACTGTTATGGCCTCTCCCGTTGCGGAGCACAGGCTCCGGACGCGCAGGATCAGCGGCCATGGGCTCCGGACGCGCAGGCTCATGGGCCCAGCTGCTCCGCGGCATGTGGGATCTTCCTGGACCGGGGCTCGAACCCACGTCCCCTGCATCGGCAGGTGGACTCTCAACCACTGTGCCACCAGGGAAGCCCTGTACCTCTATTTCTTATCTTTGAAAGTGTAAGTTAGCTACCCCATCTTAATCTGCAGTAACATCACAAGTAATAAATTATTATAAAATTTTAAAAGCAGTTTAAAATTTCATTTTGACTTATGACTTTAAGTTTCCAATTTAAATGCTGAAAGTAGATGAGGTGATACTTTTCCCCATGACATTGCTTCCATTCAGATGATGAACAGTTAATGCTAAAAAAAGGTCACCTTTGAACATTTGATAAACACATTTTAATTGATTTTAAATTATTATTAGCTGATATAAGGTGCCTCAGATGCAACCATTTTGATATAACGGGAAATGTGCCCTTGTCATATCACAGGTGGCTTTCACAATCTGAGTAACATGTTGAATAAGCAAATGGTGACAAACTGAACTCTGAATACAGATAGCAAAAATTCTAAAGCCGTAAGATTCTATATTTTAAAGGCTGCCTGATGAATTGATATAACAGAAAGCATATGTGTGTATGTTCCCAAATAGCAGGAATCTTATAAAAAAACGAATGTTTTATAGAGATCACCTTTTTGAGTTAGGAGAAGAAAACTCTATGGGATTATGACAAATCCAAGGACTACAAAGAAATTTCTCAAAACCTGTACCTGGGACAACCTGACTCCTGGGTTTAGGTGGTCTTGAGAAAGCCTGTCAGGAGCTCGGAAAGGAATGAAAAGTGATCTGAACCTGACTGCTCAGGAGATTCACTCAGGTCTAAGAGGAGGAAATCATGAATTTAGGAGAGAATGGAGTCAACTTAAAAATCGATTTTTAAATTTGGAATCAAAGCAGAAATAGTAAGGAAGAAAAAATAATCATACTTACTGTTGGCTGAAGAAATGTTCCCTACTGAATCAGGATGACTGGGGCTGGGGCCCTACCTTTTGAATAAGCTCTCTATGTGCTTATGACACAAACTAGAAATCGTGGTTCCCTGATTTAAATGATACAGAGCAATAAGTTAAAGGCAAATGACCTTGGCGGACTGCTCCGAAAAGTTTTCACAGTACTTTGAAAAGAGAAGAGTAGGAAGACTCTCTTGTCATATTCAAAACAAACTGGGCCATAGCTATAAGTACCATCTATCACCTATCATATTAAAGTCGTTGATTTGAATTTGATTGGTCTTGTGGTTTTGTGTGAGCTGAATGCGTAAATTTGCTTTGGTTTTATGGTTGTACAAGAGCTATAATCACGGGTTTACCCTGTAAGCTTCAGTAAACACTACAGCTCTGAGATTTTTTTTCTTTTATTCCTTTAAAAAGAGCCCATTTACTTTTCTTAGGTGTAAAAATCCTGCTTCAAGGGAAAACCATAAAAGAGAGGTGAGATGGGGAAGGAAGATCTTTGAAATTTAATTTGGTTCCTCCCACCAACTTTGTTTTCACCTCTCTGCACAGGCATTTATACCCAAGGATCCTTTTCAACCACTTACTATTGGGAGATAAATCATCATTAAATATAAATTCTTTTCAAAATCATATACAAGATACCTTAAAAATAAAAATATATTAAAAATAAAACCCTACATGTCCAACAGAAAACAGATTCAGCCACATCCAGTGTTGAGGGAAAGAATACATATAAAGAATCTATATCTTCAACTTCTTCTCCTGAAGTTTCCTAACACTCACTCACAAAGCATCTTTCGTCTTACCTCTCGGTGCCTATCCCGGTCTCGAGACTTCTCCCTCACCCAATCAATTGTATTGAAATCATCATAGGTCCCCACACCAGGGATTGGCTCCTCCAAGAAGTCCATCATCCTATTTGAAGAACCTATTCCTCCACCATTGTATGACTTGTCCTCTGGATTGAACAGAAAACAGACATTAGTACTTCAGACACTCTGGACATTTTTAATACCTCTTTTCTGAGCACCAAGAGGTGAGCCCTTAAACTATCAGATGACTACTGTTAGGGTGTGCTGATAAAGCAGAATAATCACCTGGTCGGAACATCCATCACATTCAGAAGTTTCTGTGGCTTAGGCACAAAACGATGAGCATCTCGAGGCAGTGTGAATGGAAAGGGACGTATGAGAGCCACAGTACAAAGGGAGAATTGACAGGGGTTGAAGTTCAGTGGGAAAGGATTTGTGAAACAAAAAACAGGAGCTTGGAGCAGCTTAGGTATTTCAGTTTCTGTTCTAGGATGAAGACAAAAGGGTCAAAGGTCTTTGCAGACAAATCAAGTCAGAAACCATTTTACATTTATAAGGCAGTAATTCCATCCTCAGAGGTGGCTTTTGCCTGAGTGGGGACTCCAAATAAAGCATGTAGGTCTTTTCTAGAGTTAAGCTGCCTGGAATGTACATATTTCCCTTCCATAGACATAAGACTTTGATTCCTGATGCCATGGGTTTGTGGAAACTTTTACTGAGTATACCAAGACAGTCTAAGATTTCCAAGTAGAGATTTTAAAAAAAGTGCATGGCTCAGAGATGACATGTTCCTCCCTGATCCTTCAACTGGAAGAAACATATCCTTTTGGCCAACAATCACAGTCCTTCACCTGCTTCGTTTTTAGCACTTCTACTACAATTACTTAAGCAAATGCTTTATCTTCTTTTCTAGACTATAAGCTCTTTGAGGGTAGCCCTATTATCTGATTTACCATTGCCTTCTCCAGTGTCTAGCACATGGCTACGACCCAATAAATATCAGCTGAACCCAAGTTTGTTTGATGAACAGTTGGGATGAGGGAGGAGTGTCCAAACTCAGAAGTTGCACTTATACAAGGTTCCTTAGTATTGCTTAACAAACTTCTTCAAAATATTTCCACAATCCTCTGGTGAAACAAGATTTCACTATTAAACACAAAATGTAAAACCGTATTCAGGAATGCATGCAAATGCACAATGAGGAAAAATGCAGAGTAACGCCATCAATGAACTCAACCAGCCACAGCTCACATTTGCAGCATCAACCTTGGCAGGGACAAAGTTCTATCGAGACTGTTTGGTGATGAATCCCTCTGTGAAGAAGGCCAAAGTGGGCCTGAGCTGACCCCCTCTTCCCCCATCCACACCCCCACCTTCACTCTAAACTCCTAATAGACAACTTGAGCACCCTCAAAGGATAAGTTTGAATTAACACCCGAGTTGCACCTGGTTTACAAAGTCTAAGTCTCCTGAATACCTAGTTCAGCGTACCTTTCACAAGCAACACACACACATGAAAGGAAAAGCTCTGCAGAATCCAAATCATAATAAGGGTGGGGGTGGGGTGAGGGTGGAGTGGAGGAGATGAACAAGTTAATCTTAAAACCCCTAACCAAAGTTCTTTCCATATCTTCAAGCATACCTGGCCATAAAATGGTTGGAGGCTTAATCACCAGCCCAGCATTTCCTATCATGTCAGTGGCATACTGATAAAGATTAATGCTGGTGCGTTGTTTGAGAGCTTGGAGGGAAACAGCCAACCGGGAAATGAGGGCAGAAAGAGACTAAAGTATGTGGGGCAGGGGGGAACCAAGCTGTTTCAATTCTCAAGACAAATGCTGACATGAACACAGGACACCAACCAACCAGAAACTGACTTTTTAAAGCAGGTTAATGCTTCAATTGAATTTGGTCTGGTTTAAGTGTGCTCCTTTCAGGAGAAATTTTCAAAGGATTTCGTGAAACTGATTTTTAAAAGCACCCAATAGTTACCTAACGTTACACTGTATATCAAATGAGGCCCCCAGCTGGAAGAATATTAAGACAAAATGAAGATCTGCAACAAGCTTCCTAACAGGAAAGAAAAAATCCTATTACATCACTAGGTAACATGAGCACTGCATCATCCTTCTTTGTAGATAGTCTCCTATTATAAATGCAAATTGTCAGGCAGCTCTAAAAGAGCAGGCAGTGATTAGAATCCGACAACAGACTGCTTGTGATTCTCCAGATCCCCTTCTCCCTGGGGTCACGCTTCGGTCCTTGGCCAGGCTCAAGTCTGCTTACCTTCAATCACAGCTTTCTTTTTTTCTGCCTCAAGGAAGAAATAACCTTGGCAGCCCGCATTTGCTCATTTAGGTTGAGGAGCTTTTACAGAAGGAGCCCCTGTCTGAACTGCTTTAGAAGGGCACTTGCTGCATTCTCTGCCTTTCACAGGAACAAACGCCACCTAAAGAACCACCAGTGTTCCCTGGCGGTCAGAATGTGATGTCACCGTTGGAATCACGTGACCAGAACCTTGGACCAGCCTTGGAGAAAGGAAGATTTTTAACCGAGCACAGAAGCCTTAAAGATGTAGTCTCATCTAAACAAATGTCATCAAACTTGGGGCAGTCAGGTCAGTTCAGAAAACTGGGATCCAGAAGTTTTAGTTTTCAGACCTCATTTAGCAGGAAATCTATGAAGGCAAAGTAGAAATATCAGAAAGCATTTAGAGTTACAGGGACCCTAAGTTTAAAAAAAAAAAAACGAGGCAGGGGAGACAGGCAAATATAGAAAGGCTTTTTAAAAAAGGGCACTGGATACCAATAACACAGATAAAATCTCACAAATGTAACAAGCTAAATAAGTGAAATGAGTGACAGATGCTGGACACAAGAGAGCACATAATATGATTCTATTCATGTAAGTTCAAAGTCAGCCAAACCTAAATTATATCATTTTAGGACACAAATGTAAGTGACTACATTCCAAAGAGAAGCAAGAAAATGACAGAAGTAAAGACAATAAAGCCAGAAGTAAAACCAGAGGAGAGAGGGGGTCGCCATCTGGATGGAGCACATGGTGAGGGTGGGGCTTCTGGAAGGCTGGCAATTTTTCTTAATCCGGGCAGGGGTTACCTGAGTATTCACATTATAATTATTCTTTAAACTGTACACACATGTTTTATGTCTTTCTCTGCACACATCATAGAGAAAATTATGAAAAACTGAACCACATATGAACTTACTATACAAATCAGTTCTTTAATACCACCTAGTAACTTTGAAAACTCAGAAAGCAGTCGAGAAAATGAGGCGTGTTAGTGATAGTGCTCTACCTAGAAAGCAACATCAAGTCTGATCTCATTAATCCAACCTGAGTAAAAGTAGCTATTTCAGCCATGAAAATTAATTCCCTACTACAGTTGCATTGTTTCAAAGGCTTTCCCTTCTCCTGTCTTATTCCAAAGGCTATTTTTAAGCAGGTTTTAATAAACTGTGCAGTAGGGCTAGTCCAGTAAAGAAGAATGAAATTGCCATCTCTCACTATACCTACCGCTGCTGTATGATATATAGGAAAGTTGTTAAGAGAGTAAATCCTAAGAGTTCTCATCACACGGAGAAAACTTTTTCCTTTTTTCTTTTCTTTCTTTTCCTTTTATTGTATCTATATGAGAAGATGGATGTTAGCTGAACCTACTGTGGTAATCATTTCACAATATATGTAAATCAAAGCATCCTGCTGTATGCCTTAAACTTATACAGTGATGTATGTCAATTATTTCTCAATAGAACTGGAAAAAAGAAAAGAAAAAAACTGCCATCTCCGCACTCCTTACATGAATCCACAGGACAGCTGCTGTTGAACATTAATCTAGTCAGTGTGCTCCAGTAATCAGACCTGAATGTAGGGCTTTCAAATGTTGTGATTACTCTCATCAGTTCTTAAGGCGCAATGCATCCTGAAATGTCAGTACAACAAAACCTTAGGAAATGTGAGGCGCTTCATGGAACCTGTATGCTTTTGGTCCGTCCATCACTATGATGATATCTCAGTCTCTTGATGAACTAACCTAGCACTAATGAGAAGTAAAATGAAGTGGCAATGGAAAGTATTGTGGCAAAGAACTAAAAAGCGTAAAAAGCAAAGCCTATGGCCCAAGTGTGACTGTCTTATACAATTACACTTTTAGAAAAGTATGTATATCTTACTTAGAGAGGATGACAGGGCCAACCTCACAAGCCTCCTTCAAAGTTATTCTTTACTCAATAGGATTCTGCCTATAGTATCTGAAGCCCACTACAGAATTAACTTACTTTAATAAGATTTACATTATCTTTTTAGATTATTTTATACTTTAAGATACTATCTTTTTGGTACTTAAAAAGTATGTAGTTCTTCAATGTACAGTGATTGGATTGCATAACCAGTACCATGTCAATAACTTTTGATGAAAGTTCATGTGTTTTTCAAATACTCCATCAGTGCTTCTAGGGGAGGAACTTTTTTATTCCATGTAAATTTACCTCTTTTGAAAACTAGAGGGCTGATAGCCATGACACAGTCCTCATACTAAAATGAGATTTAATTACAATTCAGATTAAGAAATGAGGCACTGGATTTGTAGCAACGTGGGTGGACCTAGAGATTATCAGACTAAGTGAAGTAACTCAGAGAAAGACAAATAGCATATGATATCACTTATATGTGGAATCTAAAAAATGATACAAATGAATTTATTTACAAAATTAAAACAGACTCACAGACACAGAAAACAAACTTATGGTTGCTAAAGGGGAAGGAGAGGGGAATAAATTAGGAGTTTGGGATTAGCAGATACACATTACTATATATAAAATAGATAAACAACATGGACTTACTGTGTAGCACAGGGAACTATACTCAATATTTTGTAAAAACCTATAAGGGAAAAGAATCTGAAAAGGAATACACACACACACACACACACACACACACACACACACACACACACACACTAAAATTACAATGAGAATTGTTGTATTCAATTTTTTTGGCTGTAATTTATGCAATTGCTTTTTGTGATTTTTTAGAAAAGGAGGCACCTGTGTTACTTCATTATTGTAAAATTTTCTTAACCAAAATTTGGTGAATTTTAGTAGTCTACCTCACTTTTTGCTTATGATTCTAAATTGTTTTAAGTTGTGTTTACAGTATGTTCTTGTCCTTTAACTTGGTGAATGTAGTAAAATTCTCTCCCATCCCCCCCAAAATATATATGAATCACTTTGCTGTACACTAGAAACTAACACAACATTGTAAATCAACTATACTTCAATTTTAAAAAAAAAAGAAATGAGGCACTGGTATTCAGAATTTGACATATTTCTTTTACTCTTTTCTACCCCTCTATTCCCTTCTCTGCCAAATTTGTAATCTCTAGCACATGTTTCTTTATACAGACTGCCAGGTCAACATATTATTATGGAAATAAGAGAAAGAAATGCTTACCAATTTTTAATGCATCCTATGATAAAACCACAATGATAAAGTTAATATTTGGGGACAAACAGAGTTATCTTTGTGGAACACAGATCTGATCAGATCATTTTCTGTTTCTAACACGTTAGTGGCTCGTACAACAATGTTTTTAAAACTTTCAACATAGGAAGACCACTTAATGAGCATTTGGCACAAGTGTGGACTAGGAATTGTAAGATATTCATTATAATTTTTAGAATAGGAAAAAATTATTTTATTTTTTTAAATAAGTGAATTTTTAAAAAAGAGAGCAGTGTTGTTTAAAAAAAAGATCTTGAAATATTTTTCCAACCACTTTGGAAAAAAATATTTTTAAATGTCTAATAAGGATGATGACAATGACACTACTAATTTTTTAAGGTTTTACCAATGAGAGGGATGAAACTGTTTGCACTCTTTCACAGAGGTATCTATATCTGACTTGATGACAAACAGCTTAAGCTGTGGGTCTTATTCCACATCCAATTGGTTTCTTTTCTTAGCATTTTTATTACTTAGCAGAAAGAAATATTAATGTCATAAAACTAAGTTGTCAAGAATGGCAGTAGAGATTATTCCATTCAGGACCAACTACTGAGGTACAAAGAGAGTAGTAAAACACAAAAGGCGGGCTTCCCTGGTGGCGCAGTGGTTGAGAGTCCGCCTGCCGATGCAGGGGACACGGGTTTGTGCCCCGGTCCGTAAAGATCCCACATGCCACGGAGCGGCTGGGCCCGTGAGCCATGGCCGCTGAGCCTGTGCTCCGCAACGGGAGAGGCCACAACAGTGAGAGGCCCGCGTACCAAAAAAAAAAAAAAAGGAATTAAAAGATTTAAGCTTCTGGTGTGTAAATACTCTACCAAGGGAAGAAGAGTAAAATTAAACAACGACCCTAAATATCAGATTGGGGTGCTTATTAGGCAACTCTAGATTCTTGCCTCTATACAAAAAAAAAAGAGTAAAACTTAGGTTTTTGAAGGCATAGTGTGCCCTTCAAAGTAAGTTCTATTTAAAATGATTTAATGCTCTAGCAGGAAAATGATTCAGGTTAAAGTACATCTAGCTCTTAAATGATAAAAGTCGCCCAAAAGCTAACCTGGATTGCTTGAGTCTGGGAAAAACCGTACAAAAAACAAGTCAGAAAAATAAGTCAACCTTGAAACAGCTTTCCCAGTAAGTTACACTTAGGTCTAAAAACTTAATTAATGGGTGTTTAAAAGCACACTGCTTGAATGAGGAGGCATATAAATGAATGGATTTAGCTCATTTTCCTTTATGGAAACCACTTTCTAATTTTTTTCTAAAAATCACATGATGCTTAAAACTGGAAAACCCCTTAAAATACAAGAAAAGAAACTCCAATTTGAGAATAATGTTTATTTCAATCCCTAACCAATATGCCATTAGACATTTCCCTGGGGAGCTGAACAGTAACTGATTAAGTGAATTAGTTAAACACTAACAAAGACACAAGGGGAAAGAGGATAGAAGGAAACCTCGTGCACCCTGAAGTACTGCTTTAGCGATAACCACAGCTGCATGAGGGCTCACTTATTGGCAGCAGCCTAAAGAAAGAAAGAAGCACTCAAAGAAATGGAGCAGGGCTATTGGTACATATCACAGGACTTGAAAATAGTTCCATTTTTAGAATGTATTTCAGTTTTTACAGGGATATATTGTATTTTTGCAAGGCTAAAAGCACGTGTACAAAAAAGTCAACACCCGACCTAGCACACATCAGCAGATATTCATCCTGCAATCTTTTAAACTGTACCTTCATTCAACAGCAAGTACTAAGGGTCTATTATGAGCCACTTCTCACTTCCATACCTGCACCCTTTTCCCTTCTTGTAGTGGTTCATCCATTCCAGATCTCCCAATAAGCCATGAACCCTTTCACATTCCATTCATCTCTACGTTTGAGAATACATTACAGTTGAATCCCCAATAATTAGTCAACATTTTTAGGACCTTTCTATATATCAGCTTGTGCCTCCATTTTGCTTCCCCGCTTACCGAAACCCAGTGGCTGAAAAGCAAATGCTTTTTTTCTTTTCTCCCGGCCACACGGCCCTGCGGCTTACAGTATTGAACCCAGGCCCACAGCAATGAAAGAACAGAGTCCTGACCACTGGACCGCCAGGGGATTGCCCTGAAAAGCAAATGTCTTCCTACGTAAGCCCTGGAGAATGTCACAGGACCATGTTATGTTTTAATATACTATCTTAGTTTGGCCCCAGGACACTTATTCAGGGTGACTATTCCACTGATACACATCTGTACAGCCATACTGGTTGTTAAACAGTGAAATACCTGTGGCTGTAGATAAATAACTACTCTTTCCCAAGGACTCTCCTCCCCCACAACCATCCCCCCGAGGCTCCTGAACTTTCCCATGATGCAGCAGCTGGAACACTAGGAGGCTCCAGAACACTACCCGCAGCTATATCTGACATCCAATCTGACGGGTCAGTGCCTGTGTTGTTTTGACTGTCACTCTGCACCCATTTCATTTAAGGAATGACTGCTTGGTTCCTGCTCACAGCACGTTAAAATGTGAAGCTAAGAGGCAGGAAGGACAACAAAGAGGAAACTCTCTATCCCAGCTCTGCTGAGCTAGACAATCAGAGAGGTGGTGAGAGAGGTGGGGAACGGGACTGCAAAAACAATAATGAATCTAAGATATGTACTATTAAAATGAAGTGTGAGGGCCATGAGAAGTATATAGGAAGGTGGGGCATGGGAGAAAGGGATAAGGAAAAGGCTTTCGAGATATGCGTGAATCTAGATTCTTATACCACCTTCAGACTCCTTGGTTCCCATTGGATACAGCTCTGCCCCCACTGGGTTGTAGACATTTGCTTGACAGTGTACCTTTTGTGCCTTCTATTCCCAGCATCTGCTCTAATGCGGAAGTTCCCCCACCCAAATCACTTTCATTACCAGTGGAGCCAGGGTGCTAATTGCCAGAGTTACCAGTGTTAGGAAAAATAGCTTGAGGAGTGTGGCTTGATATCTGCAGACCCCCACTGTACAAAATCAATGTAGAAATAGAAGTAGAGGGGATAGGTTTGACAATGTTGCTGAGAGGGTTGTCCACATAAAGAAAATAGCCCTCTGCTCCATTACTTGTTCTTCATTCCTTCCTTCTCAAATTTATACATAAAAGGGACTGACAAGAAGACTGGTAAATGTAATGGGTAGGGAAACCCTGCTCTAAAATGTACATTCCATACCAGAGTATTGAGAAAGCCTTTGGCTAGCACGATCCTGTGTGACTACTTGTGTTTATTATTTTAGAAGCAGCATTTCTCCAGTTCTTCTATATTGAGTCTGCATTGGTTTCTCTCTATTAATCTCCAAAAGGAAGTTGGGGAAAAAAGATTAGCAACTATTCTTTAGCAGGAGAAAAAACTTCAAGAGAGGAAATACCAAGTAGGAGATTCTTCCTGGATTCATGGGAATAGTGTGATGTCGTGGACAAAAAAAAAAACAAAACAGTTAAACACACACACACACACACACACACACATATAATCTAGGAATTGCTCTTAAGGAAACACTTGTACCTGTGCATACCAATGTTTGTATGCTATTCACTGCAGCACTGGAAACAATGAAAGAGTCCAGTAATGGGGGAATAGCATAAGGATAGCAGTAGACTGATGTATACTGAAATAGAAAAATCTCCCAAACTTACTATGTGATAAAAGCAAGTTACAAAATAATAAGTAGATTAAAAAAAAAATTAAAGTGTGTGTCTCTGTGTTAACTGGATAGAAAAAGAATTGAAAGGGTCATAACTGAGTTATTTTGAAGGGTTATCTCTGGAGTGGGAAGTAGTGAGGGAACTTTCACATTTTATATACATGTGTATTGTTTGAATCTTTAACAGTGAGGTGTATTTATGTGTTATATAAGTGTTTCTAAAAATAAAAATAATGATAATGCAGCTAGAAGAGTAGAGACAAGACATTGCAAAGGGAAGACTTCCATTCTGAGAGGCAGACCACTGGGGTATTTAGAAACAAAGCAGGTGACAGTTTCTGTAGAACACTAGGCGGAAAGCACCAAGAGGAAGATGACTTAACTAAATTTTTACATGAAAGTCAATGGGAGGACTTCCCTGGTGGCGCAGTGGAGTTAAGAATCCTCCTGCCAATGCAAGGGATACAGGTTCCATCCCTGGTCTGGGAAGATCCCACACGCCGTGGAGCAACTAAGCCCGTGTGCCACAACTACTGAGCCTGTGCTCTAGAGCCTGTGAGCCACAACTGCTGAGCCCACGTGCCGCAACTGCTTAAGCCCACACACCTAGAGCCTGTGCTCTGCAACAAGAGAAGCCACCGCAATGAGAAGCCCGCACACTGCAACGAAGAGTAGCCCCCACTTGCCGTAACTAGAGAAAGCCCACGCACAGCAACAAAGACCCAACAAAGGAAGGGAAGGAAGGGAAGGAAGGAGGGTAAGGAAGGGAGGGAGGGAGGGAGGGAGGGGGTGGGGAGGGAGGGAGGGAGGGGGTGGGGAGGGAGGGAGGGAGGGGGTGGGGAGGGAGGGAGGGAGGGAGGGAGGAAGGAAGGAAGGAAGGAAGGAAGGAAGGAAGGAAGGAAGGAAGGAAGTCTTTGTGATCTGACCCACTGTCCAGCAGTGAGAAGATACAGATTCCAACCCTAGCTCCATAACTCACTAATTGTGTCACCCTGGGCAACTGTCTTGATCTCTGTGGGTTTCAGGTTCCCCATCTGTAAAAATGAGGGCATATCAGCATGTATGATTTTTTACGGTCCTTTCCAACTCTCGTACTCTATAATTTTAGCAATGATTATTTGTGGGTTATTCGTACATTGTGTTGAATGACTTCTGAGAAGACATTAGCTTTGAGGAATTCCAAATGGTATTTTGATTGCAGAGTTATCACAGAATACCCTTCTGGCAAGATCAATAAATGGTACTACCAATCCTTAGGAAAGTAAGATTCAGCTGAGAGATGAAGTAGAGCACAACCTGGGACCCAACACTTCCGCTCTGTGCCTAACTAGAACTATACCAACATGGCCACGGTACCTCTGGAGTACCTGCTAGCCACAGACCCCGGAAACACCCAGCACACACTCCTGAAACATCACAGCAACCCTCTCATCTCCCACATGATGCCATAAATTGGAACAAGGTGAGGTTCATAATAATCCACTCAGGATTTATTAGAGGCCAAACGCCCTCTAATTTTTTTCTCCCTTTGAGAGGGGACCAAAGTGGTCTCACTAATTAGAAAATAAACGGGGAGCTTCCAGATTCAGCTCTGGCAAGTAAAAAGCTCAGAAACTGTCTTGCTGTATACCTGAAACTAATACAACATTACAAATTAACTATACTTCAATTAAAAAAACAAAAAAGTTGTTGCTCCCATTCGTACAGCAAGAAAAAGCTAGACAAACTGAAAAATCAATAACTTTTCTTGGACCCACCGGAGAACTGCTGCAAGGGAAACTCTGACCCCCAAATCTGAAGAGACAGGCTTATCCAAAAAGACACAGAGAGATCTGCTTACCTGTAGTAGAAACTGCTAGAAGCATAACTGGTAGGGCTACTTAAAGGCAACTTTGATGAATTGCTGAAGGCTGTGTGTGGACTTGTGTGAGAGTAAGGATCTCCTGAGCCTATACTTCGGTGGCTTTTATCTCCAGGAACCCTACCAAGTTCTCAAAATGAAGAGCTAAGAAACATGTCCTCCTAGCTCAGAGGAGGAGAAGTGAAGAGCTATCATTGTGAAATAGGCCAGACCTGTCTCTGTAACAAAGGCCTATGCTCCAGGGGAAAATACTTTGCCTGAGCCTTATCCCAGTTGGGGGAAGGGCATTCTTCCCTCTCCAGCCCTAACCCGTCTCACTTAAGGGAAAAAAGCAAAGTCAGTAGGGGTCTGGGCTTCCTGGAAATGGGCTGGGAATGCTGAGGTCAGAGACAGGAGTAGGGGGCAGGGAGAACAAAAAGCTATAACACCAGATTACACTTTGTGAAGGTTAAAGACACAGGTCCAACAGACACTGCAATTTAATCAGAAGATTATAAAATAACCTGCTCCCCCATACCATACAACTACACCAATGGGGCTCCCATATCTTAATAACAGTGGATTACAGCTGCAAGACACAGAATCTCTTTCAAGGAATTGTACTTAAGGAAACTCAAAATCAAGAGAGGAGACAAAAACAAGGACACTACAGGAATTTAACCCCTGGCACTAATAATTACACCAAACATTAAACAAAGCCCAACTCCTAGCCAGTTTAACATAAATCTTAACACAAGGGAATTAAACTAGAAACCAGTAACAGAAAAATAGCTGGAAAATGACTAAATACCTGGAAATTAAGCAACATACTTCCAAATAACCCATGGGTCAAAGAAGTCTGAAGACAAATTTTAAAACATTTTGAAGTAAATGAAAATACAACATAAAATTTGTGGGATACAGCAAAAAGCAGTACTTAGAAATTTATAATATTAAATGTGTATACTAGAAAAGAAGAGCTAAAATCAAAAGATCTGAACATCACCAAAGAAGACATACAGATGGCAAATAGCAAATGAAAAGATGCTCAACATCATTTGTCATTAGGGTAATGCAAATTAACAACAAGTTCCCACTACACACCTACTAGAATGGCTAAAACCTAAAACACTGACAATACCAATTGCTCACAAGGATGTGGAGAAACAGGAACTCTCATTCATTGCTGGTGGGAATACAAAATGGTACAGCCACTTTAGGAGACAGTTAGGCGATTTCTTATAAAACCAAACATAGTCTTACCATATAATCCAGAAAATTGCATCTATATATTTACCCAACTGACTTGAAAACCTACACCCACAGGAAAAACTACACACAGATGTTTGTAGCAGCTTTAGTCGTAATTGCCAAAAGTTGGAAGAAACCAAGATGTCCTATAGTAGGTAGGTGAATAAATAGACAAACTGTGGTATAGCCAGACAATGGAAAATTATTTAGGGATGAAAAGGAACGAGCTATCAATCCACACAGAGACATGGAAGAACCTTAAATGCACACTGCTAAGTGAAGGAAGCCAATCTGAAAAGTCTATGTACTGTATGATTCCATTTATAAAGACATTCTGGAAAAGACAAATTTATAAAGATGAAAACGGATCAGTGGTTGCCAGGGGCTCAGAAGAAAGGATGCTGAATAGGTAAGACACAGGAGATTTTTTAGGGCAGTGAAACTATTCTGCATGATACTGTAATAGTGGATACATGTCACTATACATTTGCCAAAATCTATAGAGCTTTACAGCACAAAGAGTGAACCTTAACGTATGCAATTAAAAAGAAAATCTCAGAATGGAATGCAGAATGTGGCAAAAGAATCCAATTATACTACAAATTTGTGAAACAGCCTCACTAAAGGGGTAAAGGAAAAAGATGCTGATCCAAGTAACTGGAAATGAGTGGAGTCTGTAAGACTAAAGGTAAAAGAATTTTGTATAAGCACTTTACTGTAGTTGATAAAGTAGTTTCCCACGGAGGGTATGGGTTAACAATTTGAAACCATGCACGTACACTGGAAATGAACAGTTAAATATTGGATGGTGGATGGTGGGAGCCACGTTTCTCACTACCTGGAGGGGAAGGTTACAGATAAGCAAGGGGAGGAGGCAAGAATGATCCATGTGGTAACGGATTACAGTTAGAGACACCAGTATGATCTCATGTTCAGCTTAATATAGATGCAGATAGTTACATACAGATAATCTATTTACAGGTATGTGTAAATACGTGGGTCAGAATACACATATATTTATATTTCCTTACTGAGAGGACCTAGAAGCAACAACACTCCAACAGCAAAAAGCACACCTCGTGCCCAGATCTTGCTTTCTAATACCAATCTCCGCTGAAAGGAACTAGGGCTCCTTGGAGAAATGGCTCACTCTAGGACTGAGGCAGGAAATATATAACATGGGCCTGGAGCATATTGTAGTACCAGAAAGTAAGTAAGTGCTTAAGAAACCTGCACAGTGACAGGGGTATATCAAAGGGAGACAGAGCCAACTGAAAGAGCTCCAAATGCAAAGTCAGAAAAATTTGAATAAAATAAAGTAATAATGGATTATAGCCCAAAGTATTAAACAGATGAGTCCCTACTGATATAAATAAGTGAATGAATAAATAACTGAGAATAGAGAAATCTCCGATGAAGAACAATTCCAAATAGTGTTTGTAGATACTTCACCCTCAAGGAGGTAGAGAATAACTTCCTTATTCTTAAGTGTCAGCTACGCAGTGACTTCCTTAACCAAAGAACACATTATGGAAAGGATGAAAAAAGAGTAACTTCACAGTGGAGAAAACTGACAAACACTACCTCAGCCACGTGATCAAGGTGAACATCAGAAGTGATGAGTCATATTGATGGTATATACCTTTGATATGATGTGGTAAGAATGACACTTTACCTCTAGTCTTCCCCCAAGCCCCAGTCCGATTATGAGAAAAACATCAAACAAATCCCAACTTAGCAACATTCTACAAATACCTGGCCAGTAATCCTCAAAACTGCCAAAGGTCACCAAATACGAAGAAAGTCTAAGAAACCAACACAGCCAAGAGGAGCCCGAGGAGACACAACTAAATGTAATGCGGTGTCCTGGATGGGACATTAGGTAAAAACTCAGTAGACCTGAATAGAACATATACTTAAGACAAAAATATAAATATATAAATGGGGGAGAGATTAGAGGGCATACATTCTGAAATCTGACCGGGTATTTTCCCATTAAGGAACCTAAAGGAAGCCTTTAAAGCCTATGGACCATCACCATAGGCCTCATCTTATGGGGTCAGCATATTAAAACAGGTGAGGTTTATGGCCCCACGGAGCTTTTGATAAGGGCTACTTTTTCTTTTCTTCAAGCTCAAAAAGCAGCGATAACAATTGCCATTCTCCTAGGCTAAGCGTTTAGGGAAGTTTGAATATTATGAGGGTGACGGTTCCCAAATTCCCTTTCCTTCTCCTCCTGGCACCATCCACACAAATGAGTCAGTTTGGGAGAGCCTAACTGAGATGATGAAGGGAGGATTCTCCATGAGCTGAAGCCTAAGATGTTTTCTGTTTCTCTCTGAAGGAATACTATGATCTTTCTTTACAGCGGGGCAGAACAAACAGAACCGTTTCACAGCTTCCATGGTGGATTTCATGCACCGTCATGTTTTTCATTTTAAAAGATTTTTCCCTTCCCTGGGACATCGGGAGGTTATGCTGAGGCTGGCAGGGGTGGTCTGGGCATGTTCTCACACGTGAGGGGGAAATGGCCTCCACCTGGGCTTTGAAGTCATCTGTGACTCTTCTGGTTTATTCTCCATGTCTAATTGGTCCTATTGATCCCCACTCTGAAATTTCTCCAGAACTTATTCTTTCCCTCTCTCCATTTCCTGCTGCCTTAATTCAGGCCTTTGCTCTTTTGCCTAGATTGTTCAAAACTAACAGTTTAACTGGTCTTCCAGTCTCCAGCATACTCTTCCCTTGAACCTATCTTCCACACTGCCATAATTCTCTAAAACACCAATCTGATCACATCATTCCTCTGCTTTTAAATCATTTGGTGACTCCTTGGTTACAAGATGAGGTCCAAAAGCACAGACAATCTGGACCCCCACCTAGATTTCTAACTAGATCTCCCAGCCTATATCCTGCTCCAACTCTCACCATCCCCACCCTTGAAGTCTCAGGCCTCAGACAGACAGACTCTGTTTCTTGAGCAGAGGACGCTCTCTCATGCTGCTATGTGTCTTTACCTGTGCTGCTCTTTCTGCCAGGAATGTCTCCTCATTCTACAGTTAGGGGGTAGCAGCAAGGTATGCTAGGTAGAAAGACAAGGAAGCGAGGGGGAAAAGAGAATCGAAGAACATTACCAAAACAACACAGTTCGTATCTGGGTGTTCCATAAATGAATGAATTGCTGAACTGCTGACCAGGAGTTCCAGGCTGCGGAGGCAGGCAAGTGAGAACAGATGGACTATGAGAATAGCTCTGAATTTCTTCCTGTTACTCAAACCCTTTTTCTATTTGCCTCCTCCTCCCCTTCTTTCAGATCTCTGTTTATGTTTCTTCTAATTTACAGACTACTATAACACTACCTCAGATGCATTTAACCATGCCATGCATAATTTATTTATTCATTACTCATAAATCAATCCCTCCAGCCATCTGGAAAACAAGGACCACTCCTACTGCCTTTCAAGCTCCTTTTAACTAATCTTTTTAGTACGTGCCATTGTGCCTGGTACAAAGTGTAATATTTTATGCACAGTTTCACCATCAAATATCAAGGACTTTATGACCTTTTTTTTCTGTTGTTGTTGTGTTCACTAGGAAATCCGATGTGAAAACATTAAATAAAATAAGAACAATTAAAAAGCAAAGCAAGAAAATTATATCACTAGGGAGTATTGTAAGTGGACTGATTTCTGTGTGTGGCTCATGGAATACAGCCTCATTATTATACGGTCAGACGTTGGAAGCCACAAGTAGTAATTCGCAATGTCAAAATCTTGTCTGCCTCAGTTTTCTAGTTTATTAAATAGGAGTAATGGATACTTGCCCCAATCACCTACCCAGAGCAACGTGAACACAGAAAAACTACTTTGGTCATACAGATGCCATATGAAATCATTTTTCATTAGAAGCAATGATGATAACTATGCTAAACCACTCTGGTTTAGCCAGAAGGCTTAAGTAGAGGTAGCCAGTTTAAGCTAATGGATACCCTAACTGACCACTTCACTAGAGCCAGTAATTGGTATGACTGACTCACTGTGGTTGTAAGTACTCATAAATGGACATGATACACACATGTCCCTTTTATATTAGTAGGCAAATAGGAAAACCCACTAAATACCAAACCATGAGTACCTTTCTTTTATGAACTTTAAATTCAGGGGCTCTCTTCTACTGTCACTGCCCTGAGGTACCTTTACCAGGCAAATTTCTTGTTATCCTTTTGAACCTGTGGTTTTCTTACCTGTATATTCATCCCAAGTTGGGCACCTCCCCTCAGAGGAGCCTTCCCTGACCTTTCCAACTATTGTGGTATTCCCCAGTTATCATCTATTGTCATTCAGTTTATTTCCATCCTCGGAACTTATCACAATGTGTAATTAACTAGGGAATCTGTTTATTTACCCAACTAGATCTAAATTCCAGATCAGCTTGGATCTTATCTATGTTAATCCTGCCACTGTATTCCCAGTGCCTATAGCAGTACCTGGTTCATACCAGGTGCTCGAAAAGTGTTTGTTGAATGAGTATGTGAAGGAGTTTTGTCCTCACAGTGACAATAAGGTTAATTCAAACTTCTTAGCATGACATTCAGGCCCCAATTTACTTATTTGGGCTTATATTCTGCCTTTTTATACCTCTGTATATTATGCCTGTTGCTATCTCTGTAAAATCTTGCTTTCTGCCTCAAATGCTCTTCCTCCTACCAAATAATTTACCTTTCAAGGCCCTTCTCAAACACACCTTTTCTGTGAAATTTTTTCCAATCCTACACACACACACACACACACACACACACACACACACACACACAGAGAGAGAGAGAGAGAGAGAATGCGTCCTCTGCTAAGTCCTTGTAATATAGGGTTATAATAGACATAATAATGATGATGATTATGATAGCGAACATTTTATTGAGCATTAACTCTATGCTGGGTACATAAGCACTTTATATGTTATTATCTCATTTAATCCTGAAAACAACTCTTAAGAGGTCGGTAGGTACTATCATAAGTACTTATGTGTCTGTTAGGCTAGCTAGAATCAACTTCATGAAGGCAGGGATGGTGCCTTAAAGCCTTGCTAATTCCCAGAACCTAGCAAAATATCTGTAATGTCATAGGCCCTTAATACAAATTTGCTAAATAATGAATTCTGACAGTAGCTTCTTGTCCCCTGATTTCACTTTGAGAATGGCAATCCCAATCACTTAAAAGAACCAGACAATAAAGTATATAAATTTAATCTTAAAGTGATACGGTCCTTTCTAATTACAACAAGAAACTCAGAAGTCATAAAAGAAAAGGGTTATATACCTAGCTATACAAAAATTTTAAAATATTTGTAGATTAAAAAAACAAAGTTAACAAAAGCAAACCAGAAATAGAAAATATACATATTCAACCTACATCAGACAAAAGATTAATAATAATAATATAAAGGGCTCTTATAAAAAAATAAGAAAAGGGCTTCCCTGGTGGCACAGTGGTTGAGCGTCCGCCTGCCGATGCAGGGGACACGGGTTCGTGCCCCGGTCCGGGAAGATCCCACATGCCATGGAGCGGCTGGGCCCGTGAGCCATGGCCGCTGAGCCTGCGCGTCTGGAGCCTGTGCTCTGCAATGGTAGAGGCCACAACAGTGAGAGGCCCGCATACCGCAACAACAACAAAAAAGTGTGAGAGAAAATAAGAAAAGATAATCAGCCCATTAGAAAAACAGGAACATCATATGAACAGGAAACTTCCAGAAAAAGAATTTTTTTTGGCCAAACCGCACAGCTTGTGGGGTTTTAGTTCCCTGACCAGGGATTGAACTCGAGCCCTCGGCAGTGACAGTGCAAAGTCCTAACCACTGGACCACCAGGGAATTCCCCAGAAAAAGAAATTTAAATGGTTAATAAACATGAAAATATGCTCAAGCTCATTAATTTTAGAAAATTAAAACAATAATAGGGATGTATTTATTTATTTATCATATTGTAAAGATGAAAAAAGAATTATAATATTTAGTACCAGCAAGGCTGGTGAAAGGGGAAATAAGCACTCTTACACACTCATGCTACAGAAATGCTCTCATACACTTAAAAGATACACACACACACACACACACACACGCACATGGTTGTCCATTGTGGCATTGTTTGTAATAGCAAGAGATTGGAAGCAACTGAAATGTGCATCAATAGAAGCTTGGTTAAGTAAACTGTGGTACAGCTATACCATGAAATTGTATGCAGCCAATGAAGAGAATGATGTTACTGCATAACCAAATAATAGATAAGGGGAATTCTCATTTTATAAATATATTCCAGATAATAAGAAAACAATTATAAAAAGGGGAAAGGATTTGAACAGACACTTCATCGAAGAGGATATAAGGTTGGCAGATGAGCACATGAAATGATGTTCAACATCATAAACCGTTAGGGAAATGAAATTAAAACCATGATGAGATAACACTACATAGCTGTTAGAATGGTTAAAGTTAAAATTACTGAAAATACTAAGAGCAGAACAAGTGGAAGAACTACCATACATGGCTAGTTCAGATGCAAAATGGTACAGCCACTCTGAAAAATGGTTTGGCAGTTACTTACAAAGTTCAGCATACATTTATCACACAATCCAGTGATCCCACTCCGGGGTATACTACTCAGCAAGAGAAAGGAATGAACAACTTAAATGAATCTCCAAGGCGTTAAGCTGAGTGAATGAAGTCAGTCTCAAAAGTTGAAACTATGTGACTCCATGTATATGACATTCTCAGAAAGGAAAAACTATGGGACAGAGAACAAATCAGTGGTTACCAGGGCTTGGGGGTCAGGGAGGGCTGACTGCAAAGGGTAATAAGAAGGAATGCTTTGGGGGTGTTGAACTGTTCTTACCCTGTCAGTGGTGGTAATTACAAGTATCTACGCATGTGTTAAAATTCATAGGACTGTGTGCCAGGAGATAAATAAATGTTATTGTATGTACATTGGAAATAATTTTTAAAAAGATAAATTGGGGGCTTCCCTGGTGGCGCAGTGGTTGAGAGTCCGCCTGCCGATGCAGGGGATGAGGGTTCGCGCCCCAGTGTGGGAAGATCCCACATGCCGTGGAGCGGCTGGGCCCGTGAGCCATGGCTGCTGAGCCTGCGCATCCGGAGCCTGTGCTCCGCAACGGGAGAGGCCACAACAGTGAGAGGCCCGCGTACCGCAAAAAAAAAAAAAAAAGATAAATTGTCATCAGCAGTAATGATACCTTCTATTTCTCCATCTAAGGGAGGAACATCATCTCTCATGGAGAAATCCATAGCTGTCCCTGGTATGTCCATCAAGTCCTCATCACTGGAGCTGCTCTGGAAGCTATTGAAACTCCCCTGCTGAAAGCCTCTGTTATCCATGGCTCCTGTACAGAAAAAAAAAAAACAGGAGGCTTATTACAATGATTTCCAAGCCCCTTACCACTTATTCTTTTTTTATTGTGGTAAATAAACATAACATAAAATTTACCACTTAAACCGTTTTAAACTGGCAATTCAATAGCATTTAGCACATTTACAATGATGTGCAATCATCACTATCCATTTCCAGAAATTTTTCATTATCTCAAACAGAAACTCGCTACCCAGTAAACATAACTCCCCATCTCCCTCCCACCCCAGCCCCTTATAACCTCTATTCTCTTTCTGTGTCTGTGATTTGCTGATTCTGGATATTTCATATAAATGTAATCATATAAGATGTGGGCTTTTGTGTCTGGCTTCTTTCACTTCTCATAATTTTTTCAAGGCTCATCCATGCTGTAGCATGTATCAGTACGACATTCCTTTTTAGAACTGAATAACACCCATTGTATGGATATACCACATTTTATTTATCCATTTATCAGTTGATGGACATTTGGGTAGTTTTCACCTTTTGGGTTACCACTTATTCGTATGTCCTCTTTCGTGCTCTTATTTTGACAGTATAGACATACAAACCACTTAGCATAGTCAGTTACCCTCCAGATATAACATACCGCTACCCTTACCATGTAGTTGATATTGGTTTTTTGAGAACCATTGCAAATAAGCAAATCAAATGAGGACATGCATACAAAACTCATGGGAGTTCACAATAAAAATCTGAAATAAAAACTAGACAGCAGTATTCAGAAATGTGCTAGCCATCTGGGAGTGGAAAAATATTATTTTATGCCTCCGGCTCTCCCAGAGTTCTTAACACAATATAGATGCACAGAAATACTGGGAAAAAGAGGCATACTGTGCTGTTCAATGTTGTTCTCTGCTCAAGAATTTAATATTAAAGATGAAACACTTTTCACATCCCAAGTGGGAATCTTCAGATCATAACATTTTATTCAAAAAAATCTTAGTATATTGATCTTTTTTTTTTAAAAAAAAAAAACAGCATTACAGCCAACTTTATCTAGCCCTGCACCACCACCACCCCAGTTTTTGATGAAATCTTGATCAAGTTTCATAGCCAGCAAAGTTCTATTCGATTAGGCAAATAATACTATTTTTTTAAATTTCATTCATTCATTCATTTTATTTTTGGCTGCATTGGGTCTTTGTTGCTGTGTGCAGGCTTTCTCTAGTTGCAGCGAGCGGGGGTGCCTCTTCGTTGTGGTGCGCGGGCTTCTCATTGTGGTGGCTTCTCTTGTTGTGGAGCACGGGCTTCAGGCGCGCGGGCTTCAGAAGTTGTGGCAAGCGGGCTCGGTAGTTGTGGCTCACGGGCTCTAGACACAGGCTCAGTAGTTGTGGTGCACAGGCTTAGTTGCTCTATGGCACGTGGGATCTTCCCGGACCAGGGCTCGAACCCGTGTCCCCTGAATTGGCAGGCAGATTCTTAACCACTGCACCACCAGGGAAGCCCTAAATAATACTCTTTTAAGAAACTTCTTACTCTGGGTTATCAGAATTATGTGCAAGAATGTGGTAAATACCAAATCCGTTAAATTAAACTTTAGGGGGACTTCCCTGGTGGTCCAGTGGTTAAGACTCTGTGCTCCCAATGCAGGGAGCCCGGGTTTGATCCCTGGTCGGGGAACTAAGAGCCCACATACTGCAACTGGAGAGCCCGTATGCCACAACTAGAGAAGCCCGTGCACTGCAATGATGACCCCGCGCAGCCATAGTTAATTAATTAATTAATTTAAAATTAATTAATTAAATGTTAGGCCTAAAAACTTGGAATCACAGCAGTTAAATTAAATATTTTAAACATTGAGCATAAAGGAGAAAGAAGCAACATTTACCAGGATTTCAATTAATTTTCAGGCCCTGGGCCATGCGCTTAAAGTGAACACTTTCACTTAATTTTTCCAGCGTTCCTAAGCTGTGGCATTAGCACTCCTAGTGCAGATGAGGAAACCAAAGCTCAGAGAGACTAAGTAACTTGCCCAGTTAGTGTTTTTAAAAGACGGTAAGCTCCAAATCATGTGTTCAGTTTCACAACATCTCACTTATGATAAAGAGGTCAGCCTGAAGGAGGAGGTCAGCATGAGTGACATTTATGAACCACCTATTATGTATGAAGCATTGTGGGATAGTGGGACAGATACAGAAATGATGCTGGGTAGGCCAGATGAGATGAAGATTGACAGGCAAAGACTTGGGAGTTATCAACATCAAGGTGATGACTGAAATCAAGAGAACAGATATTCTAAGGGAAATCTGCCATTCACTTATGGATAAGGATGAATATAAATAAAAGAAACACATTCTCAGCAACATTCTTTAGTATACACCAACAGCTTGAACTCTGTGCAGACATGAATCTAAACAACAGGTTCTCCAGGAACATTACCATGCTTCCATGGTGACATATGGTCAGGTGGAGACGGTAGGGTCATTTACCCAGAGGTACTAATAATTTAGAAAATTATCTATCATAAAACCATTCCCTCAGCTACAAAACCTCTAACCTTCCTATGTGGATCAAATGTTTCCTAGGATACTAAGAATCCATGCTTTGCATCTTCAGCCCAGCTCCCTCGCTGCCAGCCAATCCTTCATCCTCGCTAGACTCTTCCTCCTGCTCTATCCTGCTTCCTTCACGCCCCTTCTCTGAGCACACCTGCAAAAATGCACTTACACGAATTCCTCTGAATTATGATTCTAAGCAAGAAGGTGACAAAAGCAGACTCTGCTGCTGCTTCCAAGTCTAACCTGACTACCACGGATCCTTAGCAGGTTTTTCCTATTACCAACGACACACAGGAAATTCTGAATCTCTCAGTCTTCCCTCCTGTCATCCAGGAAGAAGTGTCTTTAATCTTTATTTAAGAAAAAAATTAGTCTCTCTATTTTGTTCTTGATCTGACTGAGATAACAGAACCTTACCTGCCTTACTCTGAGTTACTTTATCTTATCCTTTAAGGAAACCTACTATCTCTAGCCCTCATCTCTATCTCAAGCTCCAGTCCTTAATTTCCAAGAATTCCATTTGACACTTCCGTTGCTGCTTCAAACTCAACAGGATGAAAATGAAAAACAAGCAGAAATAACATTAGCCTAAACACAAATAACAAAATCCAAACAAGGCATGTTTCCTGCCCTCACCCCTCACATCAACTTTCCCTTTTAAATGTAGGTGGCATCAGAGTCAATAGTTGTACTTAATATTTGTCTAACTCTGGGATTTACTACGTTCAACGAACCTATAAAAGCAATCTCAAAAGTAGGTATTCCAGGTTTCTAGAAATCTTAACGGAAAACGAGCACCATTTTAGCTGATGAGAAGAACTTGGGAGATTTTCTTTCTGTTTAAATTCATCCAACGCCTGTGAATTCCAGTGACTAGCACTGAAAGTAGGCAAGAAAATTTGCAAAATGATGCACAATCCTTTCCCTCTCTCTTCACTGGTTATGTGCTTCATTCAGGAAATGATTTAAAATACAGTTTCAGCAACTCTACATTAGCCACACAAATCATAGGAAGAAAAAGTATGGGGAGTCCAAAAATAATTTATATTTGGCTTTGGAATATGTCCTGTAGTCATATTTTCAGAAGGTGTACCTATTGTTCTGGGAATTCATTAAAACAAAATAATGACGCTACAAGATGAAGACTCAACAAAGGAGAAGCTGGAAAACTCTTCCGTTTCCCCATTAGGACCTTACAAACTCCTTCCTGTAAGCCACTGACACAGAACAACCCAGCTAAATTGAGCTGCCTCATTTCAAACATTTCGTGGAACATTACCTGGTTCAGTGTTTGGGTTATAAAGTGCTTCCTTAATAAGTACATAGAAATAAAGGGTCAACAAAAGAAAATTAGAAGCAGCAAGCAGATCAAGCAAAACAGATGCAACAAACTGGAGTTCAACAAAGAAAAAGAACATAATCAGTAAAACTCAAAGTGATATTTTGCCCGTGGATAATCCATTCTGGTAGTATTTGGTTTTATTTTGCAGATATAAAAAAGCTCCAGACAAAAAGTTAAAGCAGCAGAATAATGAGGAAATAATTTAAAGTTCCTCCAAGTTGAGATTTGATCCTGCATTTAGTTGAACTCCAAGCCTATTGCTCTTTCCATAACACTCTGGGGCTTCCCTATGACATGTCAGTCCAGAGAATGGCACATCTGGAATAAATCAAACCTCTAGATGGTCACAAGCCTGAGGTCAGCCAGAATTTAGGGTAGACCAGGAACAAAGTAACAGGATTTATTATCCCAACTAGTGGATTACTATAGGGCTTGTCATACAATGAAGGGTTATGGGGGGAGGGCAAACAGGGAAAAATGTTTGGTTGATATCTGCATTACATAGCTGACACTTTCAGTGCCTTTTGTCACCTTCTTGCTTAAAATCATAAGCTGGTTCCCCATTGCCTTTTGGGTCAAGTTTACATTTCTTTGTATGGTATTCAGAGCCCTATCAAATCTGGATCCCATCTACCCAGACAGACTTATCTCCTGCCATAGATTTGTTATACTCCACATAAGCCATGTACTTTAACACCTCCATACCTTTGCTCAGGCCATATATTCTATCTGAAATCCCACCCAGCCCCCATCCTCTTTTTAGCCTGGTGAAATCCCCTTCAATCCATCTCGGGCCAGCTCATACAAGCTTTCCCTCAACACCCCCTTTGTTCAGACATCTATGCTGACTGCATAATCTCTTCCACTTGAGTCTTGTGACTACACCGTATCCTTCTCATTTTTGTGGTCTTAACAACTCTAGTGTTGTTCCAGAGAAGGTATTCAATAAATGCTTATTGAGGAGGATTCTAGTTGGGGAGGAATGGTTAATAGCCAGTCAACATATTTATATAGCCAATACTCAATAAATCTATGCCTTGCACTATGGGGGTAGAGGATTAAGGATACAAAAAACATTTGTTACCCTGTCACTGCTCTCAAGAATTTATTATCTAGTTGGGGAGGAAACTTCCACATAATGTAATTATACAACAGCTAAGTGTTAAACTGTTAGAATAAAAGTGAAACCGGCATTTAGAAAATGGAAGGGAGATTGTAAGCTAGAGAAGCCTTCATGGAGGAAAGAAGGTATTCGAGGACCAGGAAACAAAATGGCCAAAGGCTTGAGATGAGAATGAGGCTGGCATCTGTGCTTGACTAGAGGACAGGGTAGCTGTATGTGAGCAAATGGTTGGGAAGCCAATGGAGTCACTGTAGTTTTTGAGGAGCAACATGATAAAAACATAATTTTAGGAGGTAAGTGTGGCAGCGGTGGACTAGAAGAGAGAGGATGAAAAGGCTAGGAAGGCAGTTCACCACTTCCAGTCTCAATGTAGGTCATTTAGGATGGAGGAAGAAGGGGGAAAAGGGGAGGAGGAGTGCATATTCCCAACAGCTGTACTGAAAGAGCCAGGTGGGGATGGGGTGGGATGGTGCTAATTTGGGGTATGGCATACTAGCATCTTGTTTAACTAGTGACAGCAACACATGTTGGTACAAACAAATTAATACCTCCATCTCAACTAGCCCATTTGGCAAAAGCAAATGTATAAACCAAATGGGCAGGCTGATACACACAACCCTTCAAATAAAAATATGAAGTATGTCACATATTCCAATGCTAACAAACACAAAGAAGCAATAAACTTTTCTATTTCTTATTTTGGTTCAAGAACGATAACTGTTGACCTGCACATGGTATTCCGTGTACATAATATGCCAGATACCACAAATGTGGAAAAGGGAGGATGCAAAAGGAAAAAAGGGTAAGAGAGGCATTATACAACCTACCAAGATACGAGTATTGTCTTATCACTTAAAAGAAAGAACATTAAGTCAATCCTAAGTATAACATTGAAGGTGATAAGAACTGGCACATACATAAAATCACCCTTTTTCTACCCACTATACTTTGAGCTACTTGAGGACAGGGTGCCTTAAATCTGTGTTCCTAAGTGCCTGACACAAAGAGAGCTCAGTAAATAATGTAGTTTATACTCCAGTTCCAGTTTTAGTTACTTTATTTTGAGAGGCAGAAATGAAATGCAAATCTTGGACAGTAGTCTCTGAGGTGCCTTATTTCAGAGGTTTGGGCCAATCCTAACCCAAGGCACCTTCTCTACCTGTCAAAATTTCAAGTAAAAAGTTCCAGGAGGAAATAACAGTGCTTCTTCTCACAGTGTGGTCTTCATCTGGGAGTCATCCTCACAGACAAGTAGGAGTTATGAGAAAAAACAAAACTCAGAGCAGGCAGTACGAGAACAGCAGTTCTCAAACTTTTTGGTCTCAGGATCCCTTTAGTCTTCAAAATTATTGAGGGACCTAAAGAGCTTGTATTTATATGGGTTCTATCTATAGATATTTACTGAATTAGAAATCAAACCCCAGAAATGTTCAAAATAAATATTATTAATGTATTTAAATATAATAATACTCATCCCATTATATGTTTACGTTAACTTTTGGGGAAAAAATCTATATTTTCCAAAAACAAATTAGTGAGAGGCATTTTGCAAATCTTTTTATTTTTTAATTTTTTAGATTTTTAAATTTTTTATTCTTACTTTTATTTATTTATTTATTGGCCTCACCACGCTGCTTGCAAGATCTTAGTTACCTGACCAGGGTTCGAACCCGGGCCCCCTGCAGTGGAAGCTCAGGGTCCTAACCACTGGACCACCAGAGAATTCCCACAAATCTTTTTAATGTCTGCCTTAAGAGGACACATATTCCATTAGCCATCAGAGCAATGACATTAGCACCTGTCATACAGCCTCTAGAAAACTCCACTGCATATTCATGAGAAAATGAGAATGAAAAAGGCAAAGAAGGTCTTAATATTAATATGAAAATAGTTTTGACTTTGCAGACCCCATGACAGGGTCTCAGGAAGCACAGACCACTCTTTGAGAATTGTTAAAGGAGAGAAAGAACACAGAATGGAGAAACCATACTTGGGCAACACTCATGACTGGTAAGAAGGAGGAAGAGGACAAACCAGTCAGATGAGACTGCGTTGACAGATGAAGGAAGTGGAAGTGAAGCAAACTAATATTTCCTATAAATATTTTTCCAGAGAAATAGCCTTGATATATAAAGAGATTGTTCTAATCATTAAAACTGAATCCCAACAGATGAAAGGGCAAAAGATATTGGTAAGTAGATAATTTATTAAAGAAAATGGGGAAAGGGGTTTTAAAAATTCAGAGAAATTAAAATTGAAACAATAATATGCTATTGTCCCTTAGCATTTCTTTAGTTTTATCTCAGAGATTCTTTCTTTCTTTCTTTCTTTCTTTTTTTTTTTTTTGGCTGTGCCACATAGATTGTGGGATCTTAGTTCCCCAACCAGGGATCGAACCCAGGCCCCTGCAGTGAAAGTGCCAAGTCCTAACCACTAGACCACCAGGGAATTCCCTCAGAGATTCTTCAAATATGATAACACTCTGATAGAAAGGCTTTCAAGAGTGACAAATAAGATGGCTAGAGAAGCACCCTGAAGTTCAAGGACAAGAGCCTGCCAGGCCTGACAAAGACACCACTCATATTTTATAGATCACTTTCACTTTGGAATATATGAGTAAAACACCAAAATAAACTCTAAGAAACTGAAATATAGCATTACATTGAAAGATTTGCCTACTATAAATAAGGAGAGTTTATTCCAAGAACACAAGACTGATATCACAAGGGAAATTGTCGACATCATTTATCAGACTAACATAAAATTTTAAAAGCCATAATTAACAGATGTCAAGAACAGATTTTAAAAGTTTATATTTATTCCAGATTAAAATATTTTAAAAATATTCCAGGTTGAAAATTTGTTTCTTGACATGATACAGAAAATTTAAATTAAAACCAAGAAGCAAAATCTCATTCCCCTTGATACAGGAAGATAATGATGCCTCCTGTTGCCTATTATATTTAACATGGTAAAAGAAAACTTTAAGAGGAAAAAAGTGAAGAATGCATATAGGAAAGGAAGAAATATATTTTGATGTTTGGACTGCATGAATACATATCTATACAGCTCTAAGAATATTAACTAAAAATAACTAAAGGTAATAAATGAATTCAGAAATTATAAGGCAAATAGACAAAAAACAACTGCATTCCCATGTACTATCATATAACTAGAAAATACAATAATTTATTTATGATAGAGACATACACTTGAAACACAATATTACTGTAAAATTCATAAAATCCAAGTAGGAGGAAAAAAAGAATGACATAAATCAACAAAGAAGTATCATGCTCTTGGATAGAAAGTCTAAATATAGTAAGAACAAAACAGACACCAATCTGAATTGTATTACAACTATATATTAATCTAGAGTCCCTATGGCATCCTTTAGATAACTTCAAAGATTGATAGTGAACTTTACCTGGAAGAATAAGTAGGCAAGGATACTAGTGTATATATTTTCTTAAGTAAATATGGCAAACATAACCTGTCAGATTTTAATCTTCTACAAAGAAACAATCATCAAAACCTTATGGCACTGGATTAAGAATAGAGATTCTAGCAGTGGACACGCACTATTTTACGAACTTAATAGCTGATAAACCAGAAGCAACACAACTATAAGGAAAGAATCAACCACTTTTTAGTAAATAGTTGAGGGACTGCTAGATATCAAAATGGAAAACAATGTACAATTACAACATATACCACATTGTGATAAATTCCAAATGGGTTTTTTTAGGGTTGATTTTTAAAATAACACAGAATAGTATATTCATTCCAGATGTGGTGGACAGGCAAAGTTATTTCTGACCATGGACACATACAAAATGGATTAATTAATATGTACTAAAATAAATAAGTTTTTGCATCAGGGAATGTATGCAATAAAATGAAGTGAAAAGAACAGAGGAACAAATCTGTGTCATCATTGATAAAGGTAATAAAAAAGGTGGATGCACATATTCAAGTAAAGATTAAAGGAGGATTTCTGGTCAAGAATGTAATAAGGAGCTTGGAAGTTCTCATTCTCACCCTCACAATGAGAAAAAACTGAACAAACTGAAAATCAACAACTCTCCTTAGATCCATGAGAGAATTCAGATTACAGGACAAACTACTGTCCCCAAACTTAGGGAGACAGACAGGCGGATACAGAGAATCATAGCTTACACTAGCGGAACCCTCTTTGAGTACCAGTGCCAGGGTAGGAGAACCTAAACTGTAATTGAAGAATAGCTAGAGGCTTAGTGTGGACAAATTTGAGAGTTAAGAACTCGAAAAGGCCCAGTGAAGACCAGAGAAAAATCCCCTCATGCTTCCAGTAGGGGCAGGAAAATGAACAGGGCATTCTCTTCTTTTTACAAGGCTGGTCCTCAGGAGAAACTATTTTACCAACGCCTAACCAACTCAGCGGAAAGGAAAACTGAAGTCTAGCTCCCTCCAGCCTTCCAGTCTCACATAAAGGAGAAAAAACAAAAGAAAATAAAACTGAGAAGCACTTGTGAAGTTCACAGTCAAGGGGGCACAGGCTTGCTAAAAGACTGAAACATAATCATAGGACTATAGAACACATCCCTTCCTCCATGCCTTACTAACACATCAACAGGGCTCATGAATAACAATAGGAGAATATAACTATAAGAACTGCAAAACCCAAATACATATGAGAGACAAAAACAAAGACATTAGAGAAAATTTTAGCCTCTGACACATACAGATACAGCAAACAGTAAACATATCCTAACCCCCATCCAGATAAACATAAAATCTCACACTAAAGGCCTATTTACTTTAGTTACTTTTACCCAGTATATCATTGTCCAGCTTTCAAAAAAAATTCCAAGGCATACTAAAAGACCAGGAAAAAAAAAACACAGCATGTAGAGACAGAGCAAGCATCAGAACCAGAGTCAGATGTGGAAGGAATGTTGGAATTTTCAGAACAGCAATTTAAAGTAACTATGATTAATATTCTAAGGGCCTTGGAAAAGGTGGACAACATGCAAGAACAGATGGGTAATGTAAACAGAGAGATGGAAACTAAAAGAAAAAATCAAAAGGAAATACTAGAAATGAAAAATGTAAAAAAAAGGTGAAGAATGTATTTGATAGATGCATCAACAGACTGAACACAGCAGAGGAAAAGGATCAGCAAGTTTGAAGAAATGTCAATAGAAACTTCTAAAACTGAAATGCCAAGAGAAAAGAAGAATAAAAAAAATGAAAAGAATATCAAGAGCTGTGGGACAATTACAAAAGGTGTAACATACGCATAACGGCAATAACAAGAAGAAATGCTGCAAAAGAAATATTTGAAGCAATAATAATGAAGCAATAATGAAGCAATAAAAACCACAGGTCCAGAAAGCTCAGAGAACATGAAGGAGGATAAATATATACATACATACATACTACAACTAGGCATATAATACACAAACTGCAGAAAATCAAAGTCTTGAAAGTAGCCAGAGGAATAAACACCTTACCTATAGAAGAGCAAAGATAAGAAATACATCAGACTTCTCTTCAGAAACCACGCAATCAAGAAGAGAGAAGAGTGAAAAATATGAAGTATTGAAAAAAAATACCAATCAAGAATTCTGAATCCAGAGAAATTATCCTTCAAAACTGAATGAGAAATAAAGACTTTTCTCAGAAAAGCAAAAATTGAGGTAATTTGTCAGCAGTAGACCTGCCTTTCAGGAAATGTTAAAAGATATTCTTTAGAAAAAAGAAAAACAATAGAGGTCAGAAACTCATATCTATGTAAAGAAAGGAAGAGTGCTAGAGAAAGAATAAAGTAAAATAAGATATTTTTTAATTCTTAATTGATCTACAGACAACAGTTTGTGCAAAATAATAACAGCAACAATATTCAGTGATGATATCTTATGGATAAGTGAAATGAAAGATAGGAATATTATAAGGGACAGAGGGAGGAACTGGGAATACTCTGAAAATAAGGTACTTGCATTATTACTCATTAAGTAGAATTGCGTTATTTGAAAGAAGACTTAGATTAGCTGTAAATGTATATTGCAAACATAAGGGCAACCACTAAAAAAAGTAAAAAGATAAAAAGGAAAGGAAAAAGTATGATTAATATGCTAAGAAAGGAGGAAAAATGGACTCATACAAAATGTTCAATTAAAACTAGAAGGCAAAGAAAGAGTGGAAGATAAAATAAGAAAACAACAAGGACAACAAATAGGAAACAGTAACAAATATGACAGATAATGTGAACTCAACATATCAGTAATCACTTTAAACATCAATAGTCTATTAAATATACCAATTAAAAGGCAGAGACTGCCATAGTGGATAAAAATACAACACCCAACTATGTTGTCTATAAGAAACCATGCTAACACTAATTAAAAGGAAGCTAGAGTAGCTATATTAATTTCAGAAAAAGCTAACTTCAGAGCAAGGCAAATTGTCAGGGATAAAGAGGTACATTACAAAATGATAAAGGGGTCAATTCTCTAAGAAGCCATAGGAATCCTTAATGTGTATGTGCCTAACAACAGAGCATAAAAATACATGAGGTGAAAACTGACAGAACGGCAAAGAGAAACAGATGAACCCACCATTATAGTTGGAGACTTCAACAGCCCTCTACTGGAAATGGACAGATCCAGAACCAGAAAATCAGTAAATACATAGCTGAACTAAATAGCATCAACCAACTGAATCAAGTTGGCAAATATAGAATCCTTCATCTAACAGCAGCAGCAGAATACACTTTCTTTTTTTTTTTTACACTTTCTTCTTAAGCTCACATGGATCATTCACAAAGACAGATGACATTCTGGGCCCTGAAATACACCTTAACAATTAAAAAAAAAACCAGAAATCATGCAAAGTTTGCTCTCAGATCGTAATGGAATTAAACGAGAAATCAACAACAGAAAGGTAGCTGGAAAAACCAAAAATACTTAGAGATTAAAGGACACACTTCTAAATAACACATGGGTCAAAGAATAAGTCACAAGAGAAATTAAGAAACATTTTGAAGTAAATGAAAATTTAAAATCAAAATTTGTGAGAAGCAGCAAAACCAGCACTTAGAGGGAAATTTATAGCATTCAATGCATATATTAGAAAAGAAGAAAGGTCTAAAATCAACCCTCTAAGTTTCCACCTTAGGAAACTAGGAAAAGAAGGGCAAATTAAACCCAAAGTAAGCATAAGAAAATAAATAACAAAAATTAGGGCAGAAATCGATGAAACTGAAGACAAGAAATCAATAAAATAAATCAACAAAACCAAGAGTTGGTTCTTTTAACAGATCGATAAAATTAATAAACCTCTAGCCAGGTTAACTAAGAAAAAGAGAGAGAAGAAACAAATTAATAATGTCAAAAATGAAAGAGGAACCATCACTATTCATCTTACAGACATTAAAAAGATAATAAAGGAATATTATTAGAAAATCTATGCTCACAAATTTGATAACCTAGATGAAATGGACTAATACCTTGAAAATACAAGGTATTTTCTACCAATACCTCACCTACAATCTACCAAAACTCACACAAAGAGAAATAGATCAGTGAATATGCTTATATCTATTAAATAAGTTGAATCACTAATAACCTTCCAAAACAGAAAGCACCAGACGCAGATGGAATCACTAGTGAATCCTACCAAACATTTAAAGAAATTATATCAATTCTCCACAATCTCTTTCAAAACATAGAAGCAGAGAGAATACTTCCTAACTCATTTTATGAGACTAGCATTATCTTAATACCAAAACAAGACAAAGACAAGAATAGAAAACTACAATATTTCACATGAGCACAGTTGCAAAAAGCCTCAACAAAATATTAGCAGATCAAATCCAACAATGTATAAAAAGAGTTATATGCCATAACCAAGTACGATTTATTTCAGGCATGCAAGGCAGGTCCACCATTAAAAAAATCAATTAGTATAATGCATTACATCAACAAGGCTAAAGAAGAAAAATTGTAAGAACATATCAATCGATGCAAAAAGAAAAAAAGCATTTGACAAAAATCCAACATCCATTCATGATAAAATCTCTCAACAAACCAGGAATGAAGGGGAACTTCCTCAACTAGAGCTAACATTTTAAACTTAATGGTAAGGACCTAGATGCCTTCCTGCTAAGACCAGGAATAAGACAAGGATGTCTGTGCTCATGACTCCTACTCAGCATCATACTAGAAGTCCCAACTAATGCAATAACAATTAAAGGAAACAAAAGGTATACAGTTTGGGAAGGAAGCAATAAAACTGTCTTTGTTCACAGACAACATGATTGTCTACACAGGAAAAAACTCCTGGAACTAATGATTAACTCTAGCAAGGTTGCAGGATACAAGGTTAATATACAAAAGTCAACTACTTTCTTGTATATCAGCAATGAACAAATGGAATTTCAAATTAAAAGCACAATGCCATTAGAGCTGTAAAATGTGCTGCTGTGGGGAGGACTAAATGAACCAGAAATCATTACTCCTTCTAGCCTGGAAAATCTCCAAATTAGTTTACACCATAGGAAACAATCTTTTTTGCCTGTATCATGAACAGCCACTCTGGGGTAGTTGAAAGAGTTTAAAATAAAGCTTTTCAATTGGAGATTGTGGCTATAGAGATACTCATCAGAGAACTATAACAACGTCAGTGATTCCCAGAAAGTTATCGGGCTTGGAGGGCAGGAAGCCTCTCCACGATGCATGTCATCTAGGAATAGATCATGTCACGAAATCTCTTTCTACACCACTCTTACAGAGAACCTGGCAGTGTTTTCCTAAATAGATGCCCTAGTATCAAAAGCTCAACTGATGGAATGAGATGTAAACCCTTAACATAGTAGGAAAATACACATAAAGGACTGGAGAGAAGGAAAGAGTTCAGGACTGGTTGTCAGGAAACCCAGTCCTGTGTCCCTTCCTCCTCTGCCTCTCTAAATATCAGTTTTCACATTTGTAAAATGTGAGGATCAAGCTGCTCCCTCACCCCACCCACCAAGGATTATAAACTCTTTGAGGGCAGTGGTAAGTCTTAGCTCCAGAATCACACATCTAGGTTTGGCCAAGAATAAAACTGTAAAATAAAAAAAAAAAATTAAACACAGTGCCATTTACATTAGCACCAAAAATATGAAATAATTAGGTATAAATCTAATAAAATGTGTACAAGATCTATATGATTAAAGAAATCAAAGATCTAAATAAATGGAGACATATTTCATGCACACGGACAGGAAGACTCAATACTGTCAAAGACGTCAGTTCTTCCCAGCTTGATCTATAGATTCAATGCAATCCTAATCAAAATACCAGAAAGTTATTTTGTGGATATCAACAAACTGATACTAAAGTTTATATGGAAGGGCAAAAAAGTCAGAATACCTCACACAATATTGAAGGAGAAGAACACAGTCGGAGCACTGACATTACCCAACTTCAAGACTTATTAAAAAGCTACAGTAATTAAGACAATGTGGTGTTGGTGGAAGAACAGACAAACTGATCAATAAAACAGACTAGAGAGCCCAGAAATAAACCCACACAAACATAGTCAACTGATCTTTGAGAAAGAACAAGAGGCAATTCAATGGAGAAAGGACAGTCTTTTCAACAAACGGTACTGAAACTGGACATCCACATGCAAAAGAGAAAATGAATCTAGACAAAGATCTGCAACTTTCACAAAAATTAACTCAAAATGGATCATAGACCTAAATGTAAAGTGCAAAACTATAAAACTCCTGCAAGAAAACCTAGGTGACCTTGGGTTTGGAGATAACTTTTTAGCTACAACACCAAAAGTATGATCTATGAAAGAAAAAAGTTGATAAATTGGACTTTATTAAAATTAAAAACTTCTGCTCTGCAAAAGCCACTGCTAAAAGAATGAAAAAAACAAGGCACATATGGGAGAAAATATTTGCAAAAGACACACCTGATAAGGGACTGGTACCCAAAACATACAAATAACTCTTAAAGAAGTTTTTTTCTTTTCTTTTGGGCGTGCTGCACAGCTTATGGGATCTTAGTTCCCCGGCCAGATATTGAACCCAGGCCCTCAGCAATGAGACTGCAGAGTCCTAACCACTGGACCACCAGGGAATTCCCAAGAACTCTTAAAAGAGTTTACACATAAGGAAATTCTGACTCTTAAAAATCATCCTGTGGAACACAGAAATCTGTATTAAAGTTATTTAAACCAGTGGTTCTGCAAGCGCACCGTGCATCAGAATCCCCTGAAGGGCTTATTACACAGACTGCTGGGCCGCCTACCCGAGCCCATCCCCGATTTTCTGATTCCCTAAGTCTGAAGTGGGACCTGACCATTTAATTTTCTAACAAGGTCCCTGGGAATGCTGATGCTGCTGGCCCTGTACATCAGGAAAGATGTAAAGTCTGAGAAAAATAAGAGCAAGGCCGAGCAGCCACCAAAATGGGGTTTTAGAGTACACAAAAAGTTACAGGGCACATATTAAACAAGTTGAGTCTTTTTTTGCAGAGTATATTAGGCGAAGTTGGGAGACAACAAGTCCCACTTATTTAAGAACTTGAGAAAAGACTGAAATGTTGTTTGTCTTTTCCTATCACACTCTTTCTCTCTCTGTGTCTCTCTCACCATCTGTAATACTGTATTGCTATACTGACCTGAAATCATAAATCTGTAATGGGCAATGGGCAAAGGCACTAAGAAAGGTAGGAATGAACAGATCAGTCTAGCTGAAATGCAGAGTGCGCTGGAGAATACTGCTAAGGCCTCCTAAAAATGCTAGACTAAATCTGCATTCTCCATCCCCTCCCTCTTTTCTCTTAAAGATTGATCCTAGATAGCATAACTCATTGGACTATCCCTCATTTCCAGGAGACAAAACAGGCTGCTGATAAGCAACTCTGAACTCTGGCACAATACCCTCTGCCACTCTCTACACCCAAACATGTATGTAGTCAAAAGGTGGATGGAGAACATAAGAAGAGTTTCTAAGAAACTCCTAAATGTGCCCACAAAGCCAAACATCCAATGCTGTCTATTACGTTCACCTCAGTTTTTCTAGCAACCAGCATAGTGGCTGGCGCATAGTAAATGCTCCCTAAATAATTGCTGGAAGAGTGACCAAACCTGAGGGAAGTGATGTAAATCTGAACGGTTCTCCTATATGATCACAATGCATACTTTCCTTAGACCCAGGCATATAGACGATGGGTTCAGAAAGCCCAGCACCTACATGTAATGAATATGAGGGAGGGAGCCAATCAGAAGGCTCAGGTATGGGAAAAGTGTGTGTACATACATGTGCAAGCACTTCCACCTACCTGCAATGACAAGGCCCATCCCGACACATTACATGTGTACATAACAGATAATGATGAAATCTACTCTTCCATATGCTTCCAATGGTCTGCTAAAAAGATTTGCCTTTCTGTACACTGAGAGGATGAAACACAAGGCTTATTTCCGTGCACACTGAACATGCAGACACAATGATAATAAAGATGTTTATTCTCACACAAATCCCCTAGACAGTAAGGCCACTGCATCCCTCCCAAAAGCCACTCAATAAATATTTATCAAAGAAATAAATGAGGAGGAGGGGGGAAGATGGCGGAAGACTAAGATGCGGAGATCAACTTCCTCCCCACAGATACATTAGAAATAAATCTACACGTGGAACAACTCTACAGAACACCTACTGAACGCTGGTAGAAGACGTCAGACCTCCCAAAAGGAAAGAAACTCCCCACGTACCTGGGTAGGGCAAAAGAAAAAAGAATAAACAGAGACAAAAGAATAGGGACGGGACCTGCATCACTAAGAGAGAGCTGTGAAGGAGGAAAGGTTTCCACACACTAGGAAGCCCCTTCACGGGCGGAGAATGCGGGTGGCGGAGGGGGGAAACTTGGGGGCCGCGGAGGAGAGCACAGCAAAAGGGGTGCGGAGGGCAAAGCGGGGAGATTCCCACACAGAGGATCGGTGCCGACCGTCACTCACCAGCCCGAGAGGCTTGTCTGCTCACCCGCCGGGGCGGGAGGGGCTGGGAGCTGAGGCTTGGGATTCGGATGGAGCACAGGGAGAGGACTGGGGTTGGCGGCGTGAACACAGCCTGAAGGGGTTAGCGCACCACGGCTAGCCGGGAGGGAGTCCGGAGAAAAGTCTGGACCTGTGAAGAGGCAAGAGACTTGTTCTTCCCTCTTTGTTTCCTGGTGCGCGAGGAGAGGGGATTAAGAGCCCTGCTTAAAGGGGCTCCAGAGACGGGCGCGAGCCGCGGCTAACAGTGCGGACCCCAGAGATGGGCGGGAGACACTAAGGCTGCTGCTGCCGCCACCAAGAAGCTTGTGTGCGAGCACAGGTCACTATCCACAACCCCCTTCCGGGGAGCCTGTACAGCCCACCACTGCCAGGGTCCCGGGATCCAGGGACAACTCCTCCGGGAGAACTCACGGCACGCCTCAGGCTGGTGCAACGTCACGCCGGCCTCTGCCGCCGCAGGCTCGCCCCGCACTCCATACCCCTCCCTCCCCCTGGCCTGAGTGAGCCAGAGCCCCTGAATCAGCGGCTCCTTTAACCCTATCCTGTCTGAGCCAAGAAAAGACGCCCTCCAGCACAGAGGCGGGGCCAAATCCAAAGCTGAGCCCCTGGGAGCTGTGAGAATGAAGAAGAGAAAGGGAAATCTCTCCCAGCAGCTTCAGAAGCAGCGGATTAAAGCTCCACAATCAACTTGATGCACCCTGCATTTGTGGAATACCTGAATAGACAACGAATCATCCCAAATTGAGGAGGTGGACTTTGAGAGCAAGATTTATGATTTTTTCCCCTTTTCCTCTTTTTGTGAGTGTGTATGTGTATGCTTCTGTGTGAGATTTTGTGTGTATAGCTTTGCTTCCACCATTTGTCCTAGGGTTCTATCCTTCCGTTTTTTTTCTTTGTTTTTACTTTAAAAAATTTTTTTTTCTTAATAATTATTTTTTTATTTTAGTAACTTTATTTTATTTTACCTTATTTTCTTTTATCCTCTTTCTTTCTACTTTTTCTCCCTTTCATTCTGAGCCGTGTGGATGAAAGGCTCTTGGTACTGCAGCCAGGAGTCAGTGCTGTGCCTCTGAGGTGGGAGAGCCAACTTCAAAACACTGGTCCACAAGAGACCTCCCAGCTCCACGTAATATCAAACGCTGAAAATCTCCCAGAGATCTCCAACTCAAGACCAACACCCAGCTCCACTAAACAACCAGCAAGCTACAGTGCTAGACACCCGATGCCAAACAACTAGCAAGACAGGAACACAACCCCACCCATTAGCGGAGAGGCTGCCTAAAATCATAATAAGTCCACAGACACCCCAAAACACACCACCAGACATGGACCTGCCCACCAGAAAGACAAGATCCAGCCTCATTCACCAGAACACAGGCACTAGTCGCCTCCACCAGGAAGCATATACAACCCACTGAACCAACTTTAGCCACTGGGGACAGACACCAAAAACAAAGGGAATTACGAACCTGCAGCCTGCAAAAAGGAGACCCCAAACACAGTAAGATAAGCAAAATGAGAAGACAGAAAAACACACAGCAGATGAAGGAGCAAGATAAAAACCCACAAGACCTAACAAATGAAGAGGAAATAGGCAGTCTACCTGAAAAAGAATTCAGAATAATGATAGTAAAGATGTTCCAAAATCTTGGAAATAGAATAGAGAAAATACAATAAACATTTAACAAGGACCTACAAGAACTAAAGATGAAACAAGCAACGATGAACAACACGATAAATGAAATTAAAAATACTTTAGAAGGGATCGATAGCAGAATAACTGAGGCAGAAGAACGGATAAGTGACCTGGAAGATAAAATAGTGGAAATAACTACTGCAGAGCAGAATAAAGAAAAAAGAATGAAAAGAACTGAGGACAGTCTCAGAGACCTCTGGGACAACATTAAACGCACCAACATTTGAATTATCGGGGTTCCAGAAGAAGAAGAGAAAAAGAAAGGGACTGAGAAATTATTTGAAGAGATTAGAGTTGAAAACTTCCCTAATATGGGAAAGGAAATAGTTAATCAAGTCCAAGAAGCACAAAGAGTCCCATACAGGATAAATCCAAGGAGAAACACGCCAAGACACATATTAATCAAACTGTCAAAAATTAAATACAAAGAAAACATATTAAAAGCAGCAAGGGAGAAACAACAAATAACACACACGGGAATTCCCATGAGGTTAACAGCTGATCTTTCAGCAGAAACTCTGCAAGCCAGAAGGGACTGGCAGGACATATTTAAAGTGATGAAGGAAAAACAACTACAACCAAGATTACTCTACCCAGCAAGGATTTCACACAGATTTGATGGAGAAATTAAAACCATTATAGACAAGCAAAAGCTGAGAGAGTTCAGCACCACAAAACCAGCTTTACAACAAATGCTAAAGGATCTTCTCTAGGTAGGAAACACAATAGAAGGAAAAGACCTACAATAACAAACCCAAAACAATTAAGAAAATGGGAATAGGAACATACATCTCGATAATTACCTTAAATGTAAATGGATTAAATGCTCCCACTAAAAGACACAGACTGGCTGAATGGATACATAAACAAGACCCATATATATGCTGTCTACAAGAGACCCACTTCTGACCTAGAGACACATACTGACTGAAAGTGAAGGGATGGAAAAAGATATTCCATGCAAATGGAAACCAAAAGAAAGCTGGAGTAGCAATTCTCATATCAGACAAAATAGACTTTAAAATAAATACTATTAGAAGAGACAAAGAAGGACACTACATAATGATCAAGAGATCGATCCAAGAAGAAGATATAACAATTGTAAATCTTTATGCACCCAACATAGGAGCACCTCAATACATAAGGCAAATACTAACAGCCATAAAAGGGAAAACGACAGTAACACATTCATAGTAGGGGACTTTAACACCCCACTTTCACCAATGGACAGATCATCCAAAATGAAAATAAATAAGGAAACACAAGCTTTAAATGATACATTAAACAAGATGGACTCAACTGATATTTATAGGACATTCCATCCAAAAAACAACAGAATACACATTTTTCTCAAGTGCTCATGGAACATTCTCCAGGATAAATCATATCTTGGGTCACAAATCAAGCCTTGGTAAATTTAAGAAAACTGAAATTATATCAAGTATCTTTTCCAACAACAACTCTATGAGACTAGATTATCAATTACAGGAAAAGATCTGTAAGAAATACAAACACATGGAGGTTAAACAATACACTACTTACTAACGAAGTGAACACTGAAGAAATCAAAGAGGACATAAAAAAATACCTAGAAACAAATGACAATGGAGACACGATGACCCAAAACCTATGGGATGCAGCAAAAGGAGTTCTAAGAGGGAAGTTTGTAGCAATACAATCCTACCTTAAGAAACAGGAAAAATCTCGAATAAACAACCTAACCTTGCACCTAAAGCAATTAGAGAAAGAAGAACAAAAAAACCCCCAAAGTTAGCAGAAGGAAAGAAATCATAAAAATCAGATCAGAACTAAATGAAAACGAAATGAAGGAAACGATACAAAAGATCAATAAAACTAAAAGCTGGTTCTTTGAGAAGATAAACAATACTGATAAACCATTAGCCAGATTCATCAAGAAAAAAAGGGAGAAGACTCAAATCAATAGAATTAGAAATGAAAAAGGAGAAGTAACAACTGACACTGCAGAAATACAAAAGATCATGAGAGATTACTACAAGCAACTCTATGCCAATAAAATGGACAACCTGGAAGAAATGGACAAATTCTTAGAAAAGCACAACCTGCCAAGACTGAATCAGGAAGAATTAGAAAATATGAACAGACCAGTCACAAGCACTGAAATTGAAACTATGATTAAAAATCTTCCAACAGGGCTTCCCTGGTGGCACAATGGTTGAGAGTCCACCTGCTGATGCAGGGGACATGGGTTCGTGCCCCAGTCCGGGAAGATCCCACATGCCGCGGAGCGGCTGGGCTCGTGAGCCATGGCCGCTGAGCCTATGCGTCCGGAGCCTGTGCTGCACAACGGGAGAGGCCACAACAGTGAGAGGCCCACGTACCACAAAAAAAAAAAAAATTCTTCCAACAAACAAAAGCCCAGGACCACATGGCTTCACAGGTGAATTCTATCAAACATTTAGAGAAGTGCTAATACCTATCCTTCTCAAACTCTTCCAAGATATAGCAGAGGGAGGAACACTCCCAAACTCCTACGAGACCACCATCACCCTGATACCAAAACCAGACAAGGATGTCACAAAGAAAGAAAACTACAGGCCAATAACACTGATGCACATAGATGCAAAAATCCTCAACTAAATACTAGCAAACAGAATCCAACAGCATATTAAAAGGATCATACACCATGATCAAGTGGGGTTTATTCCAGGAATGCAAGGATTCTTCAATATACGCAAATCAATGTGATACACCATCCTAACAAATTGAAGGAGAAAAACCATATGGTCATCTCAAGAGATGCAGAAAAAGCTTTCAACAAAATTCAACACCCATTTATGATAAAATCCCTGTAGAAAGTAGACATAGAGGGAACTCTCCTCAACATAATAAAGGCCATATATGACAAACACACAGCCAACATCATCCTCAATGGTGAAAAACTGAAAGCACTTCCACTAAGATCAGGAAGAAGACAAGGTTGCCCACTCTCAGCACTCTTATTCAACATAGTTTTGGAAGTTTTAGCCACAGCAATCAGAGAAGAAAAGGAAATAAAAGGAATCCAAATCGGAAAAGAAGAAGTAAAGCTGTCACTCTTTGCAGATGACATGATACTATACATAGAGAATCCTAAGGATGCTACCAGAAAACAACCAGAGCTAATCAATGAATTTGGTAAAGTAGCAGGATACAAAATTAATGCACAGAAATCTCTGGCATTCCTATACACTAATGATGAAAAATCTGAAAGTGAAATCAAGAAGACACACCCATTTACCATTGCAACAAAAGGAATAAAATATCTAGGAATAAACCTACCTAAGGAGACAAAAGACCTGTATGCAGAAAATTATAAGACACTGATGAAAGAAATTAAAGATGATACAAATAGATGGAGAGATATACCATGTTCTTGGATTGGAAGAATCAACATTGTGAAAATGAATCTACTACCCAAAGCAATCTACAGATTCAATGCAATCCCTATCAAACTACCACTGGCATTTTTCACAGAACTAGAACAAAAAAATTCACAATTTGTATGGAAACACAAAAGACCCCAAATAGCCAAAGCAATCTTGAGAACGAAAAACGGAGCTGGAAGAATCAGGCTCCCTGACTGCAGACTATACTACAAAGCTACAGTAATCAAGACAGTATGGTACTGGCACAAAAACAGAAATATAGATCAACGGAACAGGAGAGAAAGCCCAGAGATAAACCCACGCACATATGGTCACCTTATCTTTGATAAAGGAGGCAGGAATGTACAGTGGAGAAACGACAGCCTCTTCAATAAATGGTGCTAGGAAAACTGGACCGGTACATGTAAAAGTATGAGATTAGATCACTCCCTAACACCATACACAAAAATAAGCTCAAAATGGATTAAAGACCTAAATGTAATGCCAGAAACTATCAAACTCTTAGAGGAAAACATAGGCAGAACACTCTATGACATAAATCACAGCAAGATCCTTTTTGACCCACACCCTAGAGAAATGGAAATAAAAACAAAAATAATCAAATGGGACCTAATGAAACTTCAAAGCTTTTGCACAGCAAAGGAAACCATAAACAAGACCAAAAGACAACCCTCAGAATGGGAGAAAATATTTGCAAATGAAGCAACTGACAAAGGTTTGATCTCCAAACTTTGCAAGCAGCTCATGCAGCTCAATAACAAACAAACAACCCAATCCGAAAATGGGCAGAAGACCTAGATAGACATTTCTCCAAAGATGATATACAGACTGCCAACAAACACATGAAAGAATGCTCAACATCATTAATCATTAGAGAAATGCAAATCAAAACTACAATGAGATATCATCTCACACAGGTCATCATGGCCATCATCAAAAATGTCATGAAGAACCTAGGGGTAAGACAGGAATAAAGATGCAGACCTACTGGAGAACGGACTTGAGGATATGGGGAGGGGGAAGGGTGAGCTTTGACAGGGTGAGAGAGAGTCATGGACATATACACACTAACAAACGTAGTAAGGTAGATAGCTAGGGGGAAGCAGCCGCAAGGCACAGGATATTAGCTCGGTGCTTTGTGACAGCCTGGAGGGGTGGGATAGGGAGAGTGGGAGGGAGGGAGACGCAAGAGGGAAGACATATTGGAACATATGTATAACTGATTCACTATGTTATAAAGCAGAAACTAACACACCATTGTAAAGCAATTATACCCCAATAAAGATGTTTAAAAGAAAAAACAATTTCAACGTGAAAAAAAAAATCTAGAAACAATAAATGCTGGAGAGGGTGTGGAGAAAAGGGAACACTCTTGCATTGCTGGTGGGAATGTGAAATGGTACAGCCATTATGGAGAACAGTATGGAGGTTCCTTAAAAAACTACAAATAGAACTACCATACGACCCAGCAATCCCACTACTGGGCATATACCCTGAGAAAACCATAATTCAAAGAGTCATGTACCACAATGTTCATTGCAGCTCTATTTACAATAGCCAGGACATGGAAACAACCTAAGTGTCCACTGACAGATGAATGGATAAAGAAGATGTGGCACATATATACAATGGAATATTACTGAGCCATAAAAAGAAACGAAATTGAGCTATTTGTAATGAGGTGGATGGACCCAGAGTCTGTCATACAGAGTGAAGTATGTCAGAAAGAGAAAGACAAATACTGTATGCTAACACATATATATATGGAATTTAAGGAAAAAAAAAGGTCATAAAGCACCTAGGGGTAAGACAGGAATAGAGACACAGACCTACTAGAGAATGGAATTGAGGATATGGGGAGGGGGAAGGGTAAGCTGTGACAAAGTAAGAGACTGGCATGGACATATATACGCTACCAAACGTAAAATAGATAGCTAGTGGGAAGCAGCCGCATAGCACAGGGAGATCAGCTGGGTGCTTTGTGACCACCTAGAGGGGTGGGATAGGGAGGGTGGGAGGGAGGGAGACGCAAGAGGGAAGAGATATGGGAACATATGTATAACTGATTCACTTTGTTATAAAGCAGAAACTAATACACCCTTGTAAAGCAATTATACTCCAATAAATATGTAAAATAAATAAATAAATAAAAATTTTTTTAAAAAAGAAAGAAATGAATGGGAGAGACAGGTAATCTAAGGGCACTCTACACTTTTCCATGTCAGGCAAGGCTCACCCTCCTAGAGTCCTTTTACTGGGGCACTGCACTGAGAGTACTCGCTCCCAGGTACCAAGGACAGGAGAGACGGAGTAAATCCACACATGCACCTGCATGCCCTAGGTGAGCCAGACAGGGACACATTGACAGAGACAGAGAGAGATGGAAATAGACAGTATGGTAACATAAAAATCTAGGGTGTTCTCATCTCCATACTGTGTGGTATGCATATAAGATGAGCAATAAGATGGGCCCCCTGCCCTTATCCCCCACCCAGTTCAAGAAGAGTCTGTGGTAGGCATCTTAAGGAAGCTTACAGTCCTTTCTGCAGGTCCTGGGAGATAAGGGACAGCTTATGAGTGCAAACTCCTACACATCCTATAGGCAGGAAGCTTCTCCACAATTGTGCGCACCTCTCCATCGTCAGAGGAGAGGGGGTGAGGGTGCCCTCTTGATTTGGGGGAATATCAAGACTCACTCTTTGGCACCCCCAACATTCATGCCCATCTGCACTGTGGATCTGAAGTTCATTCTCCTAAAGCTGCTCACCAGAGGGCAAGTCCAGTGATTCTGCCTGTCTCGTTCCTTACTGTATCCTTAACACTCAACACAGTGCCTGACACGTGGCAGAAACTCTGTACATATTCAGGAAGGCAAAAAGGGAGACAGAATGAACTCAGTCCTGCCCTATGTAGGCAAAGCTCCAGCTATCTGAAGCCCTGACTGGAGACAACACTTGAGATAGTGCTCACTTCTGGGCTGAAAGGGAGGGAAGGAGGGAGGGAGGGGGTGGGAAGGCTCTGGTCTCCGCCCGCCACCCGGGGTGGAGAAGGCAGGAAGGGAGTAAAAGGGAAGCTCACTCTCTAGCACTCTGCACATCTGAGCACACAGACATTATTTAATAGGACATTTCTTCTAGAACACTGGCAAGCCCACTAGACAGAGAGCCCCAAATCCTTGATTATTCTGTTTTCCTGTGCTTTCCCAATATCCACCAGTCACTCAAAAACTCTTACTGGAAAGGAAGAGGGGAGGGAAGGAGGGAAGGAGGGAAGAAGGGAAGAAGAGAAGGAGGGAGGGAGGGAAGGAAGGAGGGAGGGCAGGAGGAGGGGAGGAAGGGAAAGAGGGAGGGGAGAAGAGAGGGGAGGAAGGAGGGAAGGAGGGAGGGAGGGGTGATTTATAGACTCCTTGGTGCAGTTCAGCCCACCCTCTCTGAATCCTTGCTCAGGTGCATTGCATCAAGACAGCACTAGCACCCAGATAGCAAGGATTAGAGAGGGGGAGCAGGGCAGAAGGCTCAAGCTCAACACGGAGAAGGCTCTCCTAAGTCTTTGCAAGAGCAGGAAGCAGAGGTCTGCACACTGTGTGCCCTGGGAGGGGGATTCCTAAGAAGCCCCATTCCGCAGCTCACCCAAACTCAGCACATGCAGGATATTAGGTGCCACAGAAGTCCACTCACCTACACATATCCTTTGAGATAAGGACCACATCCATCTTCTCAGCCCAATGTCAGCACACTTGCTCAATAAGTACTTGAGGAAGGGAGGGGGAGGGGAAAGGAAGGAGAGGTGATTCACAGGCGCTTTGTCCTTCCACCTGTAGAAAAGGGCCCCGCTTGGGGTCCTGGAGTAGGTGCACTGGGGTCCTGGAGTAGGTGCTAGCACTCACATCTGGGGCTCAAGGGAAGTGGAAGCAGAGCAGAAGGCTTGGAACGTGCACACCACAGGCGCATCTGTGTGAGGGGATAAAGAGAAGCCCAGGCCCCACACGCTGCTGAGCCTGTGTATCCACAGGCACTGTCGTGAGAAAACCGACTGTCCCAGGGCCCTCTAGACAGTGAGGCTGGTGTCCCTGACCAGCTAGTTCACCGTGGCACCCCCAAATAGCAGGAGCTCAGTAAATGTGTTAAATGGATGAACAAAAAAAGTACACACACAAATAACCGACTGAAAGAGCATCAAGCACAGCAAAGCAAGTGCTGTACAGGCTTCGTCCTACACGGAGACCAGGCTCCCCATCTTGCATCCTTGCGCAAGCTCACGGCACAAAGCTGGCACTCAGTCTAGGTTGCAAGGAGAGGGGAGCAGAAGTGAAAATCATGGTCCAGACAACGCCATACGTGCTTTTGAGCGTGTGTGCACAACAAGGAAGTTCGAGCTTCTACAAACAAGTGTAAATACTAACAAAGTCTCTCTCCTGCCTTTCAGTTTGGGGCAGAAATGTTGTCTCTACTTAGGTGTGTCTGTGTGCATGTGCGTGCCTGTGTTCTAGGCTTGGAGAAGTTCATTCACCACACACCTCCACCTGACAGGAAGTCCTGTAAAGAGAGAAGCTATCCCGGATTCAGCAGGATGCTCCCAGCCCAGTTCATGGAACACAGAAAGGGATCAATACACATGTAACGACTGGATTGTTCAGCAGAAGGTGCACGATGACAGGGCTCGCCCTCCTGTAATCCATGCACATAGGAGGTGCTTTGAGAATTCACAACTCCGATATGCAATGGGTATGGGAGAAGGAGCAGTTCGTTCTTCTGCACACCGTGTGTGTGTGTGTGTATGTGTGTGTGTGTGTCTAATATTAAGTGCATACCCTGAAAAGTAATGATAAGGCTCTTCCCTGATAGAGTCTTGGCTGTGACTTCACATAACCTCCTCTGCTCGCCAAGTGTGTGGCTCCAGTCATGAGCACACGTACCCTCTGCCACAGCTTGCGGGGACACAGCACTGGGCACATACATGAGAAATGGGGAAACGTGTTCCCTTCCACCCTCTACAGGCTAAGTCACTCGGAGGCTGATTTGCTTGTCACTGCATCCCCAGCACTTCCACTAAATCAGTGACTCTCAAACTTGAGTGAACATCAGAGTCAGCAGGAAGGCTTGTTAGAATACAGATGGCTGCGGTCCATAATTTAGTAGGTCAGGGGTGGGGCCCAAGAATTTGCATTTCTAACAGCTTCCCTGGTGATACTAATGCTGCTGGTCCAGTGACCATGCTTTGAGAGCCACCATTCTTAAAGATTTTTTTTTGATGTGAGTCATTTTTAAAGTCTTTATTGAATTTGTTACGATACTGCTTCTGTTTTATGTTTTGTTTTTTTTGGCCATGAGGTATGTGGGATCTTAGCTCCCCGACCAGGGATCGAACCTGCACCCCCTGCACTGGAAGGCGAAGTCTTAACCACTGGACACCGCCAGGGAAGTCCCAAGAGCCACCACTCTACATGGACATGAAAGAAATGAAAGAATGGGACGGGTGATGTAAAGACTCTCTACTATTATTAAACATGGATGAGATTCATTTTCTATGAAATTTTGTACAAGGCCAATGGACTGGGACAGTATTTGTCTCCAAGTACCAAGAATGAGAGAGGGACCTGAATAGAAGGCTCGGGGTTCTTCAGACTTAGTCTATCACTCGTGTGTGTGTGTGCGCACGCAGGTACAAGAAACATCACTCTCCTGCTCACAGGTGATTTTCCCATGATTGTGCGAAGATGACATGCCCTTTCTGCATATGCATGTGTGGGATAAGCAATAAATAAGGGCGACTTCCACCCAGGCTCTGGCTGTGGAAGAAGCATGCAGAAAGCTCACCGTCTTGCACACTGGATACGGGCGAGAGCACACTGCCAGTGACACTCAGTATCCTGCACACTCCATGGATGCAGCTCTGGGTACAGGGGACACACCTTCTGTGTTTCTATGCCTGAGTGCTCTGCGTGTGTGTGTGTTTACAGGGAAGGCTCACTTTTCTGCATCCGGTGTGTTCACATGTAATCGTACAGAGAGGGAAACACAAGGCTCTCTCCTGCACACAGCAGCATGAATGGGAGCAGCAGTGCGAAGGTCTCCCTCACTGACTCCTATCCATGGGAGGGTTAGGAAAGCTGATGGGTCTGCACGCTGGGGTGGCAGTGGGAAGACACAACAGGCTCCATCTCCTGCCCTTGCTGTAAGCGGGAGTCTCTGCACACAGGTCCACATTGCTGAGCATTTCTGGAGGCTGGGGTGTTGAGAAATCTCGCTGTGGCATATCCTGCACATGTTTGTGTCTGCAGAATGGGCAGGAGGGAACATAGAATGAGATCTCCTTCATTCCTCTGAACAGTGGCCTATTCGTGCACAGCATCCGTGTGTCATAGTGTGTTTATTATTCCCCCACCAGAATGTAAGGGTAGCAAACATGTCCGTTTTGATCCCTGCTACATCCTCTGTGATGACATAGTAACTGGCATTTAGTAGACACTCAAATATCCGCGGAAGGAAGGGAAAGAAGGAAGGAAAGTTGCTGCACAGGAGCTCTGTCCTTCTAAATGTAGACATGGCTCCTTCCCTTGGAGTCCTCAACAGGGGCAGTGACTCAAGACAGCGTGGGCTCCTAGACTGAACGAGGGAGGGTGGTGCACCCAGCCTGGGCACATGTCTGTGTGTGTGCACCCAGTCGGGCCCTTCCCCTGCACACAGCACATTTATGTAGGACTGTACTGAGGCTTAGAAGATTCTCCTACACACATCTGGCTGTGACCAGGATTGGGGGGGGGTGGCCGTGTCAAGTCCCAGTGTGCAGCCTGCCCACCCTCAGGACATGTGGGCATGATGAACGAAAAGGGGTCCATTCTCCAACCTGCAGGGAGGGACCAGACGCGGCTCATTCTCTCGTGGGCCGGTTGCCCAGCACAGCACCTGAGCTAGAGCAGGTACTCAGTAGGTAGCTGTAGAAAGGAGGGGAGGAGGACACAGAGGTGCTCTGTCCTATGCGAAGGTGGTGCTCCCTCTCTCAGAATCCTTGCCCAGGTGCATTGCATTCAGAAAGCACTCTCACCCAGGTAGCAAGGATTAGAGAGGGGGAGCCAGAACAGAAGATTCCAGCACCTGCATGCCTTGCATGTGTGTTTAACAAGGAGGCTCACCATTCTTGCCCAGTGCATTTATGTAGGATTGAACTAAAGCTAAGAGAAGGTTCTCCTACACAGATCAGTGTGAAAGCGGCAACGAGAAGTGTCATACTTGTCTGTATGCTGGGGGGTGGGGTAGATAAGTCCCTGACGTGGCCCACTCACCCTGGGTACATGCAGGGGTGATGGGTGATGACAAAGTCCACTCTCCTCCCTGGACTGTAAGATCCAGGAGGGCAGGGGCCAAGTCTGTCTTGTCCAACTTCTGTGTCCCATGTCCAGCACGGTGCCTAATAAATATTTGTAAAATGAAAGAATGAATGAGGGACAGATGGCAGGCAAGCATGCAGCAAGCAGCAGAGAGGTGATGTCCATATCCTCTGTCCTGCTCCATGCAGAGCAGGCTCGCCCTCAAGAATCTCTGCGCCGGTGCACTGCATTCAGAAAGCGCTCTCACCCATGGACAAAAAAGAAGAGGGGGGAACAGAGCAGAAAGTACTGGTGCTGGCACCCTGTATGTGTGCATATGTACATAGTTAACTCTCACGGTCCCATTCCCACAAAGTATCACTATGTGCATGTAATGAGACTGATCCCTTTCCCCAGCATGTGCATGTGTACTCATCTCCATGCACGAGGTCCCATGGCCATTCTCTCTCAGACAGCCTCTGAATAAAGACCGTGAGCAGCATCTTTTTCAGATCGTACGTGAGAGTTTACGTGTGTTGGCTGTGTGCGTGTGGGTTAACAAGAAGGCTGGGATGATCTGGTGGGGGCACCAATGTACATGCACATGCTGTAGGATGGTACAGTAAAGAGGCTACTTTGCCCCCTTCCATTCCTCTGCTAAACTATAAGCTCAGGGAGGGCAACAACTGGTTGTGGGAGCCTCGTCACCCACTGGATATTTCTCCATTACAGTGTCTGAACATAGGAAGCCAGAATAAAGAGAAAGCTCATGCCCTGACATAGGTGTAAGCCTGCCCACAGGGAATGATGCCCATTCTCCCACATGTGCCCTCCAGAGAACCCAGGGACGAGGACTCTGGGCCAGTCCATCTTATTCACCAGTGAACCTCTAACACCCAGTGCAGCGCACCTCATAGCAAATGCAAATATTATAAAGACGGTGGGATGGTGGAAAGGTGATATAGAGGTGCTCGGTCCTTCTCCACGCAGACCAAGCTCAGCCTCTTTGAATCCTTGAATAGGTGTGTTGCACTAGAGCAGCACTCACACCTAGGTTCCAAGGATTCGAGAGGGGGAGCAGACAAGAAGGCTCAGGCACCTGCAGAGTGTGTGTGTGTGTGTGTGTGTGTGTGTGTGTGTGTGTAGCTATGACAAAGAGTCTTGGCCTCATGTATATACATTGATGAGTGAAGGTATAGAGTGGCAGAGAATGTTCCATGTGAGATCAGAGAAGGTTCCTGATTTTGTGTACTTGTGGGTGACAGCAGCAATGAGAAGGCCACTCTGTGACCACCCACTCTCGGGGCAGGTAGGGGTAATGGCTGATGAGGAATTCCATTCTCCTCCCTCAACTGTAAGCAACATGAGGGTAGGAAAGTGGTGTGCCCTGTTGACGACTGCAGGCTCAATGCCCAGCTTAGTACCATGTATAGAAGAGGTGATCAATAAACATTGGTGGGGTGGCTGGAAAGGTGCTCTGTCCTGTATGAAGACGAAGCTCTCACTCTCAGAATCCTTGCCCAGGTGCATTGCATTCGGACAGCACTCTCACCCAGGTAGCAAGGATTAGAGAGGGGAACCAAAACAGAAGGCCCCGCGTGGACTTAATCAGAGGGCTCACTCTTCTTCACAGAAGCTGCTTAGCTGTGGCACAGAAGTAAAGACAAGGTTCTGGAGCTTCACATTGAAGATGTCCAGTTGAACAGATATTTTGTCTGTTCTCTCAGATAACAACAACAAAGAAGTATAAACCTGTTAGGACAAAGAGACCAGGAGGAGAGAAGAGTGTGAGAGGAAAGAGAAAACAAATGAATATCACTGAGGCTCATTATCCCCCAAATCCTTTGTGTGAATGTGTGACCACATACAGTCGAGCACAGTTGTTCTCAAACTGCAACATGCATCAGGATCACCTGGAAAGCTTGGTAATACACAGGTTATAGGGGTTTCTGACTCCATAGGCCTGGGGAAGGGCCCAAGAATTTGCATTTTTAACAGGTTCCCAGGAGCTGCTGCCACTGCTAGTGTCTGGGACTACAGTGGTGTGCTGGGAAAACCATGGACCCTGTGAATACTCAGGGTATTCACATTACCCTTGTTCGAATTCAAGCTCCACCACGAATGAGCTTAGAGAATCAACACTTTCTGAAAAATGGGGTCAATAAAGCCTACCTCCTTACGGTGCCAAGAAAACGAAATAGGATGACAAATAAACGCAAAGTGGAGTGCCGCACCTGTCACGCGTCTGTCGTCACTTGTACTTCTTACCCTCCACTTATATGTGTCTGTGTATTTGAATGAGTGTGCATTTTTAAGGGTGGGGGTCACACTCCTGCACGCAAGGGACACATGAGAGGGAAGAGGCCTGAATACCTGTGAGACTGAGTACCTGCAAGGGTGGGGGATGAACAGATTCATTCTCTTGAATTCCTCGTGTGCGTGAGTTGACGAGTCTGTCTCTCCCTCAATCTCCCTTATCAACAAAGTTCACACCCCATCATATATAAAGAATATGAAGGAAAACATCAGAAGTTTCCTCTACTCTGCATGCGTGTGCGTGTGCGTGTGCGTGTGCGTGTGTGTGTGTGTGTGTGTGAGAGAGAGAGAGAGAGAGAGAGAGAGAGAGAGAGAGAGGGGCACAGTGGGGAACCACTGCAACAAGATGCACCCTGGCACCCTTGTGCAAACGTAGCATATAGGAATGGGGTTTAGAGAGCTCACTGTTCAACTGCAAGACCAGTGGAACCAGAGGACCTGTGCCTTTGTACTGGGGATCCATTATGCATGAAGTTCTGCATGCAGGCGTGGGGGGCAGGGGCAGCACATACGCCCACACACCAGAGTGGGGCAGCTGAGGCTTGCCCTCCTGAAAACCCTGCATGTTGGAGGGCGTTTTAGAAAGCTCACCCTCCCAGGCAAGGGATGTGCGAAGGAGCAGGTGAGGAGAAGTCAGAAAGTGAACTCTTTGAGTGAGAGTCTGTATGTGCCTGTGGTGAGGGGTGGGGAGGGAAGGGGTGGGGAGAGAGAGAGAAAAAGAGAGAAGACATACAAGTGGATGAATGAGAATGGGGCATTTGCCCCTGTGAGTATAAAACCAAAGGCACCAGCTGTCTCCCATCTCTGAAAGCTCACCTGTCTGTCTACGCTGGAAACTTGGCCATGCATGGGCCTCCTGTGCACGCTCACCCTCCCGTCTATCTTGCTGGTGTGTATGAGAATGCTGGTATCTGTGTATCTGTGAACGTGAGAGCAAGCACTAACAAGCGAGTGCACCTTCATTCAATAACTTCTCAAGGGAAGAACCCTGAGACAGCTCACTGCTCTTCCTGGGAAGTATGAGAGAGCAGGGTCAAGGGCAGGAAGGCTCCATCCCTGCTCACCCCGCCAGTGGGACTCTGTGCATGCAGGTCCACACCCCTACGTAGATGCCCGGCTGTCCTGGGGGTGAGGCAGGGTGCTTGGCGAGTGGAGCCTAAAGAGTAAAAACTCATTCACTAGCATGTGTGCACACCTGCACAGTGGGTACAAATGAGGTTCATCCTCCTGTATGTGCCCACTAGCCAGTATACTCAGGGGAATATGAGTGTCCTGTTTGCTGCTGGCTCCCTACAGCCAGTGGACTGTCTGGCACATAGTAGGAGGTAACGAAACAATGGCAGGCAGGAAGGAGAGAGAGGTGACATACAGGCACTCTGTGCTTCCATCTGCAGGTGAGGCTCAGCCTGCTCTAAATTCCTGCCCAGGTACATTGCGTGTAGAAAGCACTGACAACCAGCTAACAAGGATTAGAGAGAAGGAGCAAGTGAGAGGGCTACCGAGGGTGGTGCGGGAAGAAGAACAGAAAAACCTCACTTTTCCCAGCCCCTTGAACACGTGAAGGCAGGCTTAACGGGAATGAGGAATTTTATTCTGTGGCACAACCTCACAGGACAGTAAGCCCGGGGCCCCTGATGCTTTGCTTAGATTCCCAAATCCAAGAGATGTTCAAAAAGATCTGTGAAAGGAATGAGGAGAGGTGATAGATAGGCACTGTTCTCTCTGTGTAGAAGACACCCACCCTCTGAATCCTTGTTCAGGTACATTGCACCAAGACAGTACCTCCATCTGGGTATTAAGATTAGAGAGGGGGGAACAGAGCAGAAAACTCGGGCACTCACACAAGCAGTGTCAGCACAGGTGCCCAACGGATACATGAAAAAGAGGAAAAACAACACTTAATCTTTGACCCCTCTTTCTCTCATACCTCACATCCAATATATTGGTAAATCCAATTGGCCCTAACTTTAAAATAGATCCGTATCTGACCAGTTTTCACCACCTTCACCACTACCACCAATACCACCATGTCTCCATCAATCTGTCACCTGAATTATTTCAATCATTCTCCCTGTTTCTGCACTTATAGTCTACTCACCACACGACAGTCAGCATGATACTTTTGAAACAAAGGCATGTAAAACCTCTGTTATGATTTTGAATTGGAAGTGTAAGAATGATCTCATGTTTTTGTTTTTGGCCGTACCACGTGGCTTACAGGATCTTAGTTCCCTGACCAGGAATTGAACCCACACCCTCGGCAGTGAAAGCACAGAGTCCTAACCACTGATCGGCCAGGGAACTCCCTGATCTCATGTTTTATCTAGAAACAAGACAAAGCAACAATAACAAAACCTTTTTTTTTGTTCTGGTCATTAAAGAAGCCTGAAAACAATGACTAATCCAGAGGCAATGAGCACCCCTAGGGCCTAGAATGTGGTCTCCAAATACCACGTCTAATAAAAGGAACCAAGGCTTACTGAAGACATGGCAGATTCCAGGTCTGGGGAAGGAGATGTCTGAGATAAGCCTGGAACAATTTTTCAATCCAGAAAGCAGAGAAGCTATTGAATCAATACTGGGGCCATGTCAAAAGAGCTCAGGAACCAAGTTGAAGGTCTCCTGGCTAAACATGGGACATTTGAGCTTTACTGAGGACAAGAACTGCAATGGAAAGATCAAGTATATTTAAATCCATGAGTTTATCGTAATAATTTTTTTAAAGATTCTCTTTGGAGTAAGCTAGTGAGACAACTCATTATTTTGAGCACTGATAAAGAGAATCAAGCATTTATCCTGCCTTTTCTATAAAAACTGTACCACTGGGTAATCAAACAGTAGTTGAGGGGAAGTTTTTCTTTACAGAAGTATTTCAGCTAATAAATAAGAGAGAATATATCATCATTTTGCAAACCTAATGAAATAATGGCCCTAGGAATTGAGCATCAATGGCAACTAATATCACAAAAGGAGGGACAACCAATCATTATGTGCCTCTTGATAGAAGTACTTCTGCCCCCTTTCCCAAAATTAAGCCTGAATCTGATCAGGCTTCTAGATACAATTAACAATTTACGGGAAACACAAACAAGGAAAAGCAACATGTAAGCTACACCACAGGGGTGCAATCGGAAAAATCCAGCCTGTGGGAAACTGCAGAACAAATAGCCCACTTTCTTCCAACAAATAAATTACAATCAGAGAAAAAAGATAGATGGTGGGAAAGGGTATAATTCAGAGACTTCAGATATCTATCAACCAAATGCAGTGTATGGACTTTATTTAGATCCTAATTTTTTTTTTTTTTTTTTTGGCCACTCCACACGGCTTGTGGGATCTTAGTTCCCCAACCAGGGATCGAACCCAGGCCCTTGGCAGTGAGAGTGCGGAGTTCCAACCACTGGACCACGAGGGAATTCCCTGGATCCTAATTTATGATATTCTTGAGAAAACTAGAAATTTGAACAATGAGTATTTGATGATATTAAGAACTTATTAACTATTATTGTGTGATAATGGTATTATGGTTACGATTTTTTAAACAAGAGTTCTCATCTTCTAGAGATACATACAAATCATCAGCTTTCCATTTCCTCCATCAGATCTTACTACTTCCCATGCCACAATGGCCTCTTTGTTATTCCTAGAACACAGTAGCCCTCTCTTTTTGTTTTAAATTTTTACTAGAGTATAGTTGATTTACAATGTTGTATTAGTTTCAAGTGTACAGCAAAGTGAATCATTTATACATATACATATATCCACTCTTTTTTAGATTCTTTTCCGATATAGGTCATTACAGAGTCTTGAGAAGAGTTCCCTGTGCTCTACAGTAGGTCCTTATTGGTTATCTATTTTATATATAGTAGTGTATATATGTCAATCCTAATCTCCCAATTTATCCCTCCCCCTCCCTTACACCCTGGTAACCATAAGTTTATTTTCTACATATGTAACTCTATTTCTCTTTTGTAGATAAGTTCATTTGTACCATTTTTCTAGATGCCATATATAAGCGATATTATATGATATTTGTCCTTCTCAGTCTGACTTACCTCACTCAGTATAACAGTCTCTAGGTCCATCCATGTAGCTGCATATGGCATTATTTCGTTTGGCACTTATCACTAATTGACACACTATGCATTTTCCTTGCTCACTTTGTTCACTGCCTGTCTCTCTCCCACTAGGGAAGGAATACTTTTCTTTCCATCACTGATGTTTCCCTAGTGCGTAGGAGACTGTCCGATACATACTAGATGTTCAATAAATATTTGTTGAATGAATGAATGAATGGCTCACTGAATAAGCTGCAAATTCTGCATCTGGGAAGAGAATAGAGAAGGCTCACACTCTGATTCATGTCTGTGGAAACGCCTAAGAAAACAGACCTTCACACGCCCTCTTGTGCAAATAAATGTGCATTGGGTAAGGCATGGGATAGTGAGGAACCCCACTTCTTGCACCCTATATGGATGTGTGCGTGTATGCACACTTCCATATGTGTTAAGGAACAGACACTTCTTAATTTCCCTCACACCTTGGGTTTGTGAGAATGAGCTAGAAGGCCCCCTTTCCATCATACCCCATGTATAGGAATACTGAAAAGGCTCTCTCTTCTCCCCGCTAGGTGCTGACAAGGAAGGAGCAGGTCAAAAGACTCACCCTCCTTCTAAGTTGTCCTCATCCCTGAGTATGAGGACCTGCACTTTGTACAAGATAAAGGTAAGAGAAAACTCCCTCTCCTGCAAGATCTACATATGACTGAGATGGGAGAAAGGACATAGGGCAGAGGGTCGTCCTCCTTCCCACTGCTGATGGATATGTCCGTCTTTTCTGAAGGTGTGTGTATGTGTATGCGTAAAGGCACAAGAGAGCAAGGAAAGCCAAGGCTCACCATCCTGCAAACCCTGCATGTGGGAGGGGTTTTCAGAAAGCTCACCCTCCACCATGCAAGGGATGTGAGAGAGGGAGCAGGGAAAGGCTCACTCTCTTGGCACAAGGTGTGGGTACCCTCTAGAAAGTGAGATACAGCAGCCTGGGGGTTGCCCATGGGCAGCAAAGGAGTGAGGGAGGAGTGTTGGGGGGTAAGCCAGGAGGGGCACACATGGAGCGGGACAGCCATGGTGGGGGGGTTGGTGTAGCGCACACACGGCTTAGGAGGGAGGGGTACATCAAGACCCGGATCACCTACAGTGTCTATGTGTTTGTGTTCATGTTTGTGCACTGCAGAGGGAGGAGAAGGCTGGCCCTCCTGCAAGCCTTGGGTGTGGGAGGGTAATTGAGATGCCAACGGTCCTACACTCAAGGCATGTAAGAGAGAAAGCAAGTCAGGAGATTCGCTCTCCTGTACACTGTGTGTGTGTGTGTGTGTGTGTGTGTGTGTGTGTGTGTGCCCCAGATACTTTGGACAGGTATGTATGTGACTGTGCCCCATATATAAAATGTTTCCCATTTAATGAGACTGTGTGTCTGTGTGTCCATGCACAATATGTACCTTCAAGAATGTACACTATTGCCTATTTTTTTCCATTTTCCTTCTTTCCTTCTCTTTCTTTTTATTCCAAACACCAGTATGGCATTTATTATTTAGAGGGCACTGTTCCAAGTGCTTTTCATATATTAACTTATTATATCCCCATAAAATATCTACAAGGTAATCATCACTCTATTTTATGTATGAAACAACACTGGACCATTCAGAGAGGACACGTGATAAGAAAGCTCAGAATCTTAGATGCTGCTGTTTAGAAAGAGGCCCCACAAAGGCGGCGCAACCTGCTGACAATTGTATGCATATGAGGGAGTGAGATGGCAGGAATCCTAGGCTGTGCAAGGCATAAGCGAGCGTCTCATATTCCCCTTGTGCTGCATGGAGGGAAGGACGTGTGAGTGTGAGAAAATGAGGTGGAGGAGATCTGTGTTCCGTGTGTGCTGTATGCAATTCAGGGAGGCTCATTCTCCTGCTTATAGTAGGTGTTAAAGTCCACAACCCTACACACATGGCATGAAAAATGATAGGGTCTGGGTGTGGGAAAACAAAGCACAAGAGTGTCAGAGGGAGAGACAAGGGGATCGATTTGCTAAGAAGGTTCCCTTTGGTGCCAGATCATAAGAGGGAGATTCAAAAAGTACAGCTTTTGGGACTTCCTTAGTGGGGCAGTGGTTAAGAATCCGCCTGCCAATGGAGGGGACACGAGTTCGAGCCCTGGTCCAGGAAGATCCCACATGCCGCAGAGCAACTAAGCCCACGCACCACAACTACTGAGCCCACGCTCTAGAGCCCCCGAGCCACAACTACTGAGCCCGCATGCCACAACTACTGAAGCCCGCGTGCCTAGATCCCATGCTCCACAACAAGAGAAGCCACTGCAATGAGAAGCTCATACACCGCACCGAAGAGTAGCCCCTACTCGCCGCAACTAGAGAAAGCCCACGCTCAGCAACGAAGACCCAACACAGCCAAAAATATAATTAATTAATTTTTTTAAAAAGTACCACTTTCTGCAGGCAAAGGATGTGAGATGGAAAGAGAACAGAAGAAAAGCCTTATTTACTGGCATGTGAGCAAGGCAAGCCAAGGTTCCCTCTCCTGCATATCGGCAGTGGTTTCAGAAAGCTCACCCTCCACTGGGCAAAAGGTGCAAGCAAAGGAGGTGAGATGATTCACTCTCCTGAATACCTGTATGTATGGATGTGTGTGTGTACATGCCCCAAACAAGATGCAGAAAGAATGTGGAGTGTGTAAGCCATGGGTAGGCAGGTAGAAAAGCAAAGCCAGGGCCTGGGCCAAATAAGGTGGCTCATTTTCCTACAGGCCTGTGTCCCTGCACTATGCATGTGTGGTGATGGCTGGAAGGCAGGGGAGGGGCTGCAACAAGCCTCCCTTTTGTTCAGACTGCATATGGGGGCAGGGTTAGAGGAAAGCTGAGTTTGGGAAAAGGGAACAGTGAGAGGAAAAAGACAGAACCAGACAAAATGGGAGAGGGGGAGGGGGGAGGGGGAGGGATGAAGGAGGGGGAGAAAGGGAGAGAGGCCCAGCCTGGAAATATCAATAGGGAAGTCATCCACATAGGATGGTGTTAAGAACCACAGGACAACATAAGAACTGCTGAGGACTAATGAGAAGTAGAAAGAAGTCATCCAAAGACTAAGCCCTGTGTCTCTCTAAGGTTTAGAATGCAGGAAGAAGAAGAGGAGCTATCAAAAGAGACTGAGAGGGCTTCCCTGGTGGCGCAGTGGTTGAGAGTCCGCCTGCCGATGCAGGGGACACGGGTTTGTGCCCCGGTCCGGGAAGATCCCACATGCCGCGGAGCGGCTGGGCCCGTGAGCCACGGCCGCTGGGCCTGCGCTTCCGGAGCCTGTGCTCCGCAACGGGAGAGGCCGCGACAGTGAAAGGCCCGCATACTGCAAAGAAAAAAAAAAAAGAGAGACTGAGAAAGAGAGGCTGCTGAGGTAAGAGGACAATAAACTGAGAGACAATGGAGTCCTGCAAACCAGAGAGAGGCAATGAGCAACTGTGTGTGGATCTGTCAAAAAAGACGACGAGATTGTCCAATGAACTGGGGGGTGCTAAAGGCATCAGGGACCTTGACAAGAGTGATTTTAGTGGTGTGGTGAGGATTAAAGCCTTAATTGGAGGGCGTTCAAGAGACAATGGGAGAAGCATAAATGGAGCTAGCTCCTTGAAGGAGTTTTTCTGGAAAGTGGAACAACAAAATGGGGAGAAACTGGAGGAGCTTTTAGGGTCAAGGAAGGAGGTAGTGCCTTTTAGTTCTTTAATTTTTTTCAATTTAATTTTTTTTTCAGTTTTTAATATATATATTGTGGAAATTGAGACAACAAGAAGAAAAGTCGCTTGTCCAGGATCATGAAGCTGGTAAGGGATCATACCAGGATTCCACCACAGGTAATCTAACTGCCGAGACAGCACACCCAACCACCAAACCCCAAGCTGTGTGTGCCCATGCGCGTACAAGAACCACAGGTAATAAGGACTCACTTTTGGTGCCTCCTGGGCACACATGTATGGGAGAGGGAGCGGGGAAATAGAAGGGAAAAAGATGAAGGATGTGTCCTAAGAAGGCTCAAGCTGCTGTCATAGATGTGTAGGGGTGGGCACAGAGAAAGGAGTAATAGGGAGACCGACACTGTAGCACAAGCAATGCGTGCATTGGGAGGCTGTAATAACAAGGTTAATTTTGTCAGTTTAAGCCACGCATGGGGTGGGAGGTGGGCAGTACTAGAAGGCCCCCAGTCCTACAACGCTGGATGAAATGAGACAGCTCACGTGTCTCTCTTATACGCAGACTACGCACATGTGCATGTGAAAGGAAGAAAGCACGTGTGCATGTGAAAGGAAGAAAGAGGACTGCGGGATAAGAGAGAGAGGCTAGTGGGACGGGGGTGGGAAAACACACACCAACAGACAGGACACGTAAGAGACAGGATACGTTGTCAGCAGGGTCACTCGGTGTGTGTGTGTGTGTGTGTGTGTGTGTGTGTGTATGTATGTGTTTGGGTGACCACGCCTAAAGAAAAAACAAGCTCATAGTCCTGCATGCTCAAGGTAGAAAAGATGGGACAATTCAAGAGGCTTGCACTCTTGCACTGACAGTGGGGGCGCTGAGGGGAAAGAAGAGGCAGAGATGGGACAGGTATAAGAAGAATGCTTTGGACATATATACACTACCAAACATAAGGTAGATAGCTAGTGGGAAGCAGCCGCATGGCACAGGGATATCGGCTCGGTGCTTTGTGACCGCCTGGAGGGGTGGGATAGGGAGGGTGGGAGGGAGACGCAAGAGGGAAGAGATATGGGAACATATGTATATGTATAACTGATTCACTTTGTTATAAAGCAGAAACTAACACACCATTGTAAAGCAATTATACCCCAATAAAGATGTTAAAAAAAAAAGAAGAATGCTTACTGATGAATCTTATAAAAATGTTAAAACAGAAATATTCACACTATTTTTATGATGTAAATACTTATTTGAACAAAGTTCCAAAACCTTTGAAACAACTAAAAGATAAAGGGCTTTTAACGTATAGACTAAGCAAGCAAACTTATCAGCTGTAGGATGATTCTCATACTCTTTTCCTTAAATGTCAGTTGCTCGACAACGCTAATTATAGTGTAAAGAGCCCAATGTATATTCACCTTGGCACTTTTTCTTTAGTCTTCAATCTTGTTGGCCAACAGATGAAAGCTTAGAAGTTCCATGCCATCCTTGAAGGATAAACTCCAGTTTCTGATCCTTCTGTTGTCCCCACTAAGTTAAGGGGGGCAGATAGTTTTTATTCTTCCACACACTCCACCATCCAAGACAAATGCTAACAGGCAGAAGGATTCTTCTCCCTCGCTTCGTGTGTGTGTGTTTGTGTACACATCTAAATACATATGTGCCTGTGAGTCTGAGGCAATTTTTTTTTAAGTTCACTGCTGTTCTACAAAGCATGCTTATAAGAAGGGAACTTTAAGGCATGCTGGGTGTAAGAGACAGGGCACAGCTCAGAAAGCATGTATACCTATAAAGCTTGTGTGTGGGAGGGGACCTGAGACAGCTCACACCCAACATGTGAGGCACTAGAGCCCAAACAGGTCAGGAGGCTGCTGGTCCTCAGACAGAGAACGTGCACCGACACAGGTACAGGGAGGCGGGGGGTAATCAGGAGCCTCCTCCTCTCACCACCGGTGTGCATCATCTCTGTGTGTGTGTTGGGGCAGGGAGGGTGTCACTGTAGTAAAGTTCAGTCTTGTGCAGCGTGCCTATGAGAAGGGCATGAAGAAATCTCCGTCCTGCCTGCTGGGCGAAGGCTCACTTCTGCAAACTCCACAGCTGGGGGTGGAATTCGGAAAGTTCACTCTCCTCGGGTTAAGCCATATAAAAGGGTGATGGGGTCAGAAGGCTCTTTTCTTGGGCTCTCTGTGTGAGGAGACGGGGAAAGGCTCGTTTGCCTGCAAACCTTTGGTGTGGGAAGCGGACTGAGAAAGTTCACACTGTTCAAAATTTTTTTTTAATTTTTGGTGAATTAAAAAAACTTCTTTAATTCACACTCTGACATATATAAGGCCTGTGAGGTAGCAAGCAGGTCAGAGAGTGTATGTGCTTATACATCTGAGGTGAGAAGCCTTGTTTCTCTGCACCTTTTTTCGGGGGCTGCTCATGAGACAGTCCATCCCTCTGTGCAAGGATGTGCAGGTGCCCGCTCAGTGGCAGGCGGTAGGGCCCCTGCACATCCCAACCGTTCACCTCCTCCCTTGTCTGGGGCCAGAAAGGAGCTGCTAAAGAAGGGGAGGTCCAGACTCCACTCTGTACTCAACAACCTGGGGCTCAGAGAGAGGGAGAAAGAGAGAACTAAGAAGATAGACCCAGGGGTGGAATCTGCCATAAAAATGTTCACTGTTTTAATTTTGAAGTAAAGGAGCTGGCAAAATGGACTGGAGACCGAAATGGCTGTATGTACGTGTTCCGGAGGAGAAGAAGGAGCTACTGAGGTAAGGGGTGAAGGGCGGACACTGTACAATGGGGACATGACACATGGGAGGCAAGATAATAAAGTGGTGACTCTGATGGCTCTGCGGGAAACACTGGTGATCAACAGGATAGGCTAGATAATGAGCTCCTGAAAAATCATGAGATAATGACACATTTAATGGCATCCAGAGTGCAGAAAACCCTAAAAAGCAGCCATATGTTCGAGGCTTGATATGTATAATGTGACTGCTTTCCTCAAGGAGCTTGCAGTCTTTACACCATGTAAGAAAGTCCTAGGCAAAGTTCTTTAAGCGCCATCCCAGCTCTGAGACTTTGTGATGCCCTAAGGACAGACTTAAGCCAGGTAAAATGAAATGCTGAACTAGTGACACAAGGCAGTAGCGGTAAACTGCAGGAGTTTAGAGAGGAGAGACACTGCTGTAGACCACATGGGTTGGCTTGAAGAGTGACCAAAGAGGATGGGAAAGATGCTGACAGGTCAAGAGGAAGAGGAGGTGGAGGAGGGTATTCCAGAAGGCGGAGGAGAACATGTTAAGGTGCTACTTAAGAGGCCACAAATAAACCAGTTTATCTGGAGTGGAAAGTTCTGCCAGGAAGATGAGGGTGGATAAGGCCAAGGCCATGCTGTGGTCCTTAAATGCTGCAAGAATAATAACGAGTTGGACTATCCATGCAGTGAGCAACCACTCTGGAGAGGGAACTCTTAACGCGTCCACTTTGGTGTCAAAGAGGAATAAACTAAAACTAACTCCAACTTGCACTTCTATGGAGTTTATTGCTTGAGATGAGACTAAAAGATTTAATTTTTAAAATGAGCTGATTCAAAGAAGATAACAAGTCCGGATGGACATGAAGATTGTGAAGGCAGGATGCAAATGACTAGGAGGCCTGCGAAACACAGCTATAGGCAATGGGCAGTTTCCAACGTTTTATAAGTTGGAGAACAAAATGCTCCTTCAGGAAGTTTAGTCTAGCAGCAAGTGGAAATATGGATTGGCACGAGGGGGATCAATTTAAAAGCTCAGCTCTCATGACTGACAGTTGTGAGAGGAAGTGATGCTGGGCAGGGTGGTGAGGAGAGATTCGGTAGATTTCAAGAGCAGGAATTGGCAACTCACACTATGCTGTGTTTTATGAACATGAGTCTTGTGACAGTGTTCGAAACAAGGCTTGATGGGGTGGTAGCTGAGTCAGTATAAATGTGATGGGCATGAAGGATGCTTTAAACAATCTACAGAACTTGGATGATTAAGCTGGGGCATGATTACATCAGAAAATGCCAAGGATTCCAGCGTTAACACACAGATAATGGCTTTGGGCTAAGCATTAGGTATTTGGGATCTTAGCATCCTTCACTGAAATGATCACGTTGTATTGCAAAGCACTAAACAACAGAATGCCGTTTGCTGCACAGATACCAATGCATTTAATATACTTTTGCTACTCTGAATTCTGGGCAAGCTACCTATCTGTGACGGTGTTCCCAAGGTGAAACACTAATTTTTCCTCTCATTTCCCAACCCCTGTAGCTAGAAAGCCAAGATATAACATGTGATAAAACTGGCAGTTGAGTGGATTTTATTTTATTGCTCAAGGGAAATTTAAACAAAAAACGACAACTTGGAAGGACTTGACTCATGAGCTGAAGTCCCCTCTAAAAATAGACACAGTTACACCATTCATTTGGTACATAAACTTATTACGTCTTACAACTTGGAGGACTGGCAGGATGAATAGAGTCATTATGTCTTCATTTATGCTTTTCTTAGTAGCTGTCAGGCCTTTGCACTGTCTCTCCTCTGACTGGCTCCCATAGCACGTACACACACTCGGCCTTGCGTTCCAGTTATTTGCACTGTGTCTTATCTCTCCCGAAGGGAAGAGACTGACCTTAACTTCACTTGGAGGCCTCAGATACAGGGTAGAAGCTCCATAACTATCTGTGAGATGAATCCGTTTGCTTTTAACCTAAGTACAGCTGCTCCGATTCTGTTTGAAGTACTGCCATTACAAGGCCCCACAAAGGTCATATCAGCGGCTCTTCAAATTACTTCCCCTTCCCCATTATTGTGCAAGAAGATATGGATAAAATGATTTACTCATTTAGGAAGATTTCAGGGTGTGTCAGGTTTGGGGACACACACATACTCCATTCTTCAGTCACTGTTCTGCCTAACCACCCACGCAAGGCATGGCAACTACTAGCCTGACAAATTACCGCCTACATCTCACTCTGTAATTCTTAAATGTAAGCTTATGAATAAGTCTTGATCTGAATTTAGTTCCAAAAGATAAGATATATAGAGTTGAAGGTTAATCCTTATTTTCTCAATGGGCTAGAGGAACAAAAAACATATTAACCAATCTGGGGAAGTGGATTCTAGCTCCAACCCTGTCACTGATGTCTCCATCTCAGCTACTCATGGTGATATGACTAAACATTTGTTTTGGGGAGAAAATAGTCTGCTGAAACTTTGTGGAAAAATTCACCCAATCTTGTTTAACTTTTGCGACCTATCATATATATTTGAAGATAACATGCATAAGCCTGTGTTTTATGCTGTCCCTCAGGTTTATGCAGCAGAATGGAGTCATGGGTAAGATTCTTCTAGGAATATATCCCTTCTTAGAATGGAGTCCAAGACTGTATCAAATTCTGCACTATTAAAAGTTGTGTTAGGGTTTCCCTGGTGGCGCAGTGGTTGAGAGTCCGCCTGCCGATGCAGGGGACACAGGTTCGTGCCCCGGTCCGGGAAGATCCCACATGCCGCGGAGCGGCTGGGCCCCTGAGCCATGGCTGCTGAGCCTGTGCGTCTGGAGCCTGTGCTCTGCAACAAGAGAGGCCACAACAGTGAGAGGCCCACGTATCACAAAAAAAAAAAAAAAAAAAAAAAAAGTTGTGTTATAGTGAGATTCTAACTTTACCAGGTCAAAAGGGCCTAATATCTTCCAGAACCTAACGCAGCTAAAGGGAATTTTTTACACTTCCTACTCTTCTCATTTTTTTCTTTTAAGCATCTGACATAAGGTGACTCCCCAATCCTTGAAATGCCCTCATCTTCGCTTGTGTTATCCTGTACTGTAGTATGGTTCTCCTACTGCTTCTCTGAGCTTTCCTTCTTTTCAATCTTTGTTGCCACCTCTTCCTTCTTCAGGGTTCCTACTGTTTGTCTTCCCTCCTCCCCCACCCCTCCTACCCCCTGGCAAAAATACATCCTTGGCTTTCTAATCATCTCTCTGAGTTCTATTTCAGGTTTCAGATGTCATTGTTCTCAAACAAATTCTAAGTATCTATTCCTGCTCTCCCATTCAAGCCACAGGATATTTCAAAGCATTTATCACAAAGCATTTATCACAAAATAAAAAGGCTGACACCTAAAAAACATACCTAAAGCTAAACTCACTACTTTTCCCCAAAGCAAATTTCCTTAACCCCCAAGTTGCCTGCAGTTGCTATTGCTATTTTGAGCTTACCAATTTAGAATGTCAATTATCTTTTGCTCCCTCCTACTGTCATCTCTATATTTAATTAGTTACCAAGTCCAAACTTTCTGGTTTGCAATGTTTCATATTTGTTCCTTTACTTTCTATCCCCACCTTTCTCACAGGAGTTTGGCCCTGGCTGCTTTACACCCTTCATGATCTGTTATTCCTCTCTAAGACCGTCCCCACTGCCACATTCAATCTCAGACTCCCCTGCCCTCCTGCTCAGAATCTCTACAATCCTCTTGCTCAGTCAAGACAATTTCCTCATGGTCAGCCCCCACCCACCCCCCAACCAAACTTGTGTTACTGGGCCAGACTGGACTGTCACCTCCCCTTTCTGCATGTCCAAATGCTAACTGTTTTAAAGGCCCAGCTCAAGACTCACTTTCAAGACACTCTGCTTTTCCCAAACTCCCACTGGACAATGCTACTCACTTGTTGACAATATTCTCATCCTCCACCCCGCTTGTTGTTTCTTGAACAATAAGGCCAAGAGAAGCCGGGCTGGGGGCATTTTTCTCTTATATCCTCTTCCACAGTGCTAGACACATAACGAGTACTCAAGAAGTGCTTTTTGGTTATGCAATGATTAACATTCAAACTATATTATTTAATTTGAAAGCCTCTGCTCTAATTTCTCTCCTCAGTGATCACATATTGAATCTAGAAGGGCCCAAGAGAGTCATGACACTCTGGTCCACCTCCCTACTCCTCTCCTTGCCTTTAACGCATGAAACATAACACACGAAAAACATACACATGGTACTAAAAGTCTGTAATTTGAGAACTTTAGTAACAAAGGACCACAAAATAACGCTAGATAGTTCCCTTAAATGTGAAAAACTGCTTGCTTTCCCGCCCACAGGAGTCAGGTTAAACAAAGCCCTTAAATTAAAAAGCAAGGACAACCGGAAACCTTTCCTCTTCAGGTCCCTGGGGAAATGCTGCTCTGAAGCTGACATTGGTAGTGGAGAAGGTGGGTGTGGGGAAGAAACTAGAATCTAGGGCTCAAGCCAAGAGAGGAAGAGACCCAAATCCACTGGGGCCCAGAACATCTTTCTCTAACACCAGAAGTTCAAGGGCGGGGGGTCTCATTTCCTAATTTGTCTTGCTGCACGCTTAAATCTCTTTAAGTTATTGTACTGCTTATCGCATCACCCACCAGCCACCAAGTAACAAGCCCTTTCTAGTTAGCTGAAGGAAACAACAGCACACCAGTCACACACCCTTCTGTACTCTGCCTAAGAGTAACTGCAACAATTAGTTTTTTGTGGGCCAGCAGAACTTACTTAACTACGTTATAAACCAAGGAAAAATTATAGCTCCACATATATGCAAACCTTTAGATTTTCAATATGTTCCTCAATTAACTGTAAGGGCAAGCAAATTACTTGCATTACAAACAATGTTTTAAAAAAGTTGCTGGCTTGCTGCAAAATTAATATATCATTGAGTAAAGAAATTATTGCTAGGGGGAGAATGAAGAAAACAACGTGCAGAACACTTAACATATTGTAGTAGCAAAGTGTGAGTTTTGTTGCAATCGATTTTAGGAATGTGGCCCTTTTTTTTCCTTGACACAAACCGCAATATTTAAGTATTTCTTCTCTTTGTTCCTTTTTTACTCCTAAACAGAGGTCTTGGAGATTCTGCCAGTGATGCACCTGGATGGTAACTGGGTATTTTAATGTGGGTACTGATTAAAACGCCAACCCCACAAACCACACAGGACCTCGAAGAAGAAAACAGGCAGGTTTCCCAGCGCAGGTACTTTATGAGCGCTGTGTCTAATCCCACGGTAGGACACATAAAATACTGGCTTGGCCAAAACGTTCATTCGGTTTTTTCTGTAAAATGGCTCTAGTAGCACTTAGTTGTCTTTAACTACATTCAAAACAATTTTGTTAGATTGTACTGTGACAGCTGTCACATCAGCATGCATTTTTAAAAAACTTATCAAAATTGGTGAATTTTTGTGTAGCCATTTTAATATTGAATATTGAAGGAAAAGCAATATTTTCAGCATATTATTATTTCAAAAAAGGTAAAAACGCAACTGAAACACACAAAAAAAGATTTGCACAGTGTACGGAGAAGGTTCTGTGACTGATCGAACGTGTCAAAAGTGGTTTGCGATGTTTCGTGCTGGAGATTTCTCGCTGGATGATGCTCCACAGTTGGGCAGACCAGTTGAAGTTGACAGAGATCAAATCAAGATATTAATTGAGAACAATCAAAGTTATACCACGCGGGAGATAGCCGACATACTCAAAATATCCAAGTCAAGCGTTGAAAGTCATCTGCACCAGCTTGGTTATGTGAATCGCTTTGATGTTTGGGTTCCACATGAGGTAAGCAAAAAAAACCTTCTTGGCCATATTTCAGCATGCGATTCTCTACTTAAACGTAACAAAACCATTCCATTTTTAAAACATTGTGACGGGAGATGAAAAGTGGATACTGTACAACAATGTGGAACGGAAGAGATCGTGGGGCAAGTGAAATGAACCACCACCAACCACACCAAAGGCTGGTCTTCATCCAAAGAAGGTGATATTGTGTATATGGTGGGATTGGAAGGGAGTCCTCTATTATGAGCTCTTTCCAGAAAACCAAACGATTAATTCCAACAAATACTACTCCCAATTAGACCAACTGAAAGCAGCACTCAACTAAAAGCATCCGGAATTAGTCAACAGAAAACCCATAATCTTCCATCAGGGTAACGCAAGACCGCATGTTTCTTTGATGACCAGGAAAAACCTGTTACAGCTTGGCTGGGAAGTTCTGATATATCCACCGTATTCACCAGACATTGCACCTTTGGACTTCCATTTATTTTGGTCTTTACAAAATTCTCTTAATGGAAAAAGTTTCTATTCCTTGGAAGGCTGTAAAAGGCATCTGGAACAGTTCCTTGCTCAAAAAGATAAAAAGTTTCAGGAAGATGAAATTACAAAGTTGCCTGAAAAATGGCAGAAGGTAGTGGAACAAAATGGTGAATACACTGTTCAATAAAGTTTTTAGTGAAAATGAAAAATGTGTCTTTACTTAAAAAACCGAAGGAATTTTTTGGCCAACCCAGTAGTATGTCAGAATTCATCGTTTGAAAGCCCACAGAAAATAGTAACCATGGAAAGATAAGGATGTGGGAACCTTTTTATAATTTTTCCAAGCTGAAATGCAGAAGGCAAAAGAGAAAAAAAAATAGACTGGGGTGGGGCAGGGTGTAGAGACCGACCCCAATATCTTTTTGCACCTTTTGCAGATTCTACAGCACAAGTCAAGAAGATGTAGCCAGCCAGCTCATAAATTTGCCACTAACCACAACTAAATATAATTCAAAACACCTGGAAAGCTTTTTTTTTTTTTTAAAGAAGTGAACTGAAAGACCCTATAGATTTGGGCAGTTGTCAGAATTTGTGCTGCCAGACAGATGGCGTCAATACTCTCAGGACAATGATACAAGTCAAAGGCTTAATTCAGTCAACTGAGCAGCACCTCTGCACAGGGATGACAATTTACACTTCATAATGTACACTCCAACTAACACCACATGTTTAAGGAACCATCATTGGGTTTGTGAAAGGAGTGCACACTGTTTTGTAGGTGTGTTATAATATAAAAGTTAAAAAAATAAACCCTTCCCAGCATCCTCTGACTAAACTAGTAGCATCATTAAACACCTTGCTGCAGAAACACTTAAATGGCATAGCATTCCACTCATTTGGAATAGACTCACTGGTTGAGACAGAAACATAAGCAGTTGTGGACTACTGGCACATGGACGATAAGAACCAACCCTGCATCTAAATGCATAGGGGAGGACTTCCTTGGTGGCGCAGTGGTTAAGAATCCGCCTGCAGGGGCTTCCCTGGTGGCGCAGTGGTTGAGAGTCCACCTGCCGATGCAGGGGACACGGGTTCGTGCCCCGGTCTGGGAAGATCCCACATGCCGGGGAGCGGCTGGGCCCGTGAGCCATGGCCGCTGAGCCTGCGCGTCCGGAACCTGTGCTCCCGGTGCTCCACAACGGGAGAGGCCACAACAGTGAGAGGCCCGCGTACCGCAAAAAAAAAAAAAAGAATCGACCTGCCAATGCAGGGGACATGGGTTCGAGCCCTGGTCTGGGAAGATCCCACATGCCATGGAGCAACTAAGCCCGGGTGCCACAACTACTGAGCCTGCACTCTAGAGCCCGCGAGCCACAACTACTGAGCCCACGTGCTACAACTACTGAAGCCTGCGCGCCTAGTGCCCATGCTCCACGACAAAGACAAGCCACCGCAATGAGAAGCCCGCACACCACAACGAAGAGTAGCCCCTGCTTGCCGCAACTAGAGAAAGCCTGTGTGCAGCAACGAGGACCCAATGCAGCCAAAAATAAATACATAAATAAATAAATTTATTAATAAATAAATAAAGGCATAGGGGAGAAATTATTCATTGATTAAGGGGTGTGCAGACTGGGCCACTTAACCTAGAACAGGGCAATCCAACAATTTCCAAATTTGGGACAACTGTAATACTCTCTCAGTTTAAAGTTTCCTCTAACCTTTAAAGGGAAAAAGCATCGCATGGTGTGTAAATGTGTAACAAAAATTAATAGAAATTGGGTAAATAGGAATCAATTTTTGAAGTTTCACAACATTCTTAACATGTGACACTCCATGGAATCATCAGGTCAGGGCTGAGAATAACCAGTCTGAAGCAGCAGAAAATGCCTATGTGAGGCAGTACACCTAACCAAAACCTGTGCCATAGTCAACCCTATACAGTGGCCCACAGGTTATGTAACAGGGCAGTATTGGAAAGTGAGTACTCTGCATGTACCCAGACTATAGTCAATGTAATATACTTTTAAAATACATGTTTTAATCAAGTGCCTACTCTGCATTGTGGAAGACACATTTTAGGGGGAGAAAATGTTATTTTTATTTGGATGAAAGAAGATTCATTCATTTGTTCAACCAATATATATTAAAGAACTTACATGGCTAGGTGCCAGGATACAATTTTTTTTTGGAAGACACATTTTATACTCTTTAGCATCTCAGGCTACTTGGGAAGGCAGGAGGGTGGGCGGTATTAACAGAGATGGAACAATTGTAGAAAAATAAAATATGGTGTGTAATCAGGTGCTAAGCGGTGCAGTATTAACTGTAAGTAGAGCAGCAGATTAAGGAAGGGGTATATTCAGTATGGCTTAGTATAGCTGCAGAAGTGGAGGAAGGAGGGGGCACACAGTCTGGATCTTCTAGCATGGGCAGGTAAGATTACTGAAAAATAGGGCGTTCTGAGCCAGGGCAGGTACGTCTAAGCAAAGGGCAAGGCAGTGTAAATCAGCAGGAGGCAGAGCTGTGGTACTCAAAGTATAATTCAAAGCCTAGTGCCAGGCCCCAAATTTTATTACCAGTGTTCACCAAGGCAAGTCCAGAAATTAACAAGCATTTAGAAACTTTGTTTGACAGAGTAATTTTATGTTTCATGACTAATAATAAATATGAAGCTTTGTATGTCTTTATCTTCCATGTCTTTATAATTTGATTCTCTGAACGATTTTTATTGTATTATGCAAAGGTATCAATTCACGATGGGTTAGAAGCTAAAACAAAAACAAAAGCAAAAAAAACAGTGGGTCTCTCAGCACAGCTCCTTGAGAAGCACTGGTTAAGATTGATGGTACGTCTGACTCAAGGGGCTGGGGTGTGGAGGAGAGGTAAAGGAAGACAAAGATGGATAAATGAGGTGAGGCAAGATAATAAAGACCTTGAAACCCAAACACATGGAGGAGTTTACACTGGAGACAATAAGCATTGGAAAATCACCCTAGGTTCATCAATAAGGAAGTGACATGAAGAAAGCAGTTATTTTTGTAGGGCAGAGTCCATTGGTTGGGTTGGATTGGAAAGGAGCTCAATCTCTCGGGAAATAAAGGGATTGGAGTAATTTGGAAACCTGGTGAAGAAGCTGAACTTGATTCTCCCCTAGCCTGGGGTGATGGACAATCGCACTGTGGAACAAGGGGTAAAGTTTAGTACACTAGCTATCTGGGGGTGAAAAAGGTGAAACAGGACTCCAAGGTTTCTTGCTGGAGGCCAGACACAAAGGGACCTCACTTCTCTAAAAGGAGAAGCTAAGCCTTGAACAAGGATGACAGGTAAAGACAGACTAGTAAGGAACGTGGGAGACCCAAAACACTTACTTGGAAGATGGAGGGCTTTTTCTGGGAGTGGGGGAAGGCAAGGGGTATAACCATGGGAAGAAAGAAAGGTCTAGAAGAGTAACACTATAAACACTGAGACTATGTATCTGTACCTCATCAAATCTGTATAATCTATAAACTAACCCATACAGTTTCTACTCTGAGATTCCTCCACACTGTAGTGTATGTTAAAATGGCTGCACTTTGGGGCAGGGGCCTTTCTGTAAAGGTCTAAATAGCAGACCTTCCCTGAGCTTCTTCTCACAGGCACAGGCAAGAGAATGTTACCTGAGATTTAACAGGAGTCTAATTAAGATGGCCTCCGCTTGAGGACTTCCAGGAAAAATGTTTTATAGGGCTTCCCTGGTGGCACAGTGGTTGAGAGTCCGCCTGCTGATGCAGGGGATATGGGCTCGTGCCCCAGTACGGGAAGATCCCACATGCCACGGAGCGGCTTGGCCCGTGAGCCATGGCCACTGAGCCTGTGCGTCCAGAGCCTGTGCTCCGCAACGGGAGAGGCCACAACAGTGAGAGGCCCGTGTACCACCAAAAAAAAAAAAGTTTTATAATGACTTGAAAACATCTTCATACAAAGTTTACAATTATAACACCACTGGTCTGTTAACATTTGGTCTTATATAAAGGGCAGTGATTTTTCCCCCCTTGCCATAAGTATCAACCCATGTACCTGTCAGGGGTTGATTCTAATGGAGTTAATAAGCAATATTTAATAGACTGCTTCTATATAAATATATTACTGTTAGTAACTTTCCAAAAGGATATACAGACAAATTGCTCCCAGAATCTGGCTGAGAGAAGTCTTATCAGATATCACCTATCTTGTACAAGAAATGTGTTGTTTACACCACCCACCAAGGGGGTAAGGGTAGGGTGGACCACAAACAACCTTGGACAGGTTCAGAAGATAAGAAAGCATTACGGGGCTACAGTCTCCTACGGGGTCAAACTTCGTGAAACTTCAATAAACAGGCAATGTCAATGAACTTTTGCCAATGAAATAGTTTAGAGACACAAGGTGGGGTGAGGATGAGAATGTCATTTCAAAAATGTGTTGGGTAACATAAGCTGGGTCTCCTGTCAGCACTCAAGCTTTTGACCTAGTCTACACCTGTGTTAACTGTTGAGCGTGTCTTGCATTATTCCTTATTACATAATCTTCTGTTTTTGAAGATTATCAAGTCCAGCAGCTTCTTTTGAATGAGTGCAAGTATATATTCCTTAGACCAGCATTCTCTAAACTGCGAATTACGGAACACCTGGTTACATGAGATGTTACCTCAAAAAATTTTTTTAAGTATGATTGCTCTATGGTCTTTAAAAACCTTTTCTCCCCCTCTTAGAATGCTTCTGAACCTCCTGGAAAACATTGTTTTGTGTAGGAAGTGCTGCCTTGCCTAAGCACAGTATTTTAAAATCAGTATTTAAAAGTCATTTATACTAGGTATCACAATTCATTTCACATTTTTAAAGTATATTTACTTTCCCAGCTGTACTTTCCATACTTTTCATTTTTATTCCTGACACTGATGGAGAGCGTTTGCCAAAACATCAAACAGGCGGCAGGAGGAAGGCAGGTGGGATGTAAATGTAGCCACACACTGTTCATTCACAGAAGGACCTGACTGAGGATATATTTTTAAAGCTTATAAATATATATATATATTTATGATATTAGTATTACATATATATTACATAATTGTATTTTTAAATGTTAAGATACAGTGTAATAAGCAAGCTAGAAGACAATATAGTCACTTTGCTTTTCGGAAAAAAACCTGCTGTATTATACACTGCTAAATTTTAAGACAGTTTATTAGGGCTGCTAGTGCAGAGAGGAAGGTTGATTTCTAATGTTTTCTTCAATAACTGACATTTTTCTAAATTAAAAATGATGAGAAAAGATGGAAAATTAAACCATGAATGCAAAGGAAAACAATCATCTTTAAAGGTTTGCCACATATGAATGTGCTAAATATCACACCTAAGATAAATATTTTTTTAATTTAAACAAACAAATCCTTACATACATTTGACTTAAGGAAAAAGCAATTTATTTTCATGTCCTTAGAAAAAAATTCTACAGATGTTTTAAAAACATACTAATTCTTAATAGTAGAGAAAATGAATAACTAAAGCTGTACAAGAAGCCAGACATCTCAGCAGATATGGCAAAACAACAGCTCCTTTGAAATTAAACACATTAAATTTTTTTTCAAATCTCAAAGAATAATGAATATTATTAATTAAAAACTAATCAAGATAGGATGCGATTACTATGATATCTTTTCTCCTCATCTATAAAATGGAGATAATAAAAGTATTTATTTCTTGGGTTAAGGAGGGGATAATATGTAAACCTCTTAGCACCACACCTAATAAAGCTCATAACTACAATGTTCAATACATATTATTTTTAATTATTTTTATTTATTTAAACTAAAACCCAAAAAGCAGTTCACCAATTTTTCCCACCTCACACCCTCTGCCTCTAGCAACCACCAATCTATTCTCTGTATCTATAAGCTATAATATATATATATATATTATACATATTAGATTCCACATATAACAAAGACCATATGATGTCTTTCTCTGTCTGACTTATTTCACTTAGCATAATACCTTTGAGATCCATCCATGTTGTTGCAAATGGCAAGATTTCATTTTTTTTAATGGCTGAACAATATTCCATCATGTGTATGTATGTATATGTGTATACACACTCACATACACACACACCACAATTTCTTTATCCATTCATCCACCAATGGACGCTTAAATTGTTTCTATATCTTGGCTCTTGTAAATAATGCTGCAATGAATGTGAAGGTACAAATATCTTTCCAAGCTAGTGTTTTCATTTTCTTCAGATAAATACCCAGAAGTGGGATTGCTGGATCATATGGTAGCTCTATTTTTACTTTTCTGAGGAATCTCCATACTGTCTTCCATAATGGCTGCACCAGTTTACATTCCCACCAACAGTGTAGGAGGGTTCCCTTTTCTCTACATCCTCCCCTACACTTGTTATTTCTAGTCTTTTCGATAATAGCCATTCTAACAGGTGTGAGATATCTCATTGTGTGTTTTTTCTGAAGTATAGTTGATTTACAATGTTGTGTTAGTTTCAGGTGTACAGCACAGTGATTCAGATATATAAATATAAATATATATATATATCTTTTTCAGATTATTCCGCTTATAGGTTATTATAAAATATTGAGTAGAGTTCCCCATGCTATACAGTAGACATTTGTTGGTTATCTATTTTATATATAGTAGTGTGTACACATTGATCCCAAGCTCCTAATTTATCCCTCACCCCCCTTTCCCCTTTGGTAACCATAAGTTTGCTTTCTATGTCTGTGGGTCTCTTTTTTGTATATAAGTTCATTTGTATCTTTTTTTTTGCATTCCATATATAAGCGATATCATATGATATCTGTCTTTGTCTGGCTTAGTTCATTTAGTATGATAATCTCTAGGTCCATTCATGTGCTGCAAATGGCATTATTCCATTCTTTTTATGGCTGAGTAATATTCCATTGTATATATATACCACATCTTCTTTATTGATTCATCTGTCGATGGACATCTGGGTTGCTTCCATGTCTTGGCTACTGTAAATAGTGCTACAATGAACATTGGGGTGCATGTATCTTTTCGAATTAGAGTTTTATCCAGATATATGCCCAGGAGTGGGACTGAAGGATCATATGACAACTCTATTTTTAGTTTTTTAAGGAACCTCCATACTGTTCTCCATAGTGGCTGTATCAATTTACATTCCCACCAACACTGTAGGAGGGTTCCTTTCTCTCCACACTCTCCCCAGCATTTATTATTTGTAGACTTTTTGATGATGGCCATTCTGACCAGAATGGGGCGATACCTCATTGTGGGTTTGATTTGCATTTCCCTGATGATTAATGATGTAGAGCATCTTTTCATGTACCTGTTGGCGATCTGTATGACTTCTTTGCACAAATGTCTATTCAGATCTTCTGCCCATTTTTTAATTGGATTGTTTGGTTTTTGCTATTGAGTTGTATGAGTTCTTAATATATTTTGGATATTAACCCATTATCAGATATATGATTTGCAAATACTTTCTCCCAAGCAGTACGTTGCCTTTTCATTTTGTTGGTGGTTTTCTTTGCTGAACTGAAGCTTTTTAGTTTGGTGTAGTCCCATATGTTTAGTTTTGCTTCTGTTGCTTTTCCTTTTGGTGTCAGGTTCAAAAAATCACTGCTACGACCTATGTCAAGAAGCTTACTGCCTATGTTTTCTTCTAGAAGTTTTATGGTTTCAGGTCATATGTACAAGTCTTTAATCCATTTTGGGTTAATTTTTGTGTATGGTATAAGATGGTGGTCCAGTTTCATTCTTCTGCGTGTGCCTATCCAATTTTCCCAATACCACTTATTGAAGAGGCCATCCTTTCCCCATTGAATATTCCTGGTTCCTTTGTCATAAATTGATCGTATATGCATGAGTTTACTTCCAGGCTCTCTATTAGGTCCCACTGATCTATGTGTGTGTGTTTTTATGCCAATACCATATTGTTTTTATTTCTCTAGCCTTGTAATATAGTGTGAAATCAGCAAGCCTGATGCCTCTAGCTTTGTTCTTCTTTCTCAAGACTGTCCTGGTTATTGGGGGTCTTTCATAGTTCCACACAAATTTTAGGATTGTTTGTTCTATTTATTTGAAAAATGCCATTGGTATTTTGATAGGGATTGCACTGAATCTGTGGATCACTTTGGGTAATATGGACATTTTAACAATATTAAGTCTTCCCATCCATGAGCATGGAATATCTTTCCATTTACTTGTGTGTCATCTTCCATTTCTTTCATTAATGTCTTAACAGTTTTCAATATACAGGTCTCTCACCACCTTGTTTAAGTTTATTCCTAGGTGTTTTATTCTTTTTGATGCAATTGTAAATGGGATTGTTTCAACTTCTCTTCCTGATAGTTCATTATTAATTTATAGAAAAGCAACAGATTTTGAGTGTTGATTTTGTACCCTGCAACTTTACTGAATTTGTTTATTAGTTCTAACAGTTTTTTGATGGAGACTTTAGGGTTTTCTACATATATGTCATTTGAAAATAGTGACAGTTTTACGTCTTCCTTTCCAATTTGGATGCTTTTATTTCTTTTTCTTGCCTAACTGCTCTGGCGAGGACTTCCAATACAAGCATACCTCGGAGATATTGCGAGTTCAGTTCCAGACCACAGCAATAGAGCAAATATCAAAATAAAGCAAGTCACATGAATCTTTTGCTTTCCCAGCACATAAGAAAGTTACATTTACACTGTACTGTAGTCTATTAAGTATGCAATAACCTTATATCTAAAAAAATGTACATACTTTAATTTAAAAAATACTTTATTGTTAAAAATTGCTCGCCATCGTGTGAGGCTTCAGCGAGTCATAATCCTTTTGCCAGTGGAGGCTCCTGCCTCGATGTTGATGGCTGCTGACTGATCAGGGTGGTGGCTGCTGAAGGTTGGGGTGGCCGTGGCAATTTCTTAAAACAACAGTGAAGTTTGCCCCATCAATTGACTTCTCCTTTTGAACACCTAGAGGCTATTGTAGGGTTATTAATTGGCCTAATTTCAATACTGCTATGTCTCAGGGAATAGGGAGGCCAAGGAAAAGGAGAGAGACAGGGGAACAGCTGGTCAGTGGAGCAGTCAGAACATACACAATTTATCAATTAAGTTCACGGTCTTATATGGGCACGATTCATGGCATCTCCCCAAATTACAATAGCAACATCAAAGATCACTGATCACAGATCACCATGACAAATAATAATTAAAAAGTTTGAAATATCGTGAAAATTACCAAAATGTGACAGCGACAATGAAGTGAGCAAATGCTGTTAGAAAAATGGCACCAAGAGGCTTACTTGATGCAGGGTTGCCACAAACCTTCAATCTGTAAAAATCACAATATCTGCGAAGTACAATAAAGCAAAGCGCAATAAAACAAGGTATGCCTGTACTATGCTGAATAAAAATGGTGAGACTGGGCATCATTATCTTGTCCCTGATCTTAGAAGAAGTTTTCAATTTTTCACTGTTGAGTATGACGTTAGCTGTGGTCTTGTTATATATGGCCTTTATTATGTGGAGGTACATTCCCTCTATATCTGCTTTGTTGAGAGTTTTTATCATAAATGGATGTTGAATTTTGCCAAATGCTTTTTCTCCATCTATTGAGATGATTATATGATTTCTATCCTTCATTTTGTTAATGTGGTACATCACATTGACTGATTTGTTGATGATGAACCATCCTTGGGTCCCTGGAATAAATTCTATTATGATCCTTTTAATATAAGTGTTGAATTCAGTTTGCTAATATCTTGCTGAGGATTTTTGCATCTATGTTCATCAGGAACATTGGCTTCTAATTTTCTTTTCTTGTGGCATCCTTATCTGGTTTTGGTATCAGGGTCACGCTGGCCTTGTAAAATGAGCTTGAAAGAGTTCCCTCCTCTCCTGTTTTTTGGAAGAATTTGACAAGGATTGGTATTAATTCTTCTTTGAATGAAATGAAGCTGTCTTCTTTGAATGACCAGTGAAGCCTCTGGTCCTGGACTTTCATTTGTTGGGAGGTTTTTGATTACTAAGTCAATCTCCTTGCTAGTAATAGGTCTGTTCAGATTTTCTCTTTCATCAGTCTTGGTAGGCTGAACTTTTCTAGGGATGTATCCATTTCTTCCAGGTTGTCCAATTTATTAGCATGTAATTGGTTCATGGTAGTGATCCTTTGTATTTCTAAGGCACCAGGTGTAACATCTCCTCTTTCACTTGTTTTTATTTGACCTCTCTCTTTTTTTGTTGGTGAGTCTAGCTAAAGGTTTGTTAATTTTATTTATCTTTTCAATGAATAAGCTCTTAGTTTCACTGATCTTTTCTACTGTCTTTTTAGTCTCGATTTCATTTATTTCTGTTTAAATTTTTGGTATTTCCTTCCTTCTATTAAATTTGGGCTTTGTTTTTCTTTTTCTAGATGCTCCAGCTTTCTTTTGGTTTCCATTTGCATGGAATATCTTTTTTCATCCCCTCATTTTCAGTCTGTGTGTGTCCTTATATCTATAGTGAGTCTCCTGTAGGCAACATATAGATGGGTCGTGGGTTTTTTTTGGTTTGTTTTTGTTTTTTTTAATCCATTCAGCCACTCTCTCTCTTTGGATTAGGGAATTTAGTCCATTTAAATTAATTATTGATAGGTATGTGCGTGTTGCCATTTTGTAGTTGTTTTTTGTCTGTTTCTGTAGTTCCTCTCTGTCCCTTTCTTCTTTTCTTGCTCTCTTCCTTTGTGGTTTGATGACTTTCTTTAGTGGTAGGCTTATATTCCTTTCTCTTTACCTTTTGTGTATTTACTATAGGTTTTTGCTTTATGGTTACCATAAGGCTTACATATAATAACTTATATCTATAACAGTCTATTTTAACTTGATAACAACTTAAGTTTGATCCCATTTTAAAACTCAACATTGTTACTCTCCCCCCACTATGTTTTATATGTCACATTTTACATCTTTTACCTTGTATATCCCTTAACTAATTGTTGTAATCATAGTTATTTTTACTACTTTGTTTTTTTAAGCTTCATACTAGCTTTATAAGCGATTAAACCACTACCTTTACTATATATTTACCCTTCCAGGGAGAGTTAGTCTTTCACATGTGTTACTAATTAACACCCTTTCTTTTCAGCTTAAGGAAGTCCCTTTAACATTTCTTATAAGGCCAGTTTAGTGGTGATGAACTCCTTTATTGTTTGCTTTTCTGGAAAATTCTCTCTCTCCTTCACTTCTGAATGATAACTTTTCCAGGTAGTATTCTGGAAGTTTTTTTTCCTTTCAGAACTTTGAACATATTGCACCACTCCCTCCTTGCCTTCAAACTTTCTGCTGAAAAATCTGCAGATAGTCTTTTGGGGGTTCCCTTCTGTGTAACAAGTTGTTTTTCTCTTGCTGCTTTTAATATTATTTGTCTTTAACTTTTAACATTTTAATTATGTGTCTTGGTGTGGGTCTCTTTAGGTTCCTCTTATTTGGAACTCTCTGGACTTCCTGGATATGGATGTCTGTTTCCTTCCCCAGGTTAGGGAAATTTTCAGCCATTACTTAAAAAGCAAGCCAGGTCCAAGTAAAAAGTTTCACAACACTAAAAGCAAATATGCAAAGTCACAAGGACAGGGTGAAAACAGTAGCAATTAAGATAGTATAAGAAAAACAAATATAAGATAGATGGCCTAACAAGTATATAAGAAAGACTACCATTCAATGGCAAATAACCATTAGATTAGTAAAAATTAAAAAATCACTGAGCACATCTATAAGAAACTGAGGCAATATTATAAATTAAGGAATTAAGGCTATCCTTCCACATCATTGAACCATCTAGTAAATCTATTAGAGCATGAATTTAAAAAGAAAAAAAGTTCATTGTTAAGTGAAAACTACAGGATAATCACAATGCTAAATTTTATGCAGTAAATACAATAAAAATAATTATAGATTGGTTTAAATAAAATCTGACCCTAACTGATTACAAAAATACATTTTTTTTTAGGCCACGCCATGTGGCATGTGGGATCTTAGCTCCCCGACCAGGGATCAAACCTGTGCCCCCTGCATTGGGAGCGCAGAGTATTAACCACTGGACCACCAGGGAAGTCCCTATAAAAATACATTTTAAAAACGTCTACTCCTGCAAATGGCAACAGAAACAGACTCACAGATATGGAAAACAAACTTGTGGTTACCAAAGGGAGAAGGGAAGGGAGGAGGGACAGATTAAGGGTATGGAATTAACAGATACAAATGACTGTGTATAAAATAGACAAGCAACAAGGATACAATGTACAACACAGGGAATTACAGCCATCATCTTGTAACAGCCTATAATGGAGTATAATCTGCAAAAATACTGAATCACTATGCTGTACACCTGAAACTAATACAATATTGTAAATCAACTATACTTCATTTTTTTTAAAAAGGCTACTCCTTTTAGGTTTGCTAATGTAATTTAAAAGATATTAGTCACAGAATTTTTTTTAAAAAAAGCAAATTTTAAACCAAAAACAGACATTTTTAAATGATTTTTTTTTTTTTTTTTTTTGCGGTACTCGGGCCTCTCACTGTTGTGGCCTCTCCCGTTGCAGAGCACAGGTTCCGGACGCGTAGGCTCAGCGGCCATGGCTCACGGGCCCAGCCGCTCTGCGGCATGTGGGATCTTCCCGGACCGGGGCACGAACCCGTGTCCCCTGCATCGGCAGGCGGACTCTCAACCACTGCGCCACCAGGGAAGCCCATAAAATGATTTTTTTAAAGCTCTAGATAATGATTTTTTAAATATCTTGGAAATAAAAGAAAATCTAATGATTTTTTTACAAAACAAAAAATTGAACAATTTAACATGACAAACACAATTCTAGTTGGAGAACTGTTCCATTATTTGAATGTGAGAAATCGAATTAGCAACAAAAACAATGAAAGAATTCAATATATCTAAACAAAACAATCAATACAACTATCAGGTTTATCATAATATTCAACTGGAAAATTTTGAGAAAATTTTTTTCACAAAATATTTATCATATACTCAGACACAAAAACATTCTCAATAAATAAGAAGTGGCAGGATTTTTACACAGCACAAAGCAGTAAGATAAAAGTGGGATAAAAGAACACAAACCACATGGAAATTATAAAATATATCTTTCTTAAATGACAACTAAACCAAGAAAGTAAGGGACTATTTAAAATTCAAATATGAATCAAAATAGATTCATAGCTCTACATGCCACTCTTAAGAAAAGAGCGGTTTAAAATAACTAAGAAAATTGAGAAATTGGTAGTACAATTCAACGAAAGAGAAAAGCACACAAATTACTGACTTTAAAGATATATAATTCATGCAAAGATGATTTACATTATTAGGGCATTCCATATGCAAATATTTTTTTTTAAAAAAGAAAAGGAATAACTTTCTTCAAAAGAAAAGCCCAAGTACCCAGAGTGAAATAAGGAATCTAAATAGACCAGAGAAATAAGCAACATTATCAACAAACTTCAAAAGAAACAAAAATGGCACTTAAATGTCTAAATAGTAAATGAATAATAATCCTATTACACAAATGTTTCCTAAAAGTGTTGTATCAAATTCATTTTCATGAGGTGAACATCAGCTTGATTACTAAACCTGACTTATGGCTAAACTCTGAAAAGGAAAATTATAGTTTTGTCTTATCTGTGAACGTAGATGCAAAATTCTAAATGAAATTTTAGCAAACCATATACCAACACTTTACAAGAATTGATCTTCATGGGCATTCAGGTTTTAGCCTGAGGTTGCAAGGCTGATTTCTAAATAAGACCAGCGATTCACGAGAAAAATAATAAACACAAAATTAAGTGAATAAATATGGTTTAAATAATCTGAAAATTCAATATTCATTTCTGATTTTTAAAAAAGGATTTTCTTTTAACTATAAATATGATATGTCTGAAAGAAGTCAACACTATTCTTAAAGCAGACACACTGGAGGTATTCATCCAAAAAATAAAAGCAGAAAAACACAAAGATATCTAATCACCATTCCTAATTAATCATGTTAGAAAACTGGACCATTGTAACGACGCATGAAAAATGAGCAAGTAGTATAAGGAGATAAAATTAAAACAGCAGTTTTTGCACATTATGTAGTTATATAACCTGAAAGACCAAGATATTCAAGAAACAAAATTAAAAGTAATGACTTCAACAAAGGGGCAAATTATAAGATAAAATCTCAAAAATCTATTGCATGCCAATAATAAACATCTACAGAAATTTGTTTTACCACAGCAATAGCCACCAAAAAAAGTTAACCCAAGAGTTATCCTAACTGGGCCACATATACTTTGTGGGGACTAACTATGGCAAAGATGACAACAGTTTAATACAATACAGAAATGTTTAGGCCTTCATTTCTGCATAGACGTTCGCTGAATCCTGTCAAGTTTACTTCTGTAATGTGACAGTATGATGTACAAACCACAAGTAAATGATTACTTAGTACCATATTCACCCACTGTGTTAGTAAAACAATAAAGCCAAATGACTGTGGGCTATTGGGATAATGAAGACACACTCAAGATGCTATTGACTATACTACCCCATAAACCAACTGTCTGACCCAGTACTCTCAGTTCAGGAACAGGTCGCCCCCCTCCCCAAAGTAAATCTCTCCTCTCCCATTTATAAAGGGTGCTTTGTACAAAAGATAATTGTCACAATTGCATTCATAATCTTTTCTAAAAATCCCAGAGATGTGATTAAACCAACCCCGATATAGCACTTATTCCCCTCACTCACTGATTGTTCATTTCAAGTGATACACACATGAACGAAGCATGCACTCTCTAATATCAAGGAACTTGGGTGATATTATTTAATTCAACCATTTAAATAAGTGTTATATCATGATACATGGAAGTGTAAAAACTAATGTTAGCTGAAAAGGTCTATCAATGACAAAAACAAAAAACTGCATAACCAATGGTAAAAGCAATGTGGAAAGATTTTCTCTCTATACACACAAATAGAAACAAAGGAGAGAGACAAGAATGTGTAAGAAATGTACAATAATATAAACAGTTGGTGTTTTAAATCACACATGCATACAAACTTGCACTGCAACTTCTATAATGCTTTCAATGGCAAAGTTTGGCATTATCTAGCTGCTTCTGTTTCTATTTTTTTTACAGAGAGACCAGCCTTTATGTAAATGTAACTCAGTATTCCCCTCTTTTTCCTTCTCCTCTGTTTCTCTTCTAACTGCCAATAACGTAAAACCCAAGTACTTCTTGTAAATTATTGTACTTGCTGCATTTACTGAATAGGGGGTTTTATGTTCCCTTTTTCTAATTTTAAAAACAGATGAATGGAACATGTTATATTTCTTTACTTTTAAAAAGTTGCTTTTTTAAACTTGTGATCCTTAAATGAAATCTTTCAGTGGGTCAGTGACCCTTGATAGAAAAAATAAAATACAAGTTCCCCCATCCTGTTTTATATGATGCTACTTGTTGGAATGTAAAAAGGAATCCTGAAAGTCGACATTACAAGTTTCCCACCAGGGGGCAAGGGGCTCCTCTACATTTAGGCTCCCCCTGGCCCTTCAGGACATTTAAAGGGATTTTATATTTAGTCTTAAAACTTCCAACTTATTTTGTTCCTAAATGTCACCTGCATTGAAAACGATGTTTTGTCTCTGTTGCCACTTTGAAAAACAGCTCAAAATTAGGAGATCAAAAACACAGAAAGAAATGAGCACGGATGATAATGGCAGTCAAAGGGAAAAGAGGAACGGCAGCAAAAGCCAAGATAATTCCCACCCACCCACCCCCGCCCCGCCATTCCCGCAGACGTATGGCCACTGGCTCCAGTTAGAAGCATCACAAAGCCTTCAGGCTCAGAGGCAAAGAACACAGGACCGGAGGACTTAGACTAATTTCCTTAATGATGCCACTGAGAGTTTGGTGAATTTAATCTTTAGAAGGTTTATTCTATTGATTTCAGCTTCATATTTTAGCTCGAACACAATTAACGGTAGTCCAAATACATCCTCTGTGTTCTTTGCTATTCTCTCAAAAGCTCAACAGCTGCTGCTCTCCAGCTACTAGTAATAGAAAGAAATGAATTTAGTAATATTTGGATTTAAATCCTGAATCTTGAAAGGCCTGACTTCTGTGCTTGAAAACTTGACTTAAAAAATAAGTAAATAAATGGAATAAAAATCTGCTAAAACTGAGATGCTGAGGCATGGAAAAATAAAATAAAATACCTACGGTATCTTTCCATGCAATTTCAAGATGCAGTTTTTTGTTTGTTTTATCACTGTTTTTCTTTTGGTTAGGGTGTAGTATAGGGTTGAGTTTCCAGAATAAAAAGTAGGGAAATATTTTTTTTTAAGTAGGGAAAGATATGTATAAGGCTCACAGATGGAGGAATGCATTTACCATGAAATCTGAAATTAGAATAGGATTCAAGCAACTTCAACTATGTGGGAGAATGGATAGCAGAAAAAGAATTCACACAATGTCTTTGAATTACAGTGTGAGAAATGACGGTTCATTGGGGAAAGGAACTTTCGATAAATGCTTTTGGGAAAACAATTAAAATTCATTCCAGATGAGTCAAGGATTCAGTTTTTTTTTTAATTATGAGACACTATAACAAAATGGAAAGGTACATTTATAATCAATGTGTGAAAGAATTTTATTAATACCAAAGCAAAAGAAGAAATTATCACCTATGGGTGATGAATATGACTAAATAAAAATAAAGCTTTTCGTACATTAAAAAATTACAAAGTTTAAAAAGAAAGCCATACAGATAAAAGCAGCCATGATTTTGATGGAAAAAGAACTTAATACAGAAAATAATAAAGATCTGATACAACCTGATAGTTAATACTACCTTCCTTTGGGTAAGTAGCTAAAAAATATAAAAATCTTACATCAGTCACCAAGAAAGGAACACTGAAAACTGTTTAGCCTCATCGGCGATTAAAGCACTACCTATTAACTCTGTAATAAAATTCAATGCTACAGCCACATTTTATTCTCCTGACAAATGATACTAGTTTTTAAGGTTACAGTACTCTATTGGCTCCAGATGAATTAGTTAAAGCAACAAACAGGAGAAAAATCCATATTTTTTGGTCACTGGCATTTTTAATACTATTTCCATGCACCACTAGGATAGTTCTGTAACCTTTAGGGCATGTTTTTAGCATTTCAGTTCCTTTCAGATTTTTTTTTAATTTCAGATTTTTAGCCATTTATGCCTAAATCTGTTTGGCAATCTTTCATAAGTATTTCTCCAGTTTATTTCTGCCATTAAGTGAAACTGCTTTTGGAAATTTGGTTGAAAATATTTCCAGTCACAAGCTTCTTTATCAATAAATAACTTTTATACACTTTCTGGTGATTTTACAACATTTAAAACATACTTCTAAAAAGGCATTTGGGGCTATTTTAATCATTTTGTTTCATTAAAGCCTATATTATGAAGAGAAACAAAGCTTTCAACAGTGAAGGACTGGCTGAATTTATTCTAAAAGTGGCATTAGATGTTAAATATTATTTTATGATAGAGGTGTTAGCTAACACTACCGTGGTAACCATATTGCAATATATAAATGTATCAAACCAACATGTTGTACATCTTAATGTTATATGTTAATTATATCAATAAAAATAAATGTTATTTTAACTCTGTAATATAAAACTAAGAGATACATACAGATATATAATTAATTCAGCATCCCAATAATCATAAGAATATTTATACCTTTAATCCTAAATACATTAGACAGTACTAGACCTTTAATGTGACTAATTAGAATTTATAAAAGTAAAGTTGCTTCAATACAAAAAAATTATAGGGAACAAAAAGTAGAGAAAGCATAGCCAAAGAAGTGAAGCAAGCAGAGGAGCTAAAAAGTCACCTAACGCTTACCTAATAATGGAGGATATTTTTTAAATTCACAAAGACACGGCCAAACGAGTAGATATGTATGATGGGCTGAAAGTGAATTATATTTTGTTGAGTCTGAAGAATGGACAGAAATAATTCAAGGCAGGTGCAAAGCTTCAGAACTATCCTGTGATACACAGAAATGAGCAATGTGAGAAAACTGTGGACAAGTTCATTCTTACAAAGAAATCATCTGCTTCCCAAAAGTTTTAAAAATGGTAAATGGTTAAATAAACTGTGGTATATTAGTGACGGACTAAAATCTAGCCATCAAAAATGAAAAATGATAAATGTGTGGCCCGTGGTGGAGGGTGTGAAGAGAAGTGGGCTGTAGGCAAGACTTTAATAAAATAAAATGAAGATAGAACACAAAACATCTGTCTTTCACTAAAAATCACAAGGACACAGAGGTAAGAAAGAGTTGTGAGGAAGATATTGCCCTCTTTTCAGGTATATTAGTATACAGTAAAGAAAAACATATCATATTCAACCTTTTTCCTTGTTTCAGAGGATGAAATTCCCCCCATCCTCTGCAAAGTTGGCCCCCTAACCTGCATTTTGACTACCTTCTTCCTCACCTTTGTGCGGGCCTTTGGTTCAACTGCCTCCAAGGGACCCCTATATCTCCAGTGACACGTGGTCCACTCCTTCCGTTTAAAACAGAACCACAGACACTCCTTCAATCTTGCTGTCCCCTCAAGTAATATACACCCCACTCCATCCATAGATACTTTGCTCCTACCTTTATCTTCCACCTTGGTTGGAAAAAATGTCCATCCTTTTGGGAGAGTCTACAGACCAAACCTACCCAACCACTACTTTATCCTGTCTCCTGGTCTTCTATGCAAAATAACTGCCTTAAAAAAAAAGTAGTTAAGGGATCAGCTTACCCAATGTCACACCGTTGATTTGCAACAGAGAGAAAACTGAAATCCAGAAAGCTTGACGCCAGTTGCCCATGGCCACAAAAGACCCTTTTGCTCCCTGTCCCTCTTCCAGGTGATTGAGATCTGCTAGTTATGGGCAACTGGAGAGGAGCAGCTGTCACCATCACAGCTGAATTGGCTTGAGGCTGGCTGGCCCAGCCCTGCCCGCCACCTGCTCCACACTCTAAAATCAGCCTTTGTACAGCCTGGCTTCTGGGAAAGAGGAGGCACTAGGAGGAAATGGGGGTGGGGGGAAAGTGGTTCTTTTTTTTTTTTTTTTTTTTTTTTTTCAGTCTCCCTCCATAGATCCTCTTTGGAGGAAGTCTAGACACACATATTTTGAAAACTCCCCTTGTGGTCCTGATGTTCAACCTTGGGTACTGACTGTAGTCCAATAAGGAGAGGTATGAAGATATATCAGATACCTCTAGGAAACTGATCACTATAGCAACTCTGTTGCTATGTTAATAACAGTAGACTTGCAGAAAAACATACCAGGGTTTAGAATTCTAGCCCTGACACTTACTTGCTGCCTGACTCTAGGCCCATCATTTTACTTCTTATAGCCTCAATTTCCTCATCCTACAAACTGGGGATACCACCATTAATTTCCCTGGCTTATGAAGTGTGCTTAAAGATTCACTGCACTGTGCCTGACACACATATAGTCATGAAGTTTCTTTTTAAAGAGAACTTTTTTAAAGCCTTGTATGGAAAATAACTGCTTTAAAAAATTATATTCAGTGTCAGCATTTCTCTAACATACTCAACTTGTTAGGGAAACAAATCCCTAATACCAGCACCTATTTTAACTCTCCCTCCCCCAACATAGACAAGGCTCTAAAATTCTTTTCTACCCTCACACCCACTCAATAAAAAGCTTCTTTAGAAAACTATCCAATCCAAATCGCTCTGAGTATCTACTATTTACGATACAAGCTTTTCCCCTGAAGGAGACTTTTCCTCTCCCATTGTCTTATCTATATCCTTGACTTCCTTAATGAGGCTTGAGAAAAATTTCTGTTCTGAAGTTGGCTTTTTTATTGGTTTCTTCCCAGAGAACCAAAATTAGCCTAAGGCACCTGCTTAGCTTTTCCTAGGACCTCCAAGTCCACCAAACCACCCTTCCCCCAAGCAGAACAAACTGGCCATGGGATCCAGTTTACCTTTGCTGCCTACCACTCTGGCATAACCTTTGAAAACACCTTTTTATGTACTGTTACAGCAACACTCCACTGTAAAAATACTTATGTACATAGACAAAGCCTGAAAGAAAACACAAAAAGAATAAGAGCTGCTGTGTTAGAAGGATGAGAGTCCTGGCAAGTTATTTCCAGAAGCCTAACATTAAATACAAATTTTAACAAGCAGTTCTTTTGCACAGATGACTGCAAACTGAAAGCTTTCAGGTCCCCCCTACTCAAACCTGTCACTTCTGAATGACATTATCCTCACCGCCCTCCATTTCAGGAGTCTTAACTATTAGCAGCAGTCTCAACTCCCTTTGCCTGTTCTCATATTTAGCAGTTCTTCAGGAATATCTGATACCAAGGACCACTTCACCCTGGAAACCAGTACCTCCTGTGGATTGTTCTACCATTATTCCTTAACCACCACTCACACGCTGGGGGTCTCTTGGGGTTTTGGTTCTGGCTCTGTTACCAACCCAGGTTTCTCAACCTCAGCACTACTGACATTTTGGGCTGGGTAACTTGTGATGGGTTGCCTTGTACACTACAGAATGCTTAGCAGCATCCTTGGCCTCTACTCGATGCCAGTAGATACCTGCCCCCTCCCCCCAGTCAACTGTCACAACCAAAAATGTCCCCATACATTTTCAAGTGTCCTGGGCTGGGGGGGCCGGGGTAGGCAAAATCACCCCAGGTTAAGAACCACTGAGTTAGACTGACAGCCAAGCTCCCTTTTTAATGAAGTAATGAAGCCTCCTCTTGTTCATAAAATGCAGATTTTTCTCCAGATGTGATCATTTTTGTTTAATTCATCCATGCATCTATCCTACTATGTGTCAAGCACTGGGGGGCTACTCAGGTCGATGAACAGGTCCCTGCTCTTAAGGCACTTACAATTAATAGAAGAGCCAGTGTGATCAGTAGACCCAAGAAACTGTGGGGACATGGAACAAGGGGTCACAGCAGACTTTCTGAAAGATTACGATAAAGATGGGCAGGAGTTGGCTAGACAAAAGGGATGGGGGAGGAAAATTCCAGGCAGAGGTCATGGCACACTCAAAGGCATGGAGGCAACAAAGCATGAGAGTCAGGGAACTACTAGTTGTTCCTTGTAGCTGTAGGGAATCATCTTCCCCCCCACCCCCGTGTAGGAAGGGGTTAGTTAGGGGAAAACAACATTATCAACCCTTCAATCTTTTTATCTCCTATATCCGTCTCCGGTAATTCTCTGTCCTTCCCCCATTTGTACCTTAAGCTATAGCTATTTTATTTTTTTAAATTTGTTTTACTGAAGTATAGTTGATTCACAATGTTGTGTTAATTTCTCCTGTACAGCAAAGTGATTCAGTTATATACACATATATATGTATATACATACACACACACACACACACACACACACACACATACACACACATTCTTTTTCATATTCTTTTCCATTATGGTTTATCACAGGATATTGAATATAGTTCCCTGTGCTATACAGTAGGACCTTACTGTTTATCCAAGCTATAGCCATTTTAAACTTCTTTCTACTAACCCCGGAGCCTCATAGAATCACTTTCTCAAGGCGCCTGAATTAAATCCTTCTCCTCACTTCTATCATGACACCCATTACACTTAGTTATAATTGTTTTTGTCTGTCTGCCCTACTAAGCCCACAATCTCCATTAGGGCAGGAACCATGACTAGGCCTTTTCTCAATGTATCTCCAGCATCCTGAACTATGCCAGGCACAGACAAGCCACTCAAATTAAGTATCACCTGAATGAGTGATGTCCTCAAATTCTGTATGTCCCAAACTGAACACTCGCCAACACCTTCCTTCCACAAACTAGGTTCTACTTCTATATTCCTCTACCATCCCTTCTACCTCCCCCATACCCCATTCATGTATTCTCATCAAAATCTTGGCATAATCCCTCACTTCTTATTTTTCTCACTCCATACATCCATTTTGGTGTCTTCAGTGAGAAGCAAGATCTGCCCTCTAAACCTCAATAAATATTCATCTGGTAGACAATCTATGGAAAGAGCATGGGCTTTGGAATCAAATAGAAGTGGGCTCATCTCACATCTGCCTATTAATCACTAGGTGATTTTGAACAAGTTATAATCTCAGAGCCTTAGTTTCCTTATCCTTAAGTGGGTTTAACAGCACCAACCTTACATAGGTTTTTATGAAGTTAAACGTGAAGTACTTAGCACTTCAATGTTACTCAATAATAAATGTTTCATTTCTCCTCACAGCATCCCCGACAGGAGTAAGCAGCAGTCAGGAAGACATGTAAAGAGCTAAATAAAAGGTCAATAAAATGGGAGAGAGTGAGAGGGATAACATGGAAAGACAAATAAGAAATAAAAATTTAATTCCCTTAAAGAATCATGTTCACTTTTCTATTGTTTTCTTTTCTCAAAATGTAACACATAACATTTATATTCATCAAGGAACACAGTTAATATCCAAGAGAAATGAAAATATATGTCCACCAAGAAACTTGTATGCAACTGTTCATAGCAGCATTATTCATAATAGTATACAAGTGGAAACAACCCTAATGTCCGTGAACTGGTGAATGGATAGACAAAATATGGTACATCCATACAATGGAATATTATTAGGTAATAAAAGGAATGGAGTACAGTTACATGGATGGACCTTGAAAACATTATGCTGACTGAACGAAGCCAGACGCAAAAGACCACATATAGTATGATTCCATGTATATGAAATGTCTAGAATAGGCACAGAAAGTAGCGCAGTGGTCTCCTAGGGTTGGGGGTGAATATAATTAAAACCATTGAATCATATACTCTAAATGGGTGAGCTGATGGTGTGTGAATTATATCTTAATAAAGCTGCTAAAAAAGAAGATAGAAGAACAGCTGGAGAAATGTCCAAAAAGTTTTTTCCTAATTATTTCCTTCCTACATCCTAGTAGATTATCTTGTATATCCCACTCTGAAGACTGCCACCTTTGACTAAAGAGAAACTGTCTGGCTACAGAGAAAGTTTCTCTGGCACTGGCCATGACAAGGCCATGACAAGGCACTGCCAGAGAGGTTGGTGAGAGCCAGGCTTGAGTAGAAGTGAAGGGTCAGTGCCCTAGACCAGTGCTTCTCAGACTTGAAGGTACACGTGCATCACCTGGGAACTTGTTTTCCCAGGGTTGGTGTGGATCTAAAATGAAAGAATGTATTAAAATGCATTATAATTGGTAAAGCACCATATAAATGTTGCTGTTAGTCAAGTCAAACATTTCTGAGGATGTGTGGGGGGTCCTTGTGAGAGGAGGAAGGGAAATGGCAGTAAGGTTTCCTTTTTCCTACTTTGCTTAAGGAAGTTAACAGCCACTTAACCTCACTGAGCCACAACGTCTTCAAATCTGTATGTTGCAAGCATCCAGCACAGGCTGTAGAATCATATGATTTTAAATGGCCTTAAAATTCCTAAGTAGAAAAGTCACATGTAGACAGCTGAGAGCTTATTCAGCAAGGTCACTTGGTGTGGAAACATATGAACTCTGGGGTCAGAAATCCTGGGGTTGAGGCCCAGGTCTAACAATCGCTAAGCTTTATATCTTTAGTAAATTCCTCAGTGTTTCTCCATATTTGATAGGGGTGAGAAAATACATCTTGCCTGCGTCACAGCGTGGTGGTAGGATCAGCTGAGCTGATAGTGAAAGCATTTTGTCAAACTCTGGATGGGTTGCTTCACAAATCTTTTTATTGCACAAGTCTATCAGTAGAAAAACATTCAGAAAAGAATCTGAAAAAGAATACATGGATGTATAACAATCATTTTGCTGTCACCTGAAACTAACACAACATTGTAAATCAACTGCACTTCAATTAAAAAATAAATAAATAGAGACTTCCCTGGTGGTGCAGTGTTTAAGAATCCGTCTGCCAATGCAGGAGACACGGGTTCCACCCCTGGTCCGGGAAGATCCCACATGCCGCAGAGCAACTAAGCCCGTGCGCTACAACTACTGAGCCTGCACTCTACAGCCCACGAGCCACAACTACTGAGCCCGTGTGCTGCAACTACTGAAGCCCGCACGCGCCCAGAGCCCATGCTCCACAACGAGAAGCCACCACAATGAGAAGCCCACGCACCGCAACAAAGAGTAACCCCCACTCGCCGCAGCAAGAGAAAGCCCATGCGCAGCAACGAAGACCCAACGCAGCCAAAAATAAATAAATAAATTTATTTTTAAAAATATATACATATAATGACACAAATGAGTTAAAAGTAAGAGACAATTTAAGGCTACAATGAGATACCACCATGCACCTACTAGAATGGCCAAAGTCAAATACGCTGACCATATCAAGTATTGGGACAGACGTGGAGCATCTGAAACTCACTGACTCTACCATTTTACATTACCATCAGCAACCACTGTGGATAACAAGTTGGCAGTTTCTTAGAAGTTAAACATACACCTACCATATGACACAGTCATTCCAATCTCAGCTATTTACTCAAGAGAAATGAAATCATATGTCCATAGAAAGATTTGCTCACAAATGTTCACAGCAGCATTATTCACAGTAGCTAAAAACCATAAATAACTCCAATGTCCATCAACAGGGGAATGGATAAATAAACTGTAGTATGACCACACAATAGGATAATAAAAAGCAATGGGGCTGTTGGTATGTACAACACGGCTGAACCTCAAAATAATTATGCTGAACAAAAGGAGCCAAACAAAAGAGACTACATACTGTATGATTCCATTTACATAAAACTCTAGGAAATGCAAATTAACGCATAGTGATAGAAAGCAGATTGGTGGGGGGGTCGGTGGCGGGGCGGTGTCTCCACTGGCTGAGAAGGGAGGAATTAACAAAGGGAAACTTTTGGAGGTAATGGATATTTTCATTGTCTTGATTGTGGTGATGGCTTCATAGGTGTATACATATTTCAAAACTTATCACATTGTACACTTTAAATATGTGCCGTTTATTGCGTGTCATTATGTCTCAATAAAGCTGATTAAAAAATAGATAAAGGGCTTCCCTGGTGGCGCAGTAGTTGAGAGTCCGCCTGCCGATGCAGGGGACACGGTTCGTGCCCCAGTCCGGGAAGATCCCACATGCCGCGGAGCGGCTGGGCCCGTGAGCCACGGCTGCTCGTACCGCCAAAAAAAAAAAAAAAAAAAAAAAAAGATAAAAATCACACGTTCTCAAGGCCGAACAGATTCTTACAAATCATTAAACCAATCCTGGGCAGATCCTGTCACTTTGATGTTCCCGGTTTAAGCTGAGGAGTATGAGCCTGTGCGTTCAACCTCCAAGTGGAATGAACAGCACGAGACAACACAAGACAGACCTATTTCAATCCCCCTGCTGGCTACCCTGGAAGCACATATGCTTTGTTGTATGTGACACAATTTTCAGTCATGCAGATATTGATGAAGTTCAAGAAAGGGTTTTCCTTGAACTTGGGACACTCAGTCACTAACAGACTGAGGCAGGATAAAAATTGTCCCATGTGGGGTCTGTAGGAATCTGCTATTGAGGGAGCAATGGAAGAGACGGCTTGTGGAACTGAACACTCTTGATGGCTGAAAGAATGAGCCTTGGAGACAAGTGCCCGGCACATAGTAGATATCAAAAAATAAGCAAAAAATAATAAAAATAACAAAATTAGGGCTTCCCTGGTGGCGCAGTGGTTGGGAGTCCGCCTGCCGATGCAGGGGACGCGGGTTTGTGCCCCGATCCGGGGGCGGTCCCGCATGCCGCGGAGCGGCTGGGCCCGTGGACCATGGCCGCTGGGCCTGCGCGTCCGGAGCCTGTTGCTCCGCGACAGGAGAGGCCGCAACAGTGAGAGGCCCGCGTACCGAAAAAAAAATAAAAATAAAAAAATAAAAAATAAATACTATTAATTCAGAATCTGTCATAAACTGGATTATAGCTAGGTAGAAAAATATCTTCAAAAAGGGAGAAAGTTCAATAAACAGATCAACAGCATAAGCAGGATTTCGGCGGCATGACAAATTCAATTAAGCAAATTAAACTTACACGTCCTTCAGAAAGAATCTACTTGCAGCTTAATACAGGTAGCACAAACTGCCTGCATTTCAAATCCTAACATCATGACTTAATATCTTGTAACCTTGAATAAGATGTCAGACCTCCATGTTTCTTCACTTATAAAATGGAGGTGAAAATAGTATTTACCTCACAGGGTTGTTGGGGATTAATGAGTTCTTATTTGTAAGGTGCTTAGAACAAAGCCTGGCACTAAACTGCTACTTGTTCATTAAAGCTGTAACTGGCAAAAGTTTGTTTCAAGCTACACTTTTTGCTAAAATACAGTGACTTTTCCTACAATTGGATGGAATTAATGAAGTTTTTTTCAAGAAGTAATCTCTCACCTACTCCTCCTGTAACAGTTCTTTCAAAAGAACATACCTTGTTTGCTGCTCTAATTTCAACAAAAACAGCTCTATTTTCAAAACATTGCTTGATATTTTCTGGCACACAGTTGGTGTTCAATAAATGGTTGCTGAACAAATATTCTTCCAGACCAAAGCAAATGTACCATAAGTAACATTACTGTTTTTATAGTCAGAGTTAAAAATGCAACATGCATCCCATCCAAATAGGAAATAACCCAAAAGAGGTAGAGTTACCACCTAACCGGTTAACCAACTTCAATGAAGTTGCCCAAGATAAGAAAGGTGCTAGTTCACTGCAAAAGCAGCAGAATTAAGGCTTTGATTTAAGCCAAAATGATGATGCAATGCAGGCATTCCTTAGCACTTTTTGGTGAGAACAAGAGAAAAAGACAGACTTAATGGTCCACAAACAGCAAGAACATGGACTGTACCCTAAATGGCCTCACTGGGAAACAGCACAGGTCTTCAAAGTAACTGACATGGGGACATCCCTGGTGGTCCAGTGGCTAAGACTCCACGTTACCAATGCAGGGGGCCCGGGTTCAATCCCTGGGACTAGATCCCGCATGCCACAACTAAAAGATCCCACATGCCGCAACTAAAGATCCCGCACACTGCAACAAAGATCCCGCGCACGGCAATGAAGATCTCTCATGCCGCAACTAAGACCCGGTGCAGCCAAATAAATAAATAAATATGTTTTAAAAAAAACAAAAACAAAGTAAATGACATGGAATTCACCTGTCATCCCTCTTTTGCAGGGAATACTGACCTGGTTTGTAACGTTTGTCCTGAGATACCTTCTAAGGTGGGAAATCAAATTCCCTTTTTCCTAATGAAAGGCTGGAATCAAGCAGGAAGAAATATTTCCTTGCTTTGAGTGGCCCAGGTGAGCAGAAGTTGAAAGCATCATCTCCACAGGTAGCAAGTAAAGTGTCCTCAAAGAAGCAGCCAAGTGGTTACCACTTTGTCCTGGGTACTGCCAGACATTTCTGTTCCTCCTCCTTTCTAGACTACTTTTACATTACTGTGATGGCCACCTGTTGCAATAGTCTCTTCTTAAATCTTAATCAGCCTCTCCCCAGTCCTCAAACCATGTACTTCACTGGGAAGAGAGATCAAACACAGCTTTCTTGTTCTTTGCCTCTCCAGTCTCAAGGGAAGGGTTATTGCTCCATCATGACTTGTTCATTCCGGCTTCCATCCTCTTACACAAGTCATTCTGCTCTACCCAGAATCACTTGCTCTTGCCCCCACCTCAAGTCAAACACTTCCTTAAAAAAAAATTTTTAAACCAACGTATGTCTCTCACTTCTTTCACCACCCACCTCTTTCTGGAGTCACTGGCTGGCTGTTCATTAAGTCTGCACCCCTTTTACCATCACTTGTAGTACTGGCCCAGGTATGTCAGGTCCCTAATCTCGTTCCAATACTGGATTTTCAGCTCATGCTATTGCCTCTAGGCTAAGATGGCACCCTATCAATCTGTTATCAGTACTATACCTGGTTGGGCCAGGAAGAGGGTGGGGACCTTCATTCTCAAGGCAGAAAATATGGAACTGGGCCAGGCTTGAACTTAATAGGCCAAGCTCTCATTTGGGGTAAGCTCAAGGTGAGAATGACATTTCAAGCTTAATCACCTAGAGATCACCAAGGACAAGCCTATAGTCTGACAAAGGCAGATTTATTCATGCATCATAAGGGAGGGCACTCCAGAGGAACCATGGGATGCTGCTCAACGAGAAGAAGGGAAACATCTTTCAGGGATGTTTCTGAATGATTCTGAGAAGGGCCTAAGGAAAGTGGGGATCAGTTCTGGATTGGTTATTATTTTTGAGGCAGGATTAGGAGAAGCGGCGATAAACTAAGGGTTGGGTGCTCTTCTGAGGCAAGGGCAGCTCATCAATTGGGAATCCCCAGTAACAGATGGGAACAGCAAAGTGGGTCTCGGGCACCATTAACAAGAAAGCAGTATTCACTGAAAGAGTGTATCTTTATGGCTTTTTACAGCTGCTGCCTGACTTTGGGAGAAACAATGTTTCCTGTTAACTTTGCAGTTGTCTTCATTGGTGTCTGTCCTTCCAGCCCAATTAACAGAAAGAGGTTTTTTTTTTCAGTCCCAGCTAATTCTCCCATGCTGGACTTTTTTGACTCTTTCAGTGAGATGGACATGGATGCCATGCATCTTCCAGTTTATTTTGTCCTGAAAATGTCTAGATCTGGCAACAAATTATACAACCAAGAAGAACCTGGACTATATCTACTGATTTTGTAAGTTTAGGCAGAAAACTGAAGACTTTAGGGGCATGTGGGAGCTTTCTACCTCTTCTTCCTTGTTGAAGGTCATGACTCTTGACCAGAAGGGAAGATACGGGAAATGAATATTGCTACTTAGATGATGTCAAAGAATAGGATGTAGTTCTCTGGATAATCACTTAAGATCTCAGAATGATGAACTTCTGGCAAGGGAGGGGGAAATTTCACACAGACAAGGAAGAAATGATTTTGCTGGAGATTCATTAACATGATGAATATGGACTTAAAAGAAAATGTTAAGGAAAAGAGAAAAACACCACCAAAAATGTGACATAGAAAGAAAAACCACAGTGGAAGAGACACCCTCTGCTCTTCAAGAGAAAACCAGACAAAAGAGCTAGAATCGAAACTGACACACCATTGTAGAGCAGTTATGCTCTAATAAAGATGTTTTTTTTTTAAAAAAAAAGAGCTAGAATCATGCCTAGGGCTTTAGAAGTCCTCAGACTGATTTAAAGAGTAGTAGTAATACACAAAGTCACTGGGGCACTTCAAACACCAGAAAGCAATGACCTCACAGTTACCATCATCAAGAAGGAGTGAGATGGCATCTGGCACTAGATCATAGAAGGCAGTAAAGTATAATGGTTAAGGAGAGGTTTGAAGTCAGGCCGACCAGGGTGCTGGCTCTTGCTTGTCACGTAATCTTGGTTAAAACACTTACCCTCTCTGAACCATCACTGGCCCATCCATAAAATGGGTATTACAATACTTACTTCACTAAGCTCTTATGAAAACCAAAGGCTATTTAATACATTCAAGTATCTATCACAGTATGTGGCACAGAGTAAGCACCCCAAAGGTGGCCATTATCATCATCATCACCATCATCATCCTCATCATCATTTGTAGTAAAAAGGCAGTAGTACTTTCTTATGAAATTTAATAAACCAGATGGTGGAAACACAGTGAACAACAGCTGAGAATAAAGCAAAGAGAAAGAAGTGATGTTATTACATCATGTGATTTATGAACTTTTCTGGAACAGAAGAAAGGTATAGTATTGAATTCTATCCCCTCTCCCTGATACTTCTTTTCCCCTCTAAACAAGCATGGGCAATCTTGTATGTATACACACACACACACACACACACACACACTCCTTCCTTCCCTCCTCTGTTTTCTGTACCTCGGGACATCGAATCCACACAGTCTGAATTTCAAAGTCAATGCTAACCTATGAGAGGTCAGTTTTTACTAGAGGGAAGGGTGCACAAGCCAGATTTTATGAGTTGAAGGCTGAAAAATGAGGAAGCATAGATGGCTGTTTCAAGAAATTTTCAGATAAAATAAAGGAAAAAGATTTCCCATTAGCCTGTAGGGATGGAATTTGGGGGAAATAAGTGAAAGAGGGATTCTTAGATATGTGCAAGTAGAAGAAAAAGAGTTCTTTGAGGAAAATACTAAAGAGACAGAAGGAAGAGATGAATGGAACAGAGAATATCATTAAGGAGGCATTGGGGGATAAGTAAAAAGCATTGGAAAAGATGATATGAGAAGAATGAAGATAAAAGTAGCCATGGAAATAAATGTTTCAAGGGAAAGAGAGTCTGTGACCAGTGGGCTCTATCTTTTCAGGGAAGTACGTAACTAGATTATCTGCTGAAAGAAATTGGGGATAGGGAAGGCTAAATTAGGGCAATGGAGGGGTGCAGTAAGAAAATGGAACAGATGCTGTGGGAAATTGGAAAAGGAACCAACTAGGAATGTGTAAAAAAGGATTAGTGAGCAGCCGTTGAGGATCCAGCTGTGGTCAGAAATCACAGTTTGGTCATGGATATAATCAGCATGGTGAGGTGATTTTCCCGAGGACAACTCAGCAGCCTGGGAACAGGACGGAAGAAAACATATGCTAAAGTCCATCGAGGTTCGAGGATTGGCAGGGCAGGTGCAGGGGAACAAGAGGGACGTGAGGTAATTGAGGATACTGGTGGGAATTGATATCAAATGGCTGGCAGGGTTTAGCGGGGGTGAGAAATGGCTGACTGAGTGGGAAAGACCGTAGAAGCAGGAGAGGACTGAAAGTCAGGAAGAAAAGAAAAGGGACGATGAGGTCAGAAAGGTTCTGTGAGAGGAAGGGAATATGGGATGTGGAAGGCTAAAGGTACTAGTCAAAAAACTGAACTTCAGCGTTTGAAATATCAGAGGTAGGACAGTTCCAGCTGGTGACAAGGCCCAAAGTGTGGCCATAAGATGAAGTTACTGAGGCAGACCAAAAATGATGGTCACAGTACTGGAGGTCAAGGAAGTGTTACGCTGGAGCATTTGATGATGCATCAGTGTGGCCACTGACATGGTCTAGGATTATGCCAGGAGTCAGGATAGCACAGAACACTAAGCTAGGTGCCGGAGGTCTCAAAGAATCTGAGCAAGTAAGTCAGGGATCAGATTATGCCAATGAAGAGAATTGGTACACTACCCAATGGCATGTGCATTCAAGAATAAGGAAAAGGATGGTGTTGAACAACATCCTGGCAGCAGAAGCCAGCTTTGAGATTGAGGAACTACGAGAGAATGAGCAGCTTCCATTTAAGAGGGTAGTGAAGAAAATAGTGTCATCAAGGCAAAGAGTTCCAGAAAAATAGTTGATAATATACAGACATTTCCTGACCAAAGAACAGGAGGTCTGGAGGTCACAAGGGACCTGAGAAGGGAGTGTCAGCCAGGGAACAATATGTCTATGGAAGGGGAAGGGCTGTACTGAACTTATAAGAGGGAAATTTTATCCTTTAGGAGGCTGAGGAAGCAGCAAGAGGAACTACAACTCTGTAAGTTTGACCAAGAAAGAAGAACTGATTGGTAAAAGTAGAAGTTAAAGAAACTTTAGGAGATACAGCCATGATATCATCTTAAGTACTGTTGGGTAATGACCAAGAACAAAAAAGTGTGATAGGTACCAAGATATTCCCCAGATATTGAGGATGGACATTTCTACAAGAGACCATAGTGACTCTTAAGTGGACTACTGTTTAAGAGGAATAAAAGATTTCAAGGGGAAAGTTCTCATAATATCATCAATCGCCCATGATCCTGAAAGGAACAAAGGAGAAATGAGTAAAGAACCCAATGTAGCTACACAGGAAACATGCTGGTGGGCTACAGGAACTAATGTAGCTATAGCAAGCTCAGATTTTTCGAGGTAAGATCATCAACCCTAAATAGAAGATATATGTGAACAGGTGACAAAGAGAGCAAGTGAGGGAGCAAGAACACCAGTGGGATGACTGACTCAGTTCCTATTTTGATTCCGTCTTAAATGATAAGGATCATTTTCAAATTGAAAATGGTGGCACAAATGTGAACAATAGTTTGTCAGAGCCCAACAGATATTGAAATATTGAGACAAGCAAACAGTTTCAAATCAGTTTGGGTCTGTTGGCCCACATCAAGAATACCGCATGCTACTGAGATACCCAACATTCCTGATTAAGAAGCCACTACTGGTATCTCTGAAAAATCACAGCCAACTACAAAAATGAAGGAAGACTATAACTGGACAACTAACAGCCCAATTTTCAAAAGTCAGATATTTCTAAAACAGCTCAGAAATCAAAGACTGCTGATCTTGATGAAAAACAGTCTACAATGGGGTATTAAACTTATGGTTATGAGCAATGATCAGGTAGTGAGACTGGTAGATTGAGGTAATGCCATTAAGTGTTTTCCCCTGTAGAATACATTCACATGAGACAGCGAGATGTGCTCTGCACTGTTATACAGATAGGTTGATTTATGATTGATTGAATAACCTTACTCAGAAAGAATACTAATGGAATACTCAAAAAGAATGCTAATGGAATGTTATTCAGCAACAAAAAGGAACAAACTATCGATACATGCAACAACTTGGATGAACCACAAGGAAATTGCACTGAGTAAAAATAAAACAATCTCAAAAGGATACACACTGCACAATTCCATTTATGTGACATTCGTGAAACAACATAATTATAGAGAAGGAGAACAGTTGGCAAGGGGGTAGACATGCGGGAGGGGGAAGAGATGTGGCCATAAAGGGGTAGAACAAGGGAGTCTTGCACTGATGACAGAGTTAAGTATCTTGATCGTGGTGGTGGTTACACAAGGCCACACGTATGATAAAATTTCATAGGGCTAAACACACACACACACACAATCTGAATTAAGCTCTACAGATCGTACCAAGTTCAATTTCTTGATTTTGATACTGTACTATAGTTAGGTGAGACGGTAACACTGGGAGAAGCTAGAAGAAAGTGTGCACGGACTTCTCTATACATTTCTTTGCAACATCCTCTGAATCCATAATTATTTCAAATTAAAAAGATTTTTTACGGGAATTCCCTGGTGATACAGTGGTTAGGACTCGGCGCTTTCACTGCTGGGTCCCAGGCTCGATCCCTGGTTGGGGAACTAAGATCCCGCAAGCCGCATAGTGCAGGCAAAAAAAAAAAGGTCTTTTTATTGGTTTGTTTTTATAAATTTACTTTATTTATTTATTTTTGGCTGCACTGGGTCGTCTTTGCTGTGTGTGGGCTTTCTCTAGTTGCAGCAAGCAGGGGCTACTCTTCGTTGCGGTACATGGGCTTCTCATTGTGGTGGCTTCTCTTGTTGCGGAGCATGGGCTCTAGGCGCGCGGGCTTCAGTAGTTGTGGCGCGCAGGCTCAGCAGTTGTGGCACGTGGGCTCTAGAGTGCAGGCTCAGTAGTTGTGGCACACGGGCTTAGTTGCTCCACAGCATGCAGGATCTTCCAGACCAGGGCTTGAACCTGTGTCCCCTGCATTGGCAGGCGGATTCTTAACCACTGCACCACCAGGGAAGTCCCAAGGTTTTTTTTTAAAGAGCACTAATTAACGAATCAATGTCCACCTCACAAAAGGAGATCTAGCTGCTCATCTCAGGGCTCTGTACTGACACAACTGAGACACCATTTTTAACCCAACAAGTTAGGGAACACAGAGGAAGCATGTTGATCAAGTTTATGAATGATATAAAACATAGAGACTCGGCTAATCTGGTTTCAAACAAAACTGGAATCCAAGAATAGCAACAGGCTGTGCTAGGGACTAAAATACAATAGAGACAAAGGTGGAGCCCACCATATTGTATCCCAAGCACACAGCACCATGCCTGGCACAAAGAAAAGGGCTCAAAAAATGGTGAAAAAGTAAGTGAAGGCAAGTTTTAAAATATTCAACAGGTTTAATGGGAGTTCACTTGAAAAGGCCCTTAGGGACTTCCCTGGTGGTCCAGTGGTTAAGAATCCACCTTCCAGTGCAGGTGGCGTGGGTTCAATCCCTGGTCAGGGAACTAAGATCCCACATGCATGGGGCAACTAAGCCCATGCACTGCAACTACTGAGCCCGCGTGCTCTAGAGCCCACGTGCCACAATGAAAGATCCCGCGTGCTCTGGAGCCCATGCGTCACAACTAAAAGATCCCGCATGCTGCAATGAAGATCCTGCATGCTGCAACTAAGACCCGACACAGCCAAATTAATTAATTAATTAAAAAGAAAAGGCCCTTTAGCCAACACAATGATAATATTCCCTCAAACCAACACAATTTTCCACTTCATGACGAAGTATATTTTTTTAAGGGCAGGTGGAGGTAAATATTAGCATTGTGCTCTGCACTAATCTGAATGCATATAGAGGACCAAGTTCAAGTCCTAGGGGCCATGTTTTAAAGGACACATGAATAAACTAGAGTATATCCCAAGTAAGGCAACTAAGATGATTGAATATCTAGAAATCTTGTTATATGAACAACACTAGAAGGAGCGCAAAATATTTAGCCTGGAGAACATACAATGTGGCAGATGCAAGGGACACATTAGATAATAATTATAGTGTAGGGACTTCCCTAGTAGCACAGTGGTTAAGAATCCGCCTGCCAATGCAGGGGACACAGGTTCGAGCCCTGGTCCAGGAAGACCCCACATGACGTGGAGCCCATGCGCCACAACTACGGAGCTTGCGCTCCACAGCCCGCAAGCCACAACTACTGAACCCACGTGCCATAACTACCGAAGCCCGCATGCCTAGAGCCAGTGCTCCGCAACAAAGACAAGCCACCATAATGAGAAGCCCGCGCACCGCAAAGAAGAGTAGCCCCCGCTCGCCGCAACTAGAGAAATCCCCTGCACATCAATGAAGACCCAACGAAGCCATAAATAAATAAATAAATAAATAAATTTTAGAATAATAATAATAATTATAGTGTAGACCACGATATAATGATAATATTAAATACTCCTTTGGAGGTAGCATGGCATTTTACAATTTACAACGTGCTTTCACACTGTGTCCCTACCTGTCCAATATCTGAATGTCTGGCAAGTAGGGAAAGGGTTAGATTTTTTTCTTTCTGTGCAGTACAGTGGTTAGAGATTACAAAGATAGATATTTCAGATCAAAATAAAGAAGGATTTTCAAACATTTCGATTTTCATGACAGTGAAATACCAATAGCGGTAAGAGCAACAAGAAAGTGCTAGAAGATATAATAAGTACTATACGTTATCTGATTTAATCATCACAACAGTCTTGTGGGGTAGGTACTATTATCCCCATGTCACAGATGAGAGAAGTAATGTACACAGGGGTTAAATAATCTGCCCAAGGCTATAACCACAGCTAGTGAAGTATCAAAACTAGAATTCAAATTCGGGCAGCCCCACTCCGGAACCACTACATGTGGGGTATTCGGAACAATCACCCGCTGAGGCCACTGCAGGGTGAGTGGACTGCTAGCCTGAGTCAGAGGCTGGACTAAATCAAATGTAAGCCAACAGGATTCTAGGAATCTTAGATGACAGGCTAATTTGGACTGGAAATACAAAGTGGTGCCCTTCTGAAAGTGGTATGGCTCTAGTACAAAACAAAAAGTAACATTTTTAAAAGAAATATATAGTTTACTAGGAAGGTAAGGGACATTGCTGTCAAAATATTTCTTACACATATATTTTTAATCTTGTAATGGTTGTTTATGTTATTTCCTTATACATCTGCTCTCCTTTGGTTTTTTGCAGAGTATTTTGACCATAATTCTATAATTTCAGTCTTATCCTAGACTTATGAGTGAGGAAAACAGCATAATGCAATGTGCATAGTAACTAAAAGAGCTATGCTATTGTGTGTTATGTCCACATTGCCCCTAAATTGAAAACAAACAAACAAACACAGTAAAACAAGAGGGAAGGGATATGGGGATATATGTATACTTATAGCTGATTCACTCTGTTGTACAACAGAAACTAATACAACATTGTAAAGCAATTATACACCAATAAAGATATTTTTTAAAAAAGCAAAACAAGCAAACAAAAAAATACTAGCCCTAAAGCAGGTTGTCTGAGAGTGAAGGCAACAGGATAAGGCCCAAAGAGCTAAGACACTTTGCAGGTAGTGCTACAGTTCTCCACACATTCAGATCAGTTTTGGTTTCATCAAAATCTGCAGTTTGAAGATCTAACAGAAGATTAGTGTCATCATAACTGAATCACAAAAGTACCTGGGAATTATTTCCTATTTCAACCCCTGCCCCCATCAACTGATGCAACATATATTAAATTCGCAAAGCTCACTCCACTTTGACAGTTTTAATTAACAAGTTTTCTCTGCTTGAACATAAATTGAGATTTCTATCTCTGGGGAAATAAAAGTAGGGTTTTCCTTCATTAAAGATTAAAAAAAGAAAGAAACCTGCCGTGTTGAAAGTCAGTTTAATAGTTGGTAGGCTGAACTGTCTTTGGGGTATGAGTATATGATTAAAAGTAGAGAAAGAAGATAAAAAGTTGAGTCAAATCCAGATGAATTTCTGGAAAAAAAAGTTAGAGAAAAATAAACCAAGGTCGTCACAATAAGCAACCTGCATTCAGAAGCAGCCAATGGCTATGCTTACAGCATCTCAAGGGAATTAAGGGCTGGGTTGACTGAATAGCTCATTAGAAGCCTTAAGAAAAACAAAACCACGCCAATTCTGTAAAATAAAAGTATTCATCAGTGAAGGACATGACCAACGATTTAACTCTCAGGATGTTCATGGTGACACTGGTAACGATAGACAACAACTGGAAACAAATGTACAACAAGGGATTGGTTAAATCAATCATGGTACAACAATACAATGGGACATTCAGAAGTGCTATTGCAAATGAAGAGATGACAATAGAGAAATAGGTCCATGATGTAAAAACGAAAAAAGGTGGTTTATAAAGTGGTACAATTCATTTTATTGTTAAAGTTATACACACAACCTAGAAGCCTACACACATGGGTGTTAAAAATGTTCTCTTTTTTTAAAATTTGGGATGTTAAAATTTTTCTTTGTCCCTTATTTGTATTTTCTAGTTTTTAAAAACTGGTTACAATAAAAATGAATGACATTAATATTTTTAAGAGAAGAGATGGATTATCATTTTTAAGGGACTTAGTTACACTAACATTCTACAACAGCATCCCTTTGTAGCTTTACCATTTTGGACTCTGAAAGGAAAAACTAATGAACTGTATGGTATCCTCTGGAGAGCAGGAAGGGGTCACTGCAGCATCTAGTACATTAATGCAGCAAAACTCTATTAGCATAAAACAAACAAACAAACAAACAAAACCTTCCTAGGAGACAAAGGCCCTGCAAGTACAGGGTGGGGACTCCCCACCGCTTAAAGCTATAGAGTTCTTTCCTTTCGGATTTTATCTTGAAAGCAGTATTCTTCACACACACCCCACCACCGCCCCACAGTCTTTTAATGCCAAATGACTTCCACACAAAACCAAAACCAGTCAATATGATGCACAATTGGTAGGTGAAAGGACAGGAGAGAATTAAACACAGTGGTATTGGTGGGGGGAGAGGGGATGATTTTATTTTCTACTTCTTCCATTTCAAGGTAGAGAAGCTTCTGTTAGAATAACATTTCTGGTCTCTTTCTACCCCCTTACTTACTCCTCCCCATGGAAAGAGCTACAATTATTTTCTTGAGAGATTAGACAACAATTTATAAGAACAAATTGGTGTTAAATATAAATTTCAAGGTTGGTCCATTGTAACCACAGTTTAAAAACAATTTATCTGCCTGCCCATCCATCTATACATACTTAAAAATATATGCACGGGCACAAGATACGGGCACAAGATACGTGCTTAAGCAACACTTGCTCTCTGGCTAATCCAGGAGATTAGAAATCAAAAGACTTAGATAAGTAGGCTGTTCTGTAAGCGGAAGTTTCCATGTCTGTGCAAGAAAAGGATCTGCCAAAGGAAGGCACAGCAACACAAACGGGTCCTTAACAAATCCCCATTTCAATGTACAGGACCTCTCTCCATCTTGTGCCACACAGAGCTTCCGTCTGGTGAGCAGAAAACCATGCCAGCTCAATGAACTGTCACCAATTTCTGCATGTCATTGGGAGTACAGAGGGGACATCTATTAAAATCCTATCCATCTTTCTCCAACCAGCTCAAATGTCACCTCCTTCCTGAGCCTTCCCTCTTCCTCACCACAGCTGCAAATTACTTCTTGTCCTCCTAAGATTCTAAGCCCTTTGTTTCTATTCTACCACTCATTACATATGACTTTATGTAGAGTCTCGTGGGTACAGGTTCTTTCACTATCAGTAGATAATAAGCTTCTTGGTGGCAAGGTCCAAGTCACTGATTTTTATCGGCGCCATACTGTCAACACAGTGTCTTCCACAGTTATTCATTAGATGTGCACAGGACTAAAACTTTAGAACGTACATAAGTTTAAAAGCATCTTCCCTCCCCACCCCTTAATGCAAGCTTTAGAGAATAGCCCTGAAGTTCCCCCTTAGAGACTTACCGGTGACAGCAGCAAACTTTAGCCCAAGGTATTTAATATTTTTGCCTTCCTCAGCTTTTAGCTTCATGTACATAATAGGGTAAGATATCACCCACCCACAGAAGCTAGCCTGATAAAACTCTCTAGAGCAGTGTCATCTAACAGAAATATAAAAACATATGTTGGGCTTCCCTGGTGGCGCAGTGGTTGAGAGTCCGCCTGCCGATGCAGGGGACACAGGTTTGTGCCCCGGTCCGGGAAGATCCCACATGCCGCGGAGCGGCTGGGCCCGTGAGCCACGGCCTCTGAGCCTGTGCGACCGGAGCCTGTGCTCCGCAATGGGAGAGGCCACAGCAGTGAGAGGCCTGCGTACCGCAAAAACAAAACCAAACAAAAAAAATATGTTAACTTTATGTCAACTTTAAATTTTAACTTTATGCCAGCCACATATGTTAACTTTAAATTTTCTAGAAGCCATGTTAAGAAAAGTAAAAAGAAATAGGATGAAATTAATTTTAATAATAGATTTTATTTAACCCAATATATCCAAAATGATATCACTTCAACATGTAATCAATATTAAAAATTATTGAAATACTTTATATTTTTTAATCATACTAATTCTTTGAAATCCAGTGGGTATTTTCCACTTAGAGCATATCTCGATCCATATCAGGCACTTCTTATTAGCTATAAAAGCTAGTTATTTAACCTCTCTTTACCTCAGGTTCCTCAATTTTAAAACGGGAATAACAATATTCACCTTATAGCACTGTACTGAAGTTTAATAATATGTGTAAAGGGCTTAGAACAGTACCTGGCAAATTGTAAGGACTCAATAAATATTAACTACCTGTAGGAAATAAATAGTTCTACATTCCACCCAGAATAACTCTGTGAGTTTCATTTCTCTCATCTGTAAAATAACATAACATGATCCACTTTGTAAGGTAATTATGATAATTTGAGATAATGTGTGTAAAGAACTTCTTATGTTGTTGTTTTTATGACAATTTACAAAACTCATACCCTTCCAACCTTTGTGGTTCTATCAATAGCACTGTACCTTTGGATGTTCTTAATCCTCAGTAAAAGATATCTGCAATATTTTTAAAAATTAACTACTTTTATCATTAACATCCTCCATTTACTTTATGAAGGAACTGAGCATATGAAGAAACTAAGTATATTTCCTAAGTTCATAATGCAAATCAATGCTGGTTCTATTCCTTTTTTTTTTTTTTTTGAGGTACACGGGCCTCTCACTGCTGTGGCCCCTCCCGTTGCGGAGCACAGGCTCCGGACGCGCAGGCTCAGCGGCCATGGCTCACGGGCCCAGCTGCTTCACGGCATGTGGGATCCTCCCGGACCGGGGCATGAACCCACGTCCCCTGCATCGGCAGGCGGACTCTCAACAACTGCGCCACCAGGGAAGCCCTATTCCCTTTTAAATACTCGTCTATTACACTATGGTACTGACCCAAAAACAGAAATATAGATCAATGGAACAGGATAGAGAGCCCAGAGATAAACCCATGCACATATGGTCACCTTATCTTTGATAAAGGAGGCAAGAATAAACAGTGGAGAAAAGACAGCCTCTTCAATAAGTGCTGCTAGGAAAACTGGACAGCTACATGTAAAAGTATGAGATTAGATCACTCCCTAACACCATACACAAAAATAAGCTCAAAATGGATTAAAGATCTAAATGTAAGGCCAGAAACTATCAAACTCTTAGAGGAAAACATAGGCAGAACACTCTATGACATAAATCACAGCAACATCCTTTTTGACCCACCTCCTAGAGAAATGGAAATAAAAACAAAAATAAACAAATGGGACCTAATGAAACTTCAAAGCTTTTGCACAGCAAAGGAAACCATAAACAAGACCAAAAGACAGCCCTCAGAATGGGAGAAAATATTTGCCAATGAAGCAACTGACAAAGGATTAATCTCCAAAATTTACAAGCAGCTCATGCAGCTCAATATCAAAAAACAAACAACCCAATCCAAAAATGGGCAGAAGACCTAAATAGACATTTCTCCAAAGAAGATATACAGATTGCCAACAAACACACGAAAGAATGCTCAACATCATTAATCATTACAGAAATGCAAATCAAAACTACAATGAGATATCATCTCACACCGGTCAGAATGGCCATCATCAAAAAAATCTAGAAACAATAAATGTTGGAGAGGGTGTGGAGAAAAGGGAACACTCTTGCATTGCTGGTGGGAATGTAAATTGATACAGCCACTATGGAGAACAGTATGGAGGTTCCTTAAAAAACTACAAATAGAACTACCATATGACCCAGAAATCCCACTACTGGGCATATACCCTGAGAAAACCATAATTCAAAAAGAGTCATGTACCAAAATGTTCATTGCAGCTCTATTTACTATAGCCAGGACATGGAAGCAGCCTAAGTGCCCATCGACAGATGAATGGATAAAGAAGATGTGGCACACATATACAATGGAATATTACTGAGCCATAAAAAGAAATGAAATGGAATTATCTGTAGTGAGGTGGATGGACCTAGAGCCTGTCATACATAGTGAAGTAAGTCAGAAAGAAAAAACAAATACTGTATGCTAACACATATATATGGAATCTAAGGGGAAAAAAAAGGTCATGAAGAGCCTAGGGGCAAGATGGGAATAAAGACACAGACCTACTAGAGAATGGACTTGAGGATATGGGGAGGGGGAAGGGTAAGCTGTGACAAAGCGAGAAGAGTGGCATGGACATATATACACTACCAAATGTAAAATAGATAGCTAGTGGGAAGCAGCCGCATAGCACAGGGAGATCAGCTGGGTGCTTTGTGACCACCTAGAGGGGTGGGATAGGTAGGGTGGGAGGGAGGGAGATGCAAGAGGGAAGAGATATGGGAACATATGTATATGTATAACTGATTCACTTTGTTATAAAGCAGAAACTAACACACCCTTGTAAAGCAATTATACTCCAATAAAGATGTTAAATAAATAAATAAATAAATACTCGTCTATTAAACCATGCAGGGCAGCTGGGAGCAACGGAAAATCATATTTTTTACCCATTTAAAATTCCAAAGTGCTAGCCAAATGGAGCTTGGGAGTCAGTCCAAAAGGCAACATTTTTCAAAATGGTAGCTTAGAGAAATGCCATCCAGCTATATTATACTAACAGTCCTTTTACCCTACCACTTCCTTTAAGCTCCACCCTCCATTTGTGTAATATTGCATCCATGTTAATTGGTGGAGAAGTATAACTCCTTGAGTTTTACTCTGCAGTATTTTAGGTTATTTTTGTTGCTTTTTTTTAGATAACTGGTGAGGTTGAATATTCTTGCAAAAATCTGCAAAATGCCCAGCACCTAAGACTATCCAATCTTGACATACTTGATTGTGCTCTTCAGGAAAAGCAGCAACACAGAAGAGATGGCAGAACTGAAGGAACAATAGCCTAGAAATCAGGAGACCTGATTTCTGGCCCAGGGTTGATTAAATCACTATGTGACCTTGGGCAATGCAACTTAAACTCCTGAGCTATATCTCAGTTTAAGATAAGGTCACCTGCAGTATTTAGGATTAAGAATTAGAACACCAGAGCAATAACTGAAAACTGCATCAGGTCTTAGCATTCTTGTTTATCTCTCTTTAAGTGTTCTGGCAATAAGTTTCCCTTGAAAAAATGAGTATTGACAAAGTTTGGGAATAATTTCCTTTAGTATCTAAATAATTCGAATAGCTAGAAAAGCAAATAAGGGTCTTTTATCTGATATTCATGCTACTATCACTGGAATCCAAACAATTGTCATTATCTTCCAAGGTTAAGAATTACAGGACATCAGCATAAATACAAAGGGGCATCAATGACCACCTCCATGGATCTCTCTCAACCCCAAATTCCCTGGTTTCTCAACTTCAGCACTGCTGACATCTTGGGTCAGATCATTCTTTGTTGTAGGGGGCTGACCTTTGCTGTGGGGGGCATTATAGGATATTTAGCAGTTTTCCTGACTTCTACCCACTAGATGCCAGTAACATCCCCCGCAGTTGTGAAAACCAGAAATGCCTCCAGACATTGAGGCAACCCTCAATTCCTTTGTAATTAAGCTTATACAGAGACCTGCAATTTTCAGTATGTCATCTGCTTATGACACAGCTTCATTAATATGACATGGAGTGGGCTTCCCTGGTGGCGCAGTGGTTGAGAGTCCGCCTGCCGATGCAGGGGACACGGGTTTGTGCCCCGGTCCGGGAAGATCCCACATGCCACGGAGCGGCTAGGCCCGTGAGCCATGGCCACTGAGCCTGTGCGTCCAGAGCCTGTGCTCCGCAACGGGAGAGGCCACAACAGTGAAAGGCCCGCGTACCGCAAAAAAAAAAAAATTACATGGAGTAATCAACTTCCACTGGCAATCTGGATTCTCAAAAGGCATGACCTTACCAGTAAATTTGCGTCTAATAAACATACAGCGGAAAATACTTTTGTAAAGTGACCCATTACACTGCAGAGCTTATCCATGTATCTTTTTCAGAGCCAAAACAACGCTTTCACACAAATAGTGATTCTGGTAGCTAATATTTTAGATTAAGATATTTAAGTTTTAGAGCCCATGATATTTTTCTTTAACGTTAGAACCCTGGCTTTAATTTACTGATCAAAGTTTCCAATAAACTATCCATCACTTTATTCTCCTCCAACAAATCCCCATGCTTCCTCTTACTCACCTAACTGCTCACAAGTTCTGGTTCCCAGTGACTGGGCCCTATACCCAGTCATCCACCTTTTCATCTAAAGTTTTGACAGAGGGTTATTCTACTTCTTTGGGATTAGAACTGGGAAGGAGTACTAATGAGAGCTTAATCAGCCATAAAATAATAGGATCAACCAAACATATAAGGAATATCTTTAATGCGATGGGGACACAAAAATAAATATATATTAGACAATGAAAGAACCACAGAATAGAAACAACCACAGAGAGAATCACATCAACCACATGCCCAAGTCATTCAGCTAACTCATTTGATAGGCTGATAGTAGAGCATTCAAGTTAAGGGTATTCAGACTGCAGTTATAGGTGAAAAAGTAGAGTTTAGAGCTAAGTTTATGGGTTTGTGACTCAACACCTGGAAGGTAGGACACCAACATGATAACGGTGGTTACGTCTAAGGAGGAGGTTGAAAGAGAACTTTCACTTTTTACTCACGATGCTTCTGTATTATTGTTTTAAGATAAACATGTAATCATGTGTTACTTCTATAATCAAAAACCAAAAGAGGTAAAGCCAGAAGAGAAGACAAAATTTCACAGGGAGAGAATATAAAGGGAGAAAAGGCAAAGAACACTCCCAAATATGGATATAATTAGGGGGCAGAAGGAAAGCAACAGCAGGAGAGGCAGGCAGAAAGAGAACTAGCAGAGTACAACAACCCTGTGGCCAAGGGAGGGAAGTTTCAAAAAGGAACTGAACTGTCAACAGAACCAAAAAGGGAAAGGGGGAGAAAAATAAGGTGGCAGAACAGAATTTAGATCTGAAAGAGGCTTCTTAAAAATCATAACCTTCTCCCTATATTTTGCCACTCAATCTTTGAGAAAATTGAGGCCCAGAAAGGTTAGGCTGCTTGCTAGATAGGTATTAGTAGCTAGAGGGCACAGCAAAGGGAGACCACAACATTTATGGATAGTCTAGCGAATGGGTCCAGTGGAAAGAAAGAAAAGATACCAGAAGAAAAGGGGGGATAATTGGATACATGCTACCTAGAATAGACAGGAAGAGATGGGACTGAAGACAGAAGCAAACAAAAATAATACAACTTTTCCTCTGAAGTGGCATAACTTGTTTCCTTTTTCATTTGGGTTGTTAAATTGGGAGGTCAGGGGACTCACTCAAAGTACTTGGGTTTCCCCAGAACTTCACCCTTGGCACCTTTCCCCTCTCAAACTATACACACACCCTAGACTCCATTTACCATCTTTATATGAAAGACTCCCAAATCTCTATTACACAGCCCAAACCCTCTAATAAGCCCCAGACCTGGGGGAGATGAATCTCTACTCGGATACCTATAGGCATCCAAACCGCAATCTCCATCTCCACAAGTCTACTCCTGCTCCAGTGCTCTTTGTCTCAGTGGAAGGCCCCACATGATGAATGATATTAGGCAAATTACTGAACATCACCTCTCATTATATCTTTGTAAGCAAGATGAAAAAAAAAATTCACTGGATGACAATAAAGTTAGAGTCACCGCTGTTAGAGCAGCCTTACTCAGTAAGTGTCCCTTAATGTCTTAATGGTAAGTTGCACGTCTTCAATTAGCCTCATTCAGCTCTATGCCAAGTGTAGCAGTCACTTGTAGACCACCTCCAATCATTCGTACCTCCTGGTGTTCATGCCCTTGCCTTCAGGGTGGGTGGGACCTGTGAGTAGCTTCTAGCCAACAGAACACAGCAAGGATGATGGATGTCACTCCCATGATTACTATAATTCCTTCTTGCTGTGGTGACATAAAGACTTTATGGTTTGCTGGCCTTGAAGAACTAAGCTGCTATGTTGTAAAGTGCCTTTGGAGACGGCCATGTGGCAGGGAACTACAGGTGGCCCCTAGGATCTGAAGGCCTCAATCCTACAACCAACTAAAGAACTAAATTCTGCCAACAGCCATGTAGGCTTGGAAGAAAACCCCAAGGCCTCAGATGAGACTTGTGGTCCCAACCAACACACTGATTGCAGCCTGAGAGACTGAGCAAAGGACCCAGCCAAGCCATGAAAGACCTGACTCACAGAAACTGTGAGATAATAAATGGGTATTGTTTTGAGCCGCGAAGTTTGTGGTAATTTATTATGCAGCAACAGAAAACTAATACACCAAGCAAAATTTTATTAATTACTTGGATAAAGATATTCATAAAATATATATAATAATAATGCAAATCTAACAAGACAAACAAATAAAAATTTAACTACATTAATGTTTAAGTAAACGCCTAGATAGAAAGGTTTTTGTAAATAAAAATAATTAAAAAGAGAGAAAGAGACAGACAGACATAGACATACTTGGAGTAAGAAGTAGGCCTTAGGCTCATTACAAGCTCATAGTAAGATGTAGCTGCCAAAAACTCAATACTATTTGAGGCCATATTAATAAAGTATAATGGACAAAACAAAAGGAGAGCAGTCATATTGTACCATATGAACTGGTCAAATCAAATCAATAACTATTTCCTGGGTGCTTCTATTTAAGGCATTAGGAACATGTATGTTCCTGTCCCTCAAGTATTTTACACTCTATCTGGGGAGCTAAGATAAACATTTCAACAAGTTAAACCATAATAAAGATTTTAAGAAACAGTTTAAGACAATGATAGAAAAGATATTATAAGGCGGGCATTAGAATTCATCTGGCAGTTAGTTAAAGGCGGTAACAGAGGCAGAAGTTCAGAAGAGGGAGACAACACATCATCATCAATATTATGATTATTGTTTTGCTGATATAATATAAAAATGAATGTATTCAACACTGGGATTCAATTTCACATTACTGAGCACAAGCTCTCAAATTTTGAAAAGATGGAGGTAAAAAAACCATTCAGACAAGCTGTGCTATTTCAGGGGCTTCTTAGTGACAGATAACACTACATTTTACAGGTGAGTAAATATTGGCAAAGGAGGGTTAAATAATTTGTTGATTATAACCCAGTAAGTCAACTGTACTGAGAAGCAGATTTCCTCTTAGTCTAGAATGCTAATGAAAACTCACATTACCTTTCTACATTACAATGGCTACTTTTGGTTAACAACGTTTTCACTAAATAATTTGAAATCCTGAGTTGTCCTTTACTCTTCTCCCTCCAAAGTTGACCAGTAATCAAGCTTTGTCATGTCTTCCTTTGTGATGGCTCTCACATTTATCCCTTCCTTTAATTCCCCCAAATTAACTTCTTATATCCAGGCCCTCACACTGTTCTACCTGAATCTCTTTCAGCGATCTCCTAACTAATCTCTGCAATTCCAGTATCTCCTTCCCATCTGCCTTACATAGTTCTAACCATGACATTCTCCGCAAAAAGCCCTTCAATTCCCGCCCCCCCCCCCCGCCCCCACTGCTGGCAGAATGAAGTATGGACCTCTTAGTTTGTGAGCCAGAGCTGGATTCAAGTCCTGGCTCTATCACGTCCTGCTATGTGACTTAAGAGCCTCGTTTTCCTTGTTTGTTAAATGAGGATAATACCAACTGCCTCATATGTCTCGGTTTTCCTGGATCAGTCTCTGTCTAGACTAATGCCATTTGATTAAAAGTGTCCTGGTTTTGACATTAAATCATTTGGTCAATAAAGGGTTGTTATGAGGATTTAATGAGACAATGCATATAATGCATATAACAGGCCTGGCATGACCCTTTTTCTCATTTTCTCAAATGTACCTTGTACTTTGCTGCCTGAAATCGTATCTCTAACAACAACTATAGAAGAACCTACCCCATACTACCCGGTCTACCTCAGGTGCCACCTCCTTACCTTTGCTTAACTCCTATGGTATTCTAAACCTCTCTTATCATGTGTATCTAACACTAGCTTGGGTCACGGTTATTTCTACACGTTTTAACTTACTCAGAGATTAGCTGTGGGGAGGACAGTGTTTACTTTTGATTCCTCTTAGTCCCACTTGTGACACCTAGCAGTGTCTTTCACACAAAAGATACTCACTAAATTACTTAAATTTAGGAAGAATCCAGAATTTTGGCCACAAAATTCCATTTCACTTATCCATCAACTGTTTATTCAAGCCTTCTGCCTTCTTACTGCCTTGAGATCGTTTCACTTCCTCATTAGTACCACAGCAAGGTCACTAGAGCCAGACTGCCTTGGATCTAGGCTCTATCAGTTACCAGTTAAAAATGCATGTAACAGGACTTCCCTGGTGGCACAGTGGTTAAGAATCCACCTGCCGAGGCAGGGGACACAGGTTCGAGCCCTGGTCCAGGAAGATCCCACATGCCGTGGAGCAACTAAGCCCATGCGCCACAACTACTGAGCCTGCGTTCTAGAGCCCATGAGCACAACTACTGAAGCCCACGTGCCTAGAGCCCATGCTCTGCAACAAGAGAAGCCACCACAATGAGAAGCCCACGCACCGCAATGAAGAGTAGCCCTCACTCGCCACAACTATAGGAAGCCCATATGCAGCAACGAAGACCCAGTGCAGCCAAAAATAAATAAATAAAATAAATTTATTTTTTTAATGCATGTAAGGCACTTGGAAGAAGCACACAGCAGGTACTGGATAAATGACAGCCGTTATTATTTGTTCTCTTCTCTTCCTCGACCTTAGTCAAATCAGAACACTTTACTATGGAGTGAGGCCTCTCAGCAACATTTTCTACACAGGGCAGTCAACTTCTGGCTCTCAGCAGATACAAAGTTCAGCCCATTTGTCGCTCAGGACCTTCTCTGTCTTTCTAGGATTTCTGTTTCTTGTCCCAGTTTCCCCCTCCTTTATGCCTAGTCCAAGGTGGGGCTGTTTCTTACAGCTTCTCTGATCACTAGCAAAGACAAGAATCTTCCTGTCTGGTTCTCTAAGCATAACTTCCAGGTCCAGGTTCAGGTTCAGGTTCAGTCTAAAGCCACACTCCAGGCAACTCCTCATGCTCTACGGTTTCACCAACCAGAAACATCTCTCAAAAGTTGCACTCTTTATGATTCCAGTCCTTCTACACCAATCTACAGCCTGAAATTGCTTAGCCTTTCTCACTCCAGCCTCTGCCACCTGCCCAATTACACATACAATTATACATCCTAGTGTAAAACATGTCTGGCTTCTTAACCCATTTTTAAGTCTTCTACCATCCATCACCTGGCTAAAATTCCAAATATTAGAGAACCAGGGTCAGTTAAGACTGGCTAGTGACTCATCTCTACGTGCACACAGTTGAGTGAAGGAAATATTCATTACACCAAATCAAGAGGACATTCAGCTAGAAATTCCATTTACCTCTTGTAGCTCAGGCAAAAGCCTTCTTTTGGTGGGGGGAGAGTGGGCTAAAATGAACCTGAAGCATTTGAGGATTTAATTTAATCAAAACTTTATTATGTAAATATAGTCAACTTAAATCTTCTCCGCTTCAAACTTAAGACTATACCTGCATTCCTCCTCGGGTCCTTAAGCAAAAAGCTCAAGAAACTGTAGCCTAGCATTCACTTACAATATTTAAACAAGTTGAACAAGAACAAGAACTATTTATCCAGACACTGAGACACTTAATTGTTTAATTGTGTCCTAAAATACAATTACTATGCAACTTAGGTATTAAAATACCCACAGATCAAAACTAATGACATACTTAAAATTGCTTCATCAAAAAAAAAAAAAAAACCTGGGCTTCCCTGGTGGTGCAGTGGTTGAGAGTCCGCCTGCCAATGCAGGGGACACGGGTTCGTGCCCCGGTCCGGGAAGATCCCACATGCCGCGGAGCAGTTGGGACCGTAAGTCATGGCCACTGAGCCTGCGCTCCGCAACAGGAGAAGCCACAACAGTGAGAGGTCCGCGTCCCGCAAAAAAAAACAAAAAAAAAACCTAACAAAATCCTGATTTTTACCTAATTTTATCTCACTTTCTTAGCATTAAGCTTTAAACAGAGCCACACCCACCCCACACCACCCCCCAAGCCTCCTGGTCATGATGATTCCCTGGTAGCTTTCTGAGGCCTTAGATTTGCCCAAACTCTGCCTCTGGTGCTTCAGACCTGACCTCTCACCTCAACCACTAATTACACCTTTTATTTCTTAGTATAATAGTGTCAAGAAAAGAATTGTGTGGAATACAGGTTTTATTTAAAGTTTATTATTTAAAGGCATTATAGCTTGTTGTAAGCAAGTCGACTTAAGCAGTATAGAAAAGTGTCAAGTGAACATGAAAAAACCCTAGCCATCCCTAATCCACAAGTAACAACTGATAATTGTTTCATGTGCATCATTCCAGAAAATGTCTATGCATATGTAAGTATACATATTTACAAAGTTAGATCTATCTATCCTATAACTCTCCCCTTCTTTATGTTGTACAGATGGGATCATACAATACCATTCTGCACCTTTCTTTTCCCACTTAAAATGTATCTCGGACATCAATCTCTGTCATTATATAGAGAGCTATCTCACTCTTCTTAATGAAATACATTCCATAGTGCGTATACACCGTTATTAGTATAACCAGTCTCTCATGATGGACACCGTGATTATCGACAGTGAAAAAATGGCAACAACAAGGCAACTAACATCTTTGTAACATATACTTTTGTGCAGTTCCTTTTTAGACTACATTCACCGGGACAAAAGGTGAATTTTACATTTTGATAAGGACTTCCAAGCTGCCCTCCAAATAGGCTCTAACAATTTATACTCCCACCAACACTGCACAGAGGGTGGGCTTTTTAAAAATCAATCACCTCGTCTGAAGTTCCTGCAGCTCAAATAGGGAACTAAATATTTAACACAAAAATAGAAGCACACTGGGCTTCCCTGATGGCGCAGTGGTTGAGAGTCCGCCTGCCGATGCAGGGGATGCGGGTTCGTGCCCCAGTCCGGGAGGGTCCCACATGCCGCGAAGCGGCTGGGCCCGTGGGCCATGGCCACTGGGCCTGCGCGTCCGGAGCCTGTGCTCCATAACGGGCGAGGCCACAACAGTGAGAGGCCCGCGTACCGAAAAAAAAAAAAAAATAGCAGCACACTGATGATTTTGTTACATCTTTTACTTTATTTAACACAGTCTAGAAAACCAGGTGCCACGGCTGGTGGCAGCCACACCTTGCTGTGATTAGCCTGATTAGCCTTGCCCCATCCAAATGCAAATTCAGAGGTACTATTCCTCACAATTCATCCAGCTCTTCAATAACGAATTCTTTAGGCTCGGAGATTTTATTGAGCGAATTCAGCACAGAAGAGAAACCTATACTTCTCCTGGCAACACAATTATCTCTAACACCAGAGAGATTTTGCTAGTTTAACAACTTGGGGGTTTTTTCCCCCAGTGGTAGTGAACATCTGTAAGCATCACTGCACAGAATCTAGTGAATCGCATCTAGAATAACACTTGTTTAACATTTTACATTTTGCAAAGCACTTTAGCATATCTTACCTTCTTTAATCTTCATGGCAATCGTGGCAGGAAGGCCAGGCAAGTATTACTCATTAAACAAAGACTCAATGAACCCATAGTATGTGGCAGGCACTCTCTACTAGACAGCTGGTATGCAAAGGTGAACGAGACACTACCCTCTCCTTCACTGATACCCTGCCCTGTCCAATCTATCTGCAAGGCCTCCACACTGCACTTAGGATACTTCGTTACATGGCCTACAAAACCCTGTGTACCAGCCCCTGCCCACCCTTCCAATTTCTTTCTTTCTTTTTTTTTCCCTTTGGCTGTGCCACGCGGCTTGCAAGATCTTAGTTCCCTGACCAGGGATCAAACCTGTGCTCCCTGCAGTGGAATCGTGGAGTCTTAACCACTGGACCACCAAGGAAGTCCCCACTCTTCCAATTTCATCCCGTGCCCCTTTATACCTCCTTCACTATGGTACAGCCCCACTGGGCCATGCTAGGGAAGAATTCAGGTTCTTTCCACCTCAGGGATTTCCACTTTGTTTCCTCTGCCTGGGATGCTCTTCCCCAAACTCTTCACCTGGATAACTGCTGCCTATCTTTCAGTCTCAGCCGAACTTGTCACTTCTTCCCAGACCCTCCCTCCCAATAAATTATGTCTCATTTATTATTCTTTTTCAGAGGACATTATAGCACTCATGACACTTCACAATGAAATATTTCTCTATTTATCTGTTTGCATTCCAACTCCCCCATATGACTGTAAGACTTAGGAGGACAAGAATCATGACTTTTGTGGCCACTACTATACCCCCAGCACCCACCTAACGCGGTGCCTGGCACATGACAGACACAAAAACAAAAGTGCTAAACAAAAATAGTCAATGCCTTCAAGGGATATACAATATACTGTGGAAACACACAAAGAGAGGAAAGGCGAATTTTACCAGAGGATGTGCAAGGTTTCAGGAAAGGCTATAGAGAAGAGATGACCTCTGAGCTGATAGCTGAAAGATAAGTAGACATTTGCCAGGAATGTGACCTACTGAAATGCTCTAGGCCACCAAAGGTGGACTGAACGTGGGGAAGAGCAAGAACCATGTGATGCCACACAGAATTTTGGCTTTGATATCTGGGTAGATGGTAGTTCAATTAACACAGCGAATGTAAGAAGAGAGGTTCTACTATTATTATTTATTACCAGGGTCCAGAACTCAAGGAAAACAAGCCCTTGGCAGAGCTGGGCATTTGGATGGTGGCCACTCCCCTGCCAACCTGCTTCTCACCATTCTCAAACTAAACAGGAAAGATCATGATTTCAACCTGGGAATATTCAGTGCTTAGTCATAGGTGGCCACACAGCAGGCCAGGCCAAGGAAGGGCAGTGGAAGGACCATAAGACCCAGTACAGACAGGGCCAGGGTGTTCCTCTATATCTGAACACTTTTTATGGCCAGGAGATGTCAGTGATGTAATTTAGTGTGCTTATATTTTTGTGTGGGGGCCAGAAGAAGAAAAGAAGAGGTGGGGAAAAAAGGAAAAAAAAATTTTCAGTGTCCAGAATATCTCACACACCTGATAACATCTATTTCATTGCCACTAGATCGTCCCTGTCCCAGATTTATTTCTATGTTGCAATTTCTGTGATGCTCTTCATGGAAGTAGTCAGGGCAGAAATCCTAAATAAATACAATAAAATGCTACCTCACCCCTGAATGGTATTGGGTTGAAAAGCATGAAAATATGTCATTACTAAGGGGGTTACCTCATCCTATTAACTCCTCAACAGCTTCTCTGGTCTGACCACAGGGCTATAAATACCTGCGTGTTAACAGAAGGTAGGAAGAAGAAGAATCCGGCATTTGTTGCCACCCATAGTGCCCCCCTCCCCCTGCCCCACCACACACAGAACAGCGTTACATGAAACAGGAAGCTCTGAATCATAATCCTGGTTAAAACCTAAGGAACCTATAGTTTATTTCAAAAATGCTAACAGAGGCACAGGAAAAAGAAAAACACATCCTGGAAACCTCAATGACAAAACAATGCTTTGGGGGAAAAAACCCTAAACTTTCCAAAGCAGCAATAAAGTAGGAAAAGCAATAGTAGGGAAAGACTAACACTTATAGAAAATTATAAAATAGTCAAGCCTGGGGGATTGGGGGGCAGTGTAATGCAGTAGAGCTAACAGACTGGCATTCCCACGTGACAGCTGTATGACCCAGAATGAGTCTCCCTGGGCCTCAGTTTCTTCCTTTGCAAGATGAGACTCTGGAAACAGATCACCTCAAAAGATCCTTTCCAGTTGAAAGATGAAAACTCTAGTTCAAAAAGATACATGCATCCCAACGCTCATAGCAGCACTGTTTACAATAGCCAAGACACACAAGTAACCTAAGTGTGCATCAACAGATGCATGGATAAAGAAATACACACACACACACACACACACACACACACACACACACACAAATATTACTCAGCCATAAAAAAGAATGAAATAAAGCCATTTGCAGCAACATGGATGGACCTAGAGATTATCATACTAAGTGAAGTAAGTCAAAGACAAATATTATATGATATCACTTATTCGTGGAATCTAAAAAATAATACAAATCAACTTATTTACAGAACAGACTCACAGACACAGAAAACAAACTTACAGTTACCAAAGAGGGGGGGATAAATTAGGAGTATGGGATTAATAGATATATGCTACTATATATAAAATAGATAAACAATAAGGATTTACCGTATGGTGCAAGGAACTATATTCAATATCTTATAATAACCTATAATGGAAAAGAATCTGACGCTGTATACCTGAAACTAACACAATACTGTAAATCCACTATAGTTAAATAGAAAATAAAATAAAATAAAATGTGAGGGGGCTTCCCTGGTGGCGCAGTGGTTAAGAATCCGCCTGCCAATGCAGGGGACACAGGTTCGAGCCCTGGCCCGGAAAGATCCCACATGCCGCGGAGCAACTAAGCCCGTGCGCCGCAACTACTGAGCCTGCACTCTAGAGCCCACATGCCACAGCTACTGAGCCCACGTGCCACAACTACTGAAGCCTGCGCACCTAGAGCCCGTGCTCTGCAATAAGAGAAGCCACTGCAATGGAAGCCTGTGCACCGCAACGAAGAGTAGCCCCCCGCTCGCCGCAACCAGAGAAAGCCTGCATGTGGCAACGAAGACCCAACACAGCCAAAAATAAAAATAAATTAATTAATTTAATAAAATAAAATAAAATGTGGGGGAACTTTTCATTATAAATGAATTCTAGCTTTAAAAAAAGAGGGATGATAAAATTAGAAAAATTACCATTTTTCAACAATTCAGGTAAAGATTGCCAATTAATGCTAAAATTACTGGATGAATGATTTGGGAAACAGGATATTCACAAGGTCTTAAAGTACCATACCATAGTTTTTTTATTAATTATCTATGAAAAGCAGAACCTCAGCAATGAAGAGATATGGCAGACACCTCCTTAATAAGTGATTACCTTAGCATCACCAACAATGGGATAAACTGACATTACATGTCTTCAACCAAAATGTAATGCAGTGGGACATACACAACATCATCTATGTAATTTTCTTGCCAAAAGCACAGAACTGGAATCTAATCTCAAGAAAACAATCACACAAAGCCAGACGGAGGAATGTTTTACATGACAACTGTCCTGGACTCTTCAAAACTGTCAATGTATTGAAACAAACAAAGGAAAAGGAACAGGGGATTAAAGGGACAGATAATCAAATACCTCCTCCTTGATTGGATACTAAATGCCCCCTCAAGAAATGCTATAAAAGATATTTTAGGATAATTGAGAAAAATGTAATTATAGGCTATAAACTAGATAAAATTATTGTATAGATGATAATTCCCTGCGTGCGAACACTATTATTGTTATGTAGGAGAAGGTCCTTGTTCCCCTGTTCTTTTTTTAATTAAAATTTTATATTGAGGTAAAAACTTTATTTGTAGATTCACATGCAATTGTAAATAGTACAGAGTAAGGCCATATACCCCTTGAAGTATGATTATTATTAACCCCATTCTACAGATGAAGAGGGTGAGGCCCAGAGATGAAATAACTTGCCCATAGCTATCAGTGACACAGCCAGGATACAAACCCAGGGAGTCTGTCTCCAGAGACTACACTTGACCCCAGAGGAGACAATTGAGGCTTTTGGAGCTTAGGGAACTCTGGCTACCAACTGGCAGAGCTGGGTTCAGATCCAGGTGTATCGGATTCCAAGGCCCATGTTCCTTCCACAGTGTACGCTTGGGAAGGAATGACTGGCTCTTACAGAAAAAATTTCTGAAAGACTGGTTTTAGTTACCCCCTATTCAACGTTTTTCATCATAATCCTTCTCCCCTGCCCCCATTCTGCCCCGCTGAGGAGTTGTGGAAGGGCAATAATGCAGAGAGACAAAGAAGTCATTTCTTGTACCTGTCGGAGATGAGACACACAGATACTAACGTTTTGATCAACAGAACAGAACCAGATGGCTTTGCCTAGGTGATGGTGGTCCAACTATCAAGCCACACAGCCATCTAGATTTCACACTGAAGTTCTGTTATCAACTCACTGACTGCTTTGTGATGCTCCCCTTGGCCCCCAAGTGTTAGCTAAATCACCAGAGTGTTTACAAATACACTGTGATGTGCTTAAAAAAAACTGCAAAGTTGAAACTTACTTCCTTTGGATCTGAAGCCAACAGAACAGTTTCTCATTGCAACTGTTTTATTTTCACCCTTACCTGACATATTTTGCCACTTCACCTTATTATGTAACTTCCACACTAAATTAAGTGTAATTTCTCCATTTTTGTACACTTTCCCTGTCCCCAATCTCACTCTCAAAAGAGTTTTTGGAGTCAGTAGGAGAGACAGCTAAAAGTTACAAGAGTACTTGAGGAAGTATTAGTAGCAAAAAACTGCTCTAACCAAACCCTCAGGAGTTTGGTTGGTTTTTTTTTTCTTTAATTTGGAGGCAAAGGGAGCACAGAGAGGCTGAAACAGTTGTCCAGAAGCCCACACAATTCACTCTTTGTTGGAGGCACTGCTATTTTATACCTCACTTCCAAATTATTAAAAGTAATACATATTTATTACATAAAATTTGGAAAGTAAAAATAAAAGGGAAAAAATATAAATGCATCCTACTACCTAGGGATAGCCATGTCAACAACTTTGGATAATTCCCATCTATTCTGTATTTATTGTCACATTCATAGGTATTTTCTTTTTTGAAATATATTAGATTTGGTTTTTACTGCAGAGCACCCATAGCAGGGCAAAGTGCTACACACACAACTACAAATCATTTGGGGGGAAAAAAAGCTGTAAAAAAATAAAACTGCAACTGCTTTAGTTACGCAGTCCCAACTTGAGGGATCCACGCTGGCAAAGGTGGATATATACATTCACAGGTATATACATAACATGTAAAGACAGAGATATACACAAAGCCCCACTTAAATTGAAGACAGAAAAGGAATAATCCCAATACTCTTCCATTATGTCATGAAGATTTTCCTCAGCATTGGTCTGGATTTTTAATCTGTGGACCTGCCATAATTTACTAACATTCCCCTACTATGGAAATTGTCTTCAGTTTTTCACCACTTATAAATACCTTAGTATATAAAGCTGTGTACATATATCTGATATTTCCTTCAGAAATCATACCTTTAAAAATTAACAAGGAACCCATGTTACGTACAGAAAAAATGGAAGATACAAATAAGTAAAAATAAAGTCAACCGCAATTTCTTTTTAAAATACTCGTTGTGTCTATCCTCTTAGACTTTTCTTTGTACAAAACATACATGGACACACCACATATATTAATATGGGACCATACTATTAATAAGAAAAAGTAACAGTTACTAATAATAGTTATCATGTATTAAGTACTTACCACATGCCAGGCACCGTGATTTTCTGATTTAATCCTTTCAACCGTCCTATATATTAGCTCAGCAGTTCCCTAACTTGTCTGCACACTGGAGTCACCAGGGGCTTCAAAATTCCCGGAGTGCTGCATCTCATTCCCAGAGATTCAGATTTAATCGGCCTGTGTGAGGCCTGGGCTTGGGTGGGCTTAAAAAATCCCCAGGTGATCCTAATGGACGTACAAGTTGAGAACTGTTAGCTTCGCTGCTATTTTATCCCTCTTTTAACAGATGTGGAAGTCTGAGGAACACTAAGGTAAGTAACTTCACAAAACCACGAAGCTCATAAAGCTGGGATTTCCATCCAGCTCTTAAGCCCAGAGGCCACACTGTTAACTACTGATAATTTGGGATGTGCTTCCCAACCCCACCATTTAACACCATATCATGAACCTATTTCTATGTTAATAAGTATAATAACTCCACAGTATCATTTTTAGTAACTATAGTATTGCATTGTATCAATGCATCAGAATGCAAGTGTTATCAATTTTCCCTCGTATAGAAAATGCTGCAATCGATATCCTTATTGATACATCTTTGTGCACATCCTTCATTATTTCCTCAGGATGAGCTCCAAGAAAAGGAATTGCAGGGTGAAAAGGTAAACACGGTTTTTAAAGCTTTTGATGAATATTGCCAAATTGACATTCCCACCAGAAGTGTATGCAAATGCCTGCTCCCTCGGGTCCTTGCCAAAGCTGTGTTTTGTCATTCCCTTTTAATCACTGCAAATTATATTGGAGAAAACAGTATGCTATTTTAATTCCCCCTTTCTTTGACTACTACTGAGATAGAACATCTTTTCATGTTTATTGGCCATTTGGATTTGAGTATGTATTTTCCTACTCCCACGCTTTGCACATTTTTTCTAGTAAAATACTTGTATTTTTCTCACTGAGCTGTTAAGTCTTTACATATTAAGGATAATGAGTCTTTTTGCAACTGTTTCCAGTTTTCTCATTAATTTTATGGTTTTGTGCAGAAATTTTAAATTTTCACAGTTAAAACTGTATTATTCTACCTTTCATATTATGCATACAAAGATCTTCCCTATCCCACGATTATATGAGTATTCTGTATTTTTTCAGTTTCTTTATAATTTCTTTTTTTAACTTTTAATTCTTTAATGCAGCAGTTCCCAAACAGGATTACACATCAGAATTGCTTACAGCACTTCTTTAAATGCTCAGGTCTTAAGACTGAATCACAACTGGGGGGGATGAGAACTGAGCAGGAATTTTTTTTTTAACATCTTTATTGGAGTATATAATTGCTTTACAATGGTGTGTTAGTTTCTTCTTTATAACAAAGTGAATCCGCTATACGTATACATATATCCCCATATCTCCTCCCTCTGCGTCTCCCTCCCACCCTCCCTATCCCACCCCTCTAGGTGGTCACAAAGCACAGAGCTGATCTCCCTGTGCTATGTGGCTGCTTCCCACTAGCTATCTATTTTACATTTGGTAGTATTTATAAGTCCATGCCACTCTCTCACTTCGTCCCAGCTTACCCTTCCCCCTCCCTGTGTCCTCAAGTCCATTCTCTACGTCTGTGTCTTTATTCCTGTCCTGCCCCTAGGTTCTTCAGAACCATATATATATATTTTTTAAATTTATTTAGATTCCATATATATGTGTCAGCATACGGTATTTGTTTTTCTCTTTATGACTTACTTCACTCTGTATGACAGACTCTAGGTCCATCCATCTCACTACAAATAACTCAATTTCGTTTCTTTTTATGGCTGAGTAATATTCCATTGTATATATGTGCCACACCTTCTTTATCCATTCATCTGTCGATGGACACTTAGGTTGCTTCCATGTCCTGGCTATTGTAAATAGAGCTGAGCAGGAATATTTTTAAAAGGCAATTCCGATGCACCAGCCTCCTTTATTAAGAAACCCTATTTTAATCCTTCTAAATTTACGTTGGTGTCATTTTTCCAAGTTACTTCAGCACATTTGTTAAATAAAGCATTTCATAAGCTTGAAATTCTACTTTTATCCTCGTTGGTAAAGTTCCGTGAGAGCAGAGCCCATACCTGTTTTTACTGACCACTGCATCTCTAGAGCTGAGCACAGTGCCTGGTGCACAACTGGTGCTTGATGTTAATTGAATAAATAAATGAGATCTGACAACACAAGTCTCCACTCTCATCCCGCCCTAAACTGGCTAGTATTCTCTCCAATATTTCCTTGACCATTAGACCAATGAAACTGATGTTATTAATGATGACCCTAAGTTATCAAAGATATTAAATTATGCCCAGTACACTCTGTTTAAAATGTCCAGGAAATGTCTTAGAGGACTCCATCAAACGAAGTCAAAAATAATAATGTTGGCCATGTTAAAGAGGCATGGCAATTCGGATCCAATTCTCTATGAAGGAACTAGACAGGACTGATCCAAGAGACTAACGACACTTGGCTTCCTCTAGCTTTTAGAGTTCCTCTACTAGATCCAGAGATTGACTCAGAGCTCCCTTGAACTGAGGACAGACCCACACATTCCCTCTTCCACGAGTCCATGGAAAGAAAACTGGAATAGGGAATCAGGAGACCTGGGTTTTAGTTCTATCACTACTATTAACCTGTTTGACCGAGGGTATGTCACTTAACCTCTAGGGGTTGGGCTAGATGTTTTCTAAGGATCTCTTCATATCTTAACCTCTACATAAAGACCCAAACAGATGACTACAGGGCAGGCCTTCCAAGAACAACCTGAAATTCCCGCCACAGAACAGGGTGCCAGGCCCACTCCAGGCTATAGCAAATAATAATGACAGCAGTAGAAGTAGTAGTAGTAACAATAACAGCTACTGCTAAATTTTACTAAGCACTTATATGATAGACAATATTCTAAATGTCTTACTACTAATAATAATGGCACACATTTATATGACACTTACTATGTTCCAAGTGTTTTGTCTAATATTAACTAATCATCACAACAGCCTTATAAGGTGAGTTCTATTGTTATCCCCATTTTACAAAAGAGAAAACTGAGACAGAGAGATTAACGGACTTGCCCAAGGTCTCACAGCTACCAAGTGACAGAACCAACGGAGTTGAACCTAGACCCATACTTTTAACTACTCTACCATACCGCCACCCAAACTATCATTGTACTATGCTTGTCACTTCAGAGGTTGCAGAAAACAAGGAATGATTGCAGTTATTTCTGTGGAATACTCCCCTCTTCACTAATGCTAGAAAAATTGTTTTCCTCCAATGTAATCTTAAGCAGATCGGATTTCAGGGCCTGAGATAGCAAAATATATTACTTATTAAGAAATTATGACATTTTTATTAAGAATTGTTATCCATTAAAATGTTTTTTATTATAAATCATTAACTACTGATGACATTTCCATCAAAAAGAGAGAAAACACACAAGCTCTTTATGCATCATTAGGAACAAAACTTTAGCTCCCCACTTACACAAACTCTAATTCTATACTTTCAGGACTGTCTTTTAAACATTGACCTGACAGCTCACAGGTGTCTCAAACAAAACAGACCAAACCAAATGCGGCACACTAACTTCCCACAGTCCCCATGCCCCTCTCATTACCTCCCATCTTCCCCATCTCAGTGAATGGCACCACCGGCCCCAGGCACCCAAACTGGCTGTCAACCCAGGCTCGGTTCCTCCCTGCATCTAGTCACAGGACGTTTCTAGAATTCAACCCATTCTCTCTATCCTTGCTGCCCCTGCTTCTGCTCAGACCCTCACCATCTCTTCCCTAAACCAATATACCAGAAACCTCCCAACTGCCTCTTGGCTTTCATTCTCTCCGGCTCCAACCCCACCTCAACATTGCTGCCAAAGTAATCTTTCTAAAACAAAATCTGATTATGTTACTTCCCTGTTTAGAATCTTTGTCTTCGGGATAAAGTGTAAAATCCTTCCTAGGACATACAAGGTTCTTTGTTATCCAGCCTCCAACTACCTTCCCTGCTTCATCTGAGGTCGTGGCCCACACATCTCACACGAGTCCAACAGAGCAACTTGGAAGTTCCCAAACAGTGCTTCTCTGTCTGCCCAGGATGCAATTCTCTCAGTTGCCCATCTGGCAAACTCCCACTCATTTTTTTTTAGCCCAGCTCAAAACTCACAGTTCATCATGCTTTTCTCTGGACGTCCATCACATTTTGCATCTCTCCCTATTATAACACTTATTCAACCTGACACAATTATTTGTTTGTATGTTTGTCTCCCCCATAAGACAAGGAACCCTCTAGGGTTCTGCATCTTACTCATCTCTGTATTCTACTTGTTGAATGAAAGAATGTCTCAGGATTTAAACAAGAATATTCAAACTCCTCCTGATAAATGCCCATTGTGTGAGTCAAAGCAGGGATACAGGCCGAATCTCACATCAAAAAGTATCTTTAAATTGACAACCCTCACACATCAAAAATTCTTCTTACGGCTGTAACCAACTGGAGACGGTTTTAAAAGATACATTAGACCACCAACGAACCTACCTACTGAATATTTATGGACATTCAAGCTCCTTTCATTCTACTGCATATAAGTGGCCCTTAACCTTCTGTGGGTCACAGACCAATTTGGGTAGTGTTTGTCTACCATTTCTTAAACCCACATTCCCTTCTGATAAACATAAAAATCCCACACACCCCTGGAGATTCTGATACTCTCCCAAAGGGCACCATCCCCAACCCCACCAAAAAAAAAGTAACTTTATATGTGGTAAGAATTCACAGGTTCACAAGGGATACAGTCTATCAGGCAAGACATCACTGAGCTTTGCTCTCAAGTCGTTCCATAATATTAAAACAGGCATTTCCCTTCTATCACCAAATATAATCATTATAACGCTAAATATGCTTTCAAGTCTTTACTGCGAAGAGGAAGTCAAGGAGGTGCTGACATCTGTCTCCCCGACCTTTGAAAACCTTATGATAGAAATTTGCCGGAACCAAATAAAAAACAGAAATATGAAAAGATATCCTCCATCTCTTCACCTATAACCCCCACGAGCACATGTTAAAATGAAGGGAGTTCTTTGAAAATGCTCCTGGCACTACATTTTCCCGCTACTCCTACCCCCCCAAACACACACCCCCCTCTACCCCTACTTTAAAATAATCTGAACTTCCAGCTAGCAGCAACTCCTTTTAAACCAATATGCTTTGTCCTGGCGAAGACAAAGGGTTAAATTAAAGAAACCGCTGCCTGGCTGCCTGCCACTGGCTTGGAGGGTTGGGCTGGGATAGAAAACAGAGGAGGAAAAACCAGTTGAAGGCATAAGTGCTAACTTCTTACCCTGCCACATGGCCATCTTGATCCTATTCTCTCCCACGCTGGGGTCACAGGCTCAGAGTTTCCCGGACCCCCCAGTTTTGTAGGGAGACTCGACTGGGATGTAGATGGAACAGCAGCTGTGTCGTCTCGTTTTCTGCAAGATGCTCAAGCCCAGAACCTGAAAATATCAACAGGAAAACAATACCTAAATGAAAAACATTCAAATCCTTGAAAATCATCTCCTGTCCCTCTCTGGACCTCTCTTTCAAAGATAAGCAGACATGGATAGTGTTAAGTTTCCACCTAAGCAACAAGATATCACAGAAAAAAAAAATGGGGAGATCTGGAGTCAGTTAATATTGCCCTTGAGTGCTGTCCAATTCTGCATGAATCACTGGATCTTCAGTAAGTGGGTTTCAGAATCTCAAAGGATGGGTGGTTGGATGAGATAACCATTAAGCGTCTCTCCTATCTCAAAGTTCCACACTTTGGGGGAATGAAGAACAGCATAATATCCGATGCCCTCCCCAACCTCCCCAAAACACCCAACTCTGCAACAAAAAATTTGTAGAAAGGAGAGGAAATTTTGTGACTAAAAGTTTTAAAACAGATCTCGTATAGGAAAAGAAAAGAAGGCACAATAAAAACTGAAGAGCGATGCCCTCTAGGTCGTGGTGCTTCCTCTCCGCTTCATTATATTTTCCCACATTTTGCCAATGTCCTGTAGAGAGCATAGACTGCTTTTAAAATCAGGAAAGAAAAGAACCAAAGGAAAAGAAAAATGTAAAAAAAAGAATGCTAATTTAAGTAAAACCAAATTAATTCAGATAATTCCTATTTTTAAAATGTCAAATTCAGTCTTAGGACAGTACTACCTGGAAGGATATGAAAGGCGCTAGGAATGGGAGAAAAAAATGAAAGGTCTGACTACTTCGTTTGATTCAGAAGGTGAATATATTAAATGCTTTTCTTGTCCATTTAAACAAGTTCTTCATTAAATCTTCCTTATGTAGCATACAAGCCAATCTGCTTTTTCTAAGAAAAAGTCCTCACCTTTTTGACCTGGGGAACTTCAAAGCAGATTGCTATTTCCATAGCTTTCATACAAGCAACACCTCCACCCCTTAAGTGAAAACGCTAACGTATACATACTGAAGACTAATACGAACTTGAGAGCCATCATTTTGGCCTTTTTTAAATACCTTTTTTTTAAAGGACTAAAGTGTGAATGTGTACACTAATCCCAAAAAAGCCGATAGAGAAAAGACAACGCTTTGGATAAGGAAAGGCTTGTGAAGTCCAAGAAAACTAGGAACTCACAAAGTCCCAGGATGAATTCACCAGGAAAAAGCGCTCTGATGACTTATCTGGAACCTAGGACAGTTTGTTTTGGTTTGCCTTTTTTTCCCTCTTATTTAGCGCGCAGTTAAATAGTACTGCTCCGCGCCTCGTGGGACCAGGAGAATTTAACATCTCCGTAGTCAAACCCGGGTAGTTGCTAATAAATGTATGAAGCGTTCATAAAGCAGATTCTTACTGGCTTTTTGTACTCCACACTTCTGGATTTCCCTCACTTATTCGGGGTAGCTTACACTGACGTTATCACACGGGCACACGTACAACTTCACTTGGCACTCCTGGAAACTGATTTGCTCTGAAATATTAATAAAGTACACGCGCATCAATGTGAAGGTAAAGTTTTGCCCTTGGGGTGGGTGAAGGCGCTCAAGCGCAAGCCTGTAAAGTCTAGAGAGAACCAGCTCCCCGCGTTAAGTGGGAAAAGGAAAACGCAGCAACTACTTTTCCGAGAGTGTGGACTCGGCTTCGCTACGACCCACACAAACCTGCCAGTCCAGAGCAGGATGGATAAGAACGGGGCCTCGACAGGGCTTTACCAGCCAAAGCCACCCTGCCCCAGTCCTGGAAAAGGGACGCCTGCAGCTAACCTCCCCCATTCAAAAGCGGGTCGGGCTTGGCGCGGCTCCGCTAGGAAACTTCGCTGGGACAGCGAAGGGACCCTGGCTCGGAGAATAGGGCTGGGCTCCCTGGAAGATGCCGCCCTGCACTGGCTAGAACTGGCCGGTCTAACTCCTCCGAGTGCCAAGCAGCAGCGGCCGGGCACGGGGAACCCCCATCTCCCGGGGACGGAGCCAGCTGGGGAGCGCTTCCCCTGTGTCGCTGAGCCCAAGGGAGTGCTCCGGCGGTGGGCCGGGGCCAGCGGCCCGCCAAGGACCTGCTGGGGTAGGAACAGCCCATTCGTCTTTACCTGTCGCCGAGGTCCGGAGCGGCAGAGCCCGTGCTCGCCGCCGGCGGGCCGAGCGCTCAGTCGGCTCTGGCGTCCGGGACACTAAGTTGAGCTAGCGCCCCACGTAGCCTGCAGAGCTTCATTCACAGCCCAGCCGGGAGGAGGGGGAACGGAGCGGGCGCGCGGCTCATGTGACAGACGCCTCGCAAGGATCTGCCAAGCACGGCCGCCGCCTGCGCGTGCGCGCCCCGTCCAGCCCTCTCCCCACACCTCTGCTGAAGCGCGGAGGAGGTGATGCCCGCCCAGGAGGCAGCAGGGCGGGGAGAGCCGCGGAGAAGGCGGTGCTCTGAGGAGTTTCCGCGCGCGCAGCCGCAATAGGTCGGCCCTGCTCGCTGCCATATTTAATGAGGACTGGGCGGGTCCTAACCCAGTGCTGGGCGTGTCAATTGCTTTTGAAAAAGAAATGCTCCTTTATGTTTCAGTCTTTCGAGCCTACGGTATGTTTTTTTGGTTTTGTTCTTAAAACGAAACTGTTTATTCTGAGCTTCTGGCCCACAGAATAGTTAGTGGTAGAAATCTAATACTAATTACATTAGCTCACGTATTTTGAGTCTCTAATTATATGCCGGGCACTGTTCTAAGCCCTTTACTTTTTTCATCTCATTTAACGTGCACAATAACCCCACTGGGGTACGTACTATTATTTCTCCACTTTTATTCATAAGAAAACAGGCACAGGGGCTTCCCTGGTGGCGCAGTGGTTGAGAGTCCACCTGCCGATGCAGGGGACACGGGTTCGTGCCCCAGTCCGGGAAGATCCCACGTGCCGCGGAGTGGCTGGGCCCGTGAGCCATGGCTGCTGAGCCTGTGCGTCCGGAGCCTGTGCTCCACAATGGGAGAGGCCACAGCAGTGAGAGGCCCGTGTACCGCAAAAAAAAAAAAAAAAGAAAACAGGCACAGAAAGGTTGTCCGAGCTCACATAATAGTGGTATGAATAGTATGAATAGTGATCAAATATAGTGATGCTTGTAACAGCCAACTCGATCGTCATAGTAACACTGGAAAATCTACACTGCGGTTTTTGGTATTGTCTCCATTTTAATAATTACAAAATAGAGGCTCAGGAAAGCAAAAATTACAAGACTGGTAAGGGGTAGAACTGGGATTCCAACCTAGGTCTACCTGACTGCAAAGCCCTTTGGCCTAGGTTTGGAAGAAACAGCCCCTCATTTTACAAAAGAGAAAACAGGCCCTTGGGGTTTGTTGACCCACTTAACATGATCCAGCTAATTATTTACTGGCAGAACTGAGACTAGAATTTATATAATCAATCCAGGTAATCTAAGTAGAACCCCAGTACGCTAATTCAGAGTCCACTGTAGTGAACAATTTTGAACGCCTGCTTTGGGCAAGCTAAGTGGTGTGGGATACAAAACCTGTATCCTAGACCAGTCAGCACTAGGCCACCAAGGACAAATCTATAATCAAAAAAGTCCGGCTTTTGGACCTATTGCAACAAGGGAGACGGCACACCAGAGAAACCATGGGACATCTTACCAAACAAAAAAAAAGTCATTATGGTGTTGGGGGGAAGGGTGGAGTTTAAGTGAATTTTAAATGAAGCATTGTTTTAGTAAGCTCAAAGCAGGGCTGTGTGAAGGGGTCAACATCAGGTCTGGACTTCGAAGTGAACCCAGAGTCCTGTTTCCTTGGGAACCACAAAGTAAAGATATATGTGGAATGTTGTGTCCAGATACCCCTTATCTGAAGCTCTGCACCTGGATTGGAAATTGAGGCTGCTTCTCTGGATCCAAGAAACGTATGTACTCCAGACAGATGTGGGATGTTTTATTCTCACTGATATGATTTCAAGCAGCAAAGTTCCTGATAGTCTATGATTGTAGAAAACAAAGTTTCTCAGTGAGTAAAAAACATGGTGGTCACTCAGATAAGGCGACTGTTACCCTCTTACAGCTGCAGCATGTCTCTGGGAGAAATATTGTTCCCCATTAAAGTTACAGCTGGTTTTGTTTGTGTCTGTTATTCCAGCCTGATGAAAGGCCAGGTTTTTGCTTTCTCAGTTCAAGCTAATTTTTACTTTCTCACCTGAGAACATTTATTCTCTGCTTTCAGGCACTGGCAGTATATAGGTGGGTGGGTGCATGGGTGGGGGATAGCCACAAGCGACTAGAAAGAATCAGGGCAGGTTGTGCTGAGTCCTCTGATGATGGTAAATGCAAGCAGAGGTAACACCTTGTACAAAGGTGTGCAGGCAAGAAATCACATATGAGGACCTATGAGTAGTCTTCCATGGTTGAAGCTTAGGGTAAAGAAGTGTATGGAAGTTGTAGGCGATGTAACCAGAAGGTAAATTCAGGCCCAATTTTGGAGAATCCTGAATGTTGGACTGAGATTTGTACTTAATTCAGAAAGTGATTGAAAAAGAAGGTTTTTGAGCAAGGTAATCCCTTTATTGAGACACTTCTTTTTTTGTAGTTGAGGTATAATTGACATATAACATTATATTAGTTTCAGGTGTGCTGACTCGCTATCATTACCACAATAAGTCTAGTTAATATCTGTCACTCTTCTTTAAGAAGGTGAATTTGGAGTAATTGTTCAAGGAGAGGTTGGTTGGTTGCTTGGTTTTTGTCGTTGCAGGATAGGAGAAACCAGAGCTTACCTGTAGGTTGAGCAGGAAGAGACACTAGTGAAACAGAAATTGAAGAGGCAAGAAAAGGAGGGGATAAATAGTGGAGTAAAATACATGAAATAGAAATGAGATGCAAAATACAAGCTAAGCTTGGAAAAGATGCCTTTCCCTATGAGACAAGAAAAAGATGGTTGCAGGATGGCAATCTGGTTGGAAGCCACCACTGTAGAGCGAGCAAATATTGGCTTTACGTGGAATACGGGTTTATTTGGGAGAGCTTGGGCAGGAGTGATTTATGGAGAGTATGAGGGCTGCAGTACAACCAGATGACCACGTGGTGTCGCCACTGACCGCTGACAGTTCCTGTTTTAGGAGTACACTTCATAAAAGAACATTCTATCTTTTGCGAATTGCAAAACAAAACCAGTTACGTGAATCGACTCTGGAGCCAGACTGCCTGGGCTCAGAACCAACCAGACTCAGACACTTATTAGCTGTGTCACGTCGTTCAAGTTTCACTCTCCTTCAGGTTTCTTATCTGTAACATGAATAATAGGATAAAATGTATTAATAGATTTTAAATAGTTGGAAAATGTTAAGTGCTCGATAAATGTGAGCTAGTATTACTATTAATGGTGATGATGATTAATAAGGCTCCTTTGGATCCACAAGTTTTGAAGGAGTTATTTATGTGGTGAGTAATAAATGCCTATACAACAATACCTTCCCAAGTGAAATGGTTAGAGTGTGGTGCTAATGAGGCAAAGTTAATAATTTAATCAGGAGGTATGGATTCTGTTAACTCTGTTCTCTTCCCCATGAGAACCTTAGCCAGGTGCCCCACAAGTGTGTGTACACGGTCACAAGTGGATCTGGCCAAAAGAGTGTAGATAGATCAACATAAATGAGACCCTCTGTTCTCCTCCCCCATCCTTGGAAAAACTTGAAAAAAATGTTCCCACCCAACCCCCCACAGTGGTCAGCAGACTTTTGGTCAAGAGCCATTCCAGGTCTTACAAAGTAAAGAGTAAACACAATGTGATCTTAAAAGTTAATTATAAAGATACAATAAAACAGTGGATTTCTCTGTATAATAAAATGTAGCATTTTAGAGTTAATTTTGCAAAAGAAAAACCTTTAGAGCAATAGGTCACAGTGGCACCTAAACTGTCATATCTAAAGCAGCTTTATCTTTTTTTAACCATTTTTTAAAATGGAGGTACAGTTAATTTACAATGTTGTGTTAGTTTCAGGTGAACAGCAAAGTGATTCAGATATATATAGATATAGATATAGATATATATTATGTTTCAGATTCTTTTCCATTAGGGATTATTACAAGATGTTGGATATAGTTCCCTGTGCTATACAGTAGATCCTTGTTATTTATTTTATATATAGTAGTGTATATATGTTAATCCCAAACTCCTAATTTATCTCCCCCCCCCCCGTTTCCCCTTTGTTAACCATAAGTTTGTTATCTATGTCTGTGAGTCTTTTTTCTGTTTTGTAAATAAGTTCATGCGTATCTTTTTTTAGAGTCCACATATAAGTGGTATCATATAATATTTGTCTTTCTCTGCCTGACTTACTTCACTTAATATGATAATCTCTAGGTCCATCCATGTTGCTGCAAATGGCATTATTTTATTCTTTTTTTAGGCTGAGTAATATTCCATTGTATGTGGTATTCCATACCACATGTGGTATTCCGTACCACATCCTCTTTATCCATTCATCTGTTGATGGACATTTAGGTTGCTTCCATGTTTTGGCTATTGTAAATAATAAAGCAGCTTTATCTTTAATTTTGAAATTGTCATTGCAAATCCAGAGTGAAATAGTTACATGAGTACATAACCATGTAAAGTAGTAAGTGAATGTTTCTGGTATTGTTCTTTATTTGTTCCACATTTTGTTTGAGTCTTTACTATTGTGCCAGGCACGTGTTAGCCCCTAGGGATACTAGTTTTAAAATAAAATAAGTGGTACAGGCTACTATATATAAAATAGATAAACAACAAGGTCCTACTGCATAGCACAGGGAACTATATTCAATATCTTATAATAACCTATAATAGAAAAGAATATGAAATATATGTATATATGTATAACTGAATCACTTTGCTGTACTCCAGAAAGTAACACAACATTGTAAATCAACTATACTTCAATTAAAAAGAAAATAAAATACCATGCATAAATAAAATAAAATATCTGGGGTGCCCAAGGGATGCCTGGAATAGTTCTAAAAAAATGGGGCAGAATAAAAGGAAATGAACAAAGTTCTGTAGCTCAGGGAATCTATCAAGACAGTAGGTTAAGTCTGAAAATAGAGTGATCTAGGATCATTTGCAGTCACCTTGTACTGGACTTCCCTGGTGGTGCAGTGGTTAAGAATCCATCTGCCAATGCAGGGAACACGGGTTTGAGCCCTGGTCCAGGAAGATCCCACATGCCATGGAGCAACTAAGCCCATGCGCCACAACTACTGAAGCCCATGCGCCACAACTACTGAAGCCCACGCACCTAGAGCCCATGCTTTGCAACACGAGAAGCCACCACAATGAGAAGCCCGCACACCACAACGAAGAGTAGCCCTCACTCACTGCAACTAGAGAAAGCCTGTGTGCAGCAACGAAGACCCAACGCAGCCAAAAATAAATAAATTAATTAATTAATTAAAAAATAAAAAACAACCACCTTGTACCTAGAGAGCTGAGTATCAAAACTAACAAATGGTTTCTAGGACATAATGGTAGCTAACCTCATGATTGAGAAACACTAATGAAAACCACAGTGAGTTACCCCAGTAAAGCATAAAAATGTTGGTAATATACTGTGTTGACAAAGCTGGAGGTGGGAGGAGTCCTCTCATAAATTGCTGGTGGGAGTGCAATTAGTCAATTGAGGGTGACTTTGAAATAGCAATAAAAATTTCAAATACATGAGGCTGATCCAAAAATTCCATTTCTAAGAATCTCTCCTTCAGTTATGTTTGCATAGCTGTAAACTATTGTGTGCAATTGTTTGTAATAATAAAAATAAAAAACAACAAGATCTCCATCAGAAGAGGATTGATCAAATAAATAATGTAATTTTTAACTTTTTTATTGAAGTATAGTTGGTTCACAATGTTGTGTTAGTTTCAGGTATATAGCACAGTGATTCAGTTATATATATATATATATATGTATATATATATATATATTCTTTTTCAGATTCTTTTCCTTTATAGGTTATTATGAAATATTGAGTATAGTTCCTTGTGCTATAAGTAGATCCTTGCTATCTATTTTATATATGCTCTTTATGTGCTTATATGTAAAATTCTATGAAAAATAGGAAGGTGTGGAGCTGTGTACTTTCTCAATTTTGTGCCATGGAAGTGTATTACCTATTCAATTATGTATCTTAAAAAGTAATATAGAAAAATTTTTGAATAGCCTGTCAAGGATGATATTTAGATTGAAGAGCGAGTTGGTCAGCTTCCTGCCTTAGTGTCAGCTAAAGAAAGATCCTATTAGCCTGTGAGCATACACTAGAAAGTCTGTGTTGTGCAAAAACTCAGTCTTTATAGTTCTCTAATTGGGCCCAGCAGAATTTTTGACAGATGGTTTTCATGAGAAATTTTACTTTGTATAAATCCCATATCAGGTTGCCCTCTATTTGAGAGAAGTCCAATTCTATTTAGATTAGACTGCTAAGCTCTAAGGGCGCAAATAAGAGAGTTCATTTAGAGAGTGGTTTTGAGAATGTGCAGGTCTCTACTCTGTATTCCATCCAGGTCTGTATTGCCTTCTTTTCCATGCAGCAGTGCAAGCCCACAGAGTAGTGGTGGTGTTTTCTCAGAACCAATGTGATGCCTTTTCACCTACTACCGTGAGAGCTCCTTGAGGACACGGTCCATGTCCTATACTTCCTTTATATTCATCACAGCAGAGCTTCCCAAACCATTTATGGTGAAGGACCATTTTCCCCCAAATCCATTGTGTACCAATACTTTTAAATAATACAATAAAAGTGAATGACTAGAAAAATGAAATCAAAACAAAAGAGAAATACAAGCCCAATTCTTTTCTGATTATATTCAACAGACATAAAATTACTCTGTCAATTTTCTGTTAAGGTTTTGAAACATTTAATCTCAATTTCTTGTCATGGACCAGAAATAAACTGTTGAATACATCATTCTTCTAGTGTTTCCTATTTTGCAGAGTGTTTTCACATCTCTTTCCCGCTTCTACCATAACACCACCTTCGGAATTAAGTGGAACAGATTTTATCATTCCCATTTGACAGAAGAGGAAGATGAGGCATGCAGATTAAGTGATTTGCCTGGTCTGAAACAGCCCAAATTAGTCTCTGACTCCTATTGCATTTTGCAGCAGCTGCACTAAGAAAGCCCTCCAGTCAAAGAGAGCCTCCCAAGAATTCCACCAATTAGAAAAACTTGCCTTAGGCTTTCCAAAAGACCGCTTGGCGTGATGGTGTGATGGAAAGAACAGAGATTCTGGAATCAGAGAGGTAGTTTGGAATCCAGGCTTGAGCAAGAGATTTTACCTCTGAGCCTGACTCCTTATCTCTAAAGTGGGGGATAATGATAGCTTCTCCACAACGCTGCGCTAAGAACTAAATGGTGAATGTAAATAGCCAGGTACATAGTTCAGAAAGAATGGTTATTATTAAAATCAGGCTCGGTTTAGAAGGGCCCCATTGAACGACGCGCTCTGTAATCTAATCTTGTGGAAATGTGCGCCACCTACTGGTGGAGTAAAGAACATGGCTCTGAGAAGAGAACGTTGCTCTCTGCTAAGAATGGGATCAGTAAACTGTGCCCTTCTTGTCTTTCTTTTTACTCCTTCCCAATAGTAACAAGTGCCTCTCCTGCCTCACAGTGAAAACAAGGTAGGAAATATGGTCTTCCACCTCTAACTGGTAGTAACAAGGCCGCATCCCCTTTCTGACATGGTATCAGAGGAGGTCAGCTCAACAGACGATTTAAGTAAGATCCAGAGTCCCATCACATCATGTCAAAACTGTCCAGGATACAAATGAAAATAACTTGTCATAACAAGAAACAGGAAAATCTCAAATAAGAAAAATCAACCAACAGATACCAAGACCTATGTCACACAGATGTTGGAATTATATGACAAGGATTTTAAAACATTCAACATAAAAGTGCTTCAAAGAGCAGTTCTGAACAGGTTTGAAGTGAATGAAAAAGTCTCAGCAAAGAAATAGATGACATAAAGGAGAACCAAATGGAAATTGTATCCTTAGTACAGTTTTTTAAATAGAAATATAGTTGATTTACAATATTATATTAGTTTCATGTATACAGCATAGTGATTCAGTATTTTTGCAGATTATACTTCATTATAGGCTATTACAAGCTAATGGCTATAACTCCCCATGCTATACAGTATACCCTTGTTGCTTCTCTATTTTATAAATAGTAGTTTGTGTCTGTTAATCCCATACCCCTCATTTGTCACTCCCCTCGTCCCTCTTCCCTTTACTAGCCACAAGTTTGTTTTCTACATCTGTGAGTCAGTTCCTGTTTCGCATATACATGCATTTGTATTTTTTTAGATTCCACATATAAGTGCTATTATACAGTGTTGGTCTGACTTATTTCAGTAAGCATAACATTCTCTAGGTCCATTCACATTGCTGCACATGGCAGAATTTCATTCTTTCTTATGGCTGAGTAATATTACAGCACACACACGCACACCACATCTTCTTAATCCAATCGTCTGTTGATGGGCACTTGGGTTGCTTCCATGTCTTGGCTATTGTAAACAGGGCTGCTATGAACATTGGGGTGCGTGTATCCTTTCAGATTAGTATTTTCATTTTTCCCTGGATATATACCCAGCAATGGAATTGCTGGATCATATGGTAGTTCTAGTTTTAATTTTTTGAGGAACCTCCATACTGTTTTCCATAGTGGCTACAACAATTTACATTCCCACCAACAGTATATAAGAGTTCCCTTTTCTGCATATCTTCTCCAACATTTCTTATTTGTAGGCTTTTTGGTGATAGCCATTCTGACAGGTGTGAGGTGACATCTCATTGTTGTTTTGATTTGCATTTCTCTAACAATTAGCAATTTTTCATGTGCCTGTTAGCCATCTGTATGTCTTTTTTGGAAAATTTCTATTCAGGTCTTCTGCCCATTTTTTTTTATTGGATTGTTTGTTTTATATTGAGTTGTATAAGCTGTTCGTATATTTTGGATATTAACCCCTTGTCGGTCACATCATTTGCAAATATTTTCTCCCATTCAGTATGTTGTCTTTTTGTTTTGTTGATGGTTTCCTTTGCTGTGCAAAAGCTTTTAAGTTTAATTAGGTCCCATTTATTTATTTTTGCTCTTATTTCTTTTGCCCTAGGAGACTGATCTAAAAAAAATATTGCTATGATTTATGTCAAAGAATGTTCTGCCTATGTTTTCTTCTAGGCATTTTATGGTTTCCATTCTTACATTTAGGTCTTTAAACCATTTTGAGTTTATTTTTGTATATAATGTGAGCACATGTTCTTGCTGTTTTACACGTAGCTGTCCAGTTTTCCCAGGACCACTTGTTGAAGAGACTGTCTTTTCTCCATTGTATATTCTTGCCTCCTTTGTCATGGATTAGTTGACCATAGGTGTGTGGTTTTATTTCTGGGATCTCTATTCTCTTCCATCAAGCTATGTGTCTGTTTTGTGCCAGTACCACGCTGTTTTGATTACTGCAGCTTTGTACTATAATCTGAGGTCTGGGAGGGTTATACCTCCAGATTTGTTCTTTTTTCTCAAGATTGATTTCTCAAAATGTCATGGGTATTTTGATAGGGACTGCCAAATGGAAATTTTAGAACTGGAAAATACAATGACTGAAATTTTCCAAAATTTGGGAAAAGAACCTACAGATCCAATGGCTGAGCAAATCACAAACAGAATAAATGCAAAGAAATCCAAACCAAGATACATCATAATCAAACTTTTGAAAACTAAAGGCAAAGAAAAAATCTTGAAAGCACCAAGTGAGAAATGACACCTTACTTAGGGGGAGGGGAACTATTTGAATGAAGGCATGGTTCTCATCAGAAACCATAGAAGCCAGAATGAAATGGCACAACATTTTTCAAGGGCTAAAAGAATTGAATATATAAAGAACACTTGAAATTGAACAGTAAAATAAAACAAATAATCCAACTAGAAAATGAGCAAAAGACATGAAGAAGCATTTCACTGAAGAGGATAAATGGAAGGAAATAAACACCTAAAAAGATGCTCAATGTCACTAGCGTTTAAGGAAATGCAAATTTGGACTATGGTGAGATATCACTAGACACTTCCTAGAACTGCTAAGCTTAAAAAAAAAACAGTGATAATACTAAATGCTGGCAAGGATGTGGAGAAACTGGGTGTTTCATAAATTTCTGGTGGGGATGTAAAATGGTACAGCCACTCTGGAAAACAGTTTAGCATTTTCTTAATAAACTAAATATATACTTAGCATATAACCAAGAACAAGCTCAAGGTGCTATATGAGAAGGAACAGAAGAGGCCTATGACCACCCTGTGTCACTGAAACTGCCATCTGGTATCAGCCATCAGCCAGAAGAGCTTCCTGTGGAGCCTGTGGGCCAGCAAGCTGAGGGGCATGGTCTCCATTAGCGCCCAACTGTACTTCCACCAGGTAATCAGTGTGAAGCATTTCATCTTGGCCATGGCTGTCCCGAAGAGCATCTCACTGCTATGCTACCAGTAGGACAGCAAGACTCTAAGCCTCAGGTTCTGGGATGACAAAAACCCTCAAGGTGTACAACATGGACCTCATGGTGGACAATGCTCAGCTGGGCTTCAGCGTGTCTGTCCAAGACCACAAGCTCATGGTCTACCTGTACCTGCTGAAAGCCAAGGAGAGTTCTGGGGGCATATGCCTGCTGCAGTGGGCAGACGTCCACGTGGGCACCCAAGTGAACATGATCTGGAGGACCCCAGGTGGAGGGTCACCTAGGGGCCTGGCAAAAAGTCAGTAGTGTGGGAGAACAAGCATTTCACGTGGTTTGTCACACTGGATAGTGGCATCGGGCTTCAGCAGCTGCTGAAGCTGCAAAACAGGCTGACCACTGTGCTGCCACACCTGCGCTGGCCACAAGTCCTGCAACGGGTGGATGCAGCATGTGGACTATGTCCTACAGAATGTGGTGTTGACCTTCCTCGCCCCAGCTTCTCAACCACTGTCTTCACTTCAGAACCGAGGATCACTGTGAGCTGGCCAAGATCAGCACCATGCCTGGCATTGTCGTGGATGACCTGATTGAGACCTATGGCATCACCACCCGCTTCTAGACCCAGGGACGCTGCCACCGTCCCCATGCACTGCTTTCTACCCCCTTTTTGTATAAAACACGGGGAAATGGGTAAGCGGGGAATGATTGATACATGCAATAACTTAAATGGATCTCAAGGATGGTGAGTGTAAAAAAGCAATCTCAAAAGGTCACATATTATAGGATTCCATTTACTTCAGATTTTCAAAACGAGAAAATTGTAGAGATGGAGAATAAATTAGTGGTTGCCATGGATCAGGAATAGTGAAGGGAGGGGAGTGACTAGAAAGGAATAGCATGAAGGAGATCTCCATGATGATGGAACAGTTCTGTACCTTGATTGCAGTGGTGGCTACACAAATCTACACATGTGATAAAAATGGCATAGAAGTATTCACACACCTGTACCACTGTCAATTTCCTGGACTGGATATTCTACTATAGTTTGTAACATGTAACTGTGGGGGAAATCTCGGTGAAGTTTACAAAGGACCTCCATAGTATTTTCACAACTTCTGGTGAATCTATAATTATTTCAAAATTAAAAGTTTTTTTAAAGAATGGGAAAAGAGGAATTGTAGACATCGAGTATAGACAATTCTAATGAGGAATTTTGCTGTAAAGGGGAACAGAGAAATCAAGTGGGTAGAGAACAAGGGAAGGTGGCTCAACAGAAGACGTTTAAAATTTTTTAATGGGAGCAATAACAGCATGGTTGAAGCTAATGGGAAAGACGCTATAGAAGGAAAAAAAATTATGCTTGAGGGGCAAGAGAGGAGAAAATTGCCAAAGGAGGAGTGGAGGGGTTGGCCTCAGCTAAGAGCAGGGAAAGTTCTTCCATAGTCATAGGAGAAAGGGTAGAATATATACATAGATTTAGGTAGGTAAGTAGATGCAGTGGTAGAAATTTGGGAGCTCTGTTTTCTGATTGCCTCTGTTTTCTCAGTGAAATTGGAAGCAAGGTCATGAGCTGAGAGTGAGGACGGGTGCGGAGGTGTTAGAGGTTTAAAGGGAGAAGGTATGAAATAGTTGTCTAGGAAACAGGGAGAGTAAATGGACTAGGATAATATTATGTGATTTCCTGGCAACATTAAGTGCCCACTTGAGGTTCGTGGTCTTGAATTTAAAGCGAGAGTGTCATTTTGTGTTTTTCTCCAGCCATGTTCAGCTCCAGTGATATAGGAGAGGGATAGGAGTCATTGGTAATGACAAAATGGAGGCAAGAGACTGCAATTAGGTGGAGGAGAAAACTGGAAGAGAGGATTTCAAGGGACTGAGAGGCTGGGGTGTTAGAAGGATCAGGTATTGTGATATTGAAATCACAAAGAATTAAGACAGGATTAACTGCAGAGAGTTAAAATGAGATGGAAACTAAAATATTATATAGCATATATAATATATTTAACATACTCTGGGACAGAAATTCAAAGATGGGGATTTTTAGGGAGGAGAAAGGGAGAATGACTTGAAAATAGCAGTGAGGGACCTCAAGCTGTGGCAATAAAAATAACCACTGCTCGAGAGGGCTGTAAGGTCCTTGGGTAGATCTAGATTTCAATCAGATTAAGAAGGTGAGGGAAGCATTCAGCAAACCGGGAAAGAATATAGAGGATTTTGCTGATGACTTTGAGTACTAGTTAAGGTGACTATATAATTTATCATCCAATCTGGAATACTTATGAGAATGACAAGTGTTAAACTGGGCAGGATGGTGGCACACCATGTGTAAACTGGAATTGCCCTGCGCAAACCAGGACCATGATTCTAGAGGACAAAGTGGAAGGATTTCAGGGCTAAGAGATGGGGATAGAACATGAAATATTCAGTTAGTGAGCAAGGAGTCCCAGGGTTTTTGTGATGACTGACATAAACAAACTTGAAAGGCATAAAGAGCTTAGTTCTGGTGATACTAAGGCAAATTGTGGTGGCAAGTCTGTGAGTGTTTAGAGGGAGAAAAGGGTGGGTGTTCAGGGCCTGCCCTTCACTCCTACCAATGGAGATAGAGTCCTGGATATGGGAGTTCTATTCCCAGCCAGACAGCAGCTGGATCCTAAGCCCCACTGAGAAATACCTTGATATTTCTGAAACTCTTTGTGCTTCCAGTATGAATTATTTGGGCAACTGGGACTGGACTGACTGCAGCTAAGGAAATTAATAGACCTAGCTGTGAAAAGGTGAGGATGGGAGAGACAAGGGACTCAGTGGTATTTCCAACAGAAACTACAGGGAAAGACACTAACATTGACAAAAGTAGAAAATACCATGCTGAATAGGAAAAAATATAGAGTCCACCACTTAGATCTAAAAACCTAACTGCACAAGAACAGAATGGCTAATACGCTGCTTATTCATGGCTAATAAATGTCTCTTATTCCTCTTTTCTATGTTCATTCCCTAGGTGAGTTCATCTAGTCTCATGGTTTTAATTACCATTAATATGCTGGTGACTTCCCTACATATACCAAATGCTGGAGAGGGTGTAGAGAAAAGGGAACCTCCTACACTGTTGGTGGGAATGTAGATTGGTGCAGCCACTATGGAAAACAGTATGGAGGTTGCTCAGAAACTAAAAATAAAGTTGCCATATGATCCAGCAATCCCACTCCTGGGCATATATCTGGACAAAACTATAATTCAAAATGATACATGCACCCCTATGTTCATAGCAGCACTATTTACAATAGCCAAGACATGGAAGCCACTTAAATGTCGATCAACAGATGAGTGGATAAAGATGTGAGATATATATATATATATATATATATATATATATATATATATACACACACACACACACACAATGGAATACTACTCAGTCATAAAAAAGAATGAAATAATGCCATTTGCAGCAACATGGATATACCTAGAGGTTATCATACTAAGTGAAGTAAGTCAGAAAGACAAAGACAAATACCATATGATATCACTTGTATGTGGAATCTAAAATATGGCACAAATAAATTTACCTACAAAACAGAAACAGACTCACAGATATAGAGAACAGACTTGTGGTTGCCAAGAGGAATGGGGGTTGGGGAGGATGGATTGGCAGTTTGGGATTAGCAGATGCAAACTACTATATATACATATAACTGAATAACTTTGCTGTAACCAGAAATTAACACAACATTGTAAATCAACTATACTTCAATAAAATAAAATTTTTAAAATATGCTTATGACTTTCAAACTTATTACTCTAGACCTAATATCTCCCCTAAATCTCAGATCATACAACTGCCTTATTGAAATCTCAACTTGGATGTTTAATAGGTGTCTCAAACTTAATTGTTCAACACTGAACCACTGATTTTTTCCTTAAAACTATGTTCCACCCCCACCATGCCTCATCTCAGTTGATAGAAAACTATCCTTCCAGTTACTCAGGCCAAAATACATTGGCCATAGCTTTAACTCTAATTGTATCCCCAATTCTGTTTGGTTTGTCTCTTTTTCTCACACCCCACATCCAATGTATTAGCAAATCCTTTTGGTTTTCTCTTCAAAATGTACCCAGAATTATACACTTCTCACCTTCTCCACCACTACCTCACCATTCCTAAACACCATGATCTCTCACCTGGATTACCATAATATTCTCCTGACTGGTCTCCTTGATTCTACTCTTGCCACCCTATATTCTGTTCACAACACAGAAGTCAAGGTGATCCTTTCATAACACAAATCAAATTATGCTACTCCTGTGTTCAAAACCCTCCAATAGCTTCCCCATCTTACTCAAACAAAAATCCATACACCTTATCATGGCATGCAAGAAAGGTCCTATGATCTGTTCCCTGCACAACTCTCCTCTAGACACACTAACTTTGTATTGCTGTTTTGGATTTGCCATACTCTTCAACCTCAGGGCCTTTGCACTTGCTGCTCTCTCTGCCTAGAAAGCCCTTCCTCACCCTCACCCTCACCCTCACCCCTACCAGATATCCCCTTGGCAAGCTCCTCGCTTCATTTGGGTCTCTAGTCACATGTCTTATCCTTCCCTTCTACCACTCCTAAAATGCCACCTCCTTTGTCATCAATTCCCTTGATTTATTTTTCTTCAAGCACTTTTTACAAGGCTATATATTTTACTCATTTCATTTATTATCACTTCCTCCCACTAGAATGTAAGTTTCATGAAGGCTAGAATTTTGTCTCATTTATCACTATATCTACGGCCCTAACAACAGTGCCTGGTACATAGTAGGTACTCAAAATTTTGATTGAATGGAGACAAAGGTATAAATAATTAAATAGATAGAAATAAATTTTAAGTGGTATTATATGTATATATGTTATTTTAAGTAAAATACTGGTTTTAGATTTATTCCTAGATACCTTATAAGTTTTTTTTATATTGCAAATGAAAGCCTTCTTTAAAATTACATTTTAACTGTTAATTGCTACCATATAGGAACTCTATTGACATTTATGAGAAATTCTTATATCTAGCAACCTTGTTGAATTCTCTTATTCTAATAGTTCTATAGATCCTCGTAGCTGTTTTACATAGAGAGCCATGTCATCTGTGAATTATATATATTTTATCTTCTTTTTCAGTCCCTATTCCTGTTTTTATTTCCTTTTATCATCTTAGTGCATTGTTAGAACCTCCAATTTAATGTTGGATAATAATGGCGCTGGGTTTCATGTAGATTTTGGGCAGGTATCCTTTTTCAACTCTATATCTCTTATGTTTTGTAGTTTGTTTTTAAATAATGAATGGGTGTTCAATTTTAACAGTTACTTTTTCTACAACTAAGATGATCATATGGTTTTTCTCTTTTTTAACTATTAGTGTGGTGAATTATATTAACAGTTTCTCTAATTAAATCACTTTTGAACAATGGGAAAACCCTACTTGTTCATATTTTTTAAATATACATGAGGGAATAAATCTGCTTTTATTTCAGTTAGGAGTTTTCATTTATGTTTATAATCAAGATTGGCCTCTAAAATTTTTTTCATGCCCTGTCTTTGTCAGGTTTGGACATTAAGGTTATTCTAGCCTCAAAAAATGAGTGTCCTATTCACCAGGAAATTTGACGTTATATAATTGTTGAAGGTTGGCTTTAAAAAAAAAAAAGCTATGGTAAAGTCATTTTGGCCTCATGCCTTTCCTTAAGTGGATTTTTTACTACCATTTTGACTTATTTAATTGTTAAAGGTCTATTCAGCTTTTGAAAGTTCTATATACACTTTGGATACAAGTCCTTTGTTAAGTATGGATTTGCATATATTTTATCCCAATCTGATGTTTGTCTTTTCATTCTCTTAACAACATCTTTCTAAGAACAGATTTCGATTTGATAAAGTTCAATTTACCAATTTATTATTTTATAGGCCATGCTTTTGGCATTATTTATGAGAAATATGTGCCTAACTCAAGGTTTAAAAGAAAGATTTTCTACTATGTTTTTTCCCAGAAGTTTTATAGCTTCAGATATATGACCATTTTGAGTTAATTTTTATAAATGGGGAGAGGCATGCATCAAAGTTTACTTTTTTGCAGGTGGATATCTAATCATTTGAGCACCAGTTGTTGAAAATGCTATCCTTTCCAAATGAATTGCCTTTGCATCTTTGTCAAAAATCAATCCTGTGGGCCTATTTTTGGACTCTCTATTCTGTTCCATTGATCTATTTACCAATATTCATGCCGATACCACACTGTCTTGATTACTGTACCTTTATAATAAGTCTTGAAGTCAGTTGTTGTAAGCATTCCAACATTATTCTCCTTTTTCTAAATTGTATTTGAATATGTGTATCAAATCATCACATTGTACACCTTAAACTTACACAATGTTATATGTCAATTGTATCTCAAAAAAGTTGGAAATAAATTTAAGCAGACACCAAGATAGCTCAGTAATAAATAATGCTTTATTTCAGTATTTTAAAAAATCAAAATTAATGTAAAAATCCATATTGAATAAAATATAAAATTTTAAATGAAGATACAATCTGACCCTGGAATCAATTGCATGCCCCTTAAAAAATTGTATTTGACTATTCTAACTTCTTGGAATTAACATGAATTTTAGAATTTGCTTGTCAGTTTGTACAAAATTCTTTTAGGATTTTTATTGAGAATACATTGAATCTTTAAATCAATTTGAGGACAACTGACATTATAACAATATTGAGTCTTCAGATCCACGATGAGGATATACCTCTTGATTTATTTACATCTTTTGTAATCTCTTTCAGCAATGTTTTCTAGTTTTCAATGCATAGATCTTGCACATATTTTGTTAGATTTTTATCTCCAAGTATTTTATGGCATAGTTTTTTTAATTCAACTTCCAATAGTATGCAACTTGTATATAAAAATGCAATTGATTTTTGTTTATTGATCTTGTACCCTACAGTGTTGCTAAACTCATTTATTAGTCCTAGTAGCTTCTTTTGTGAATTCCTTAGCATTCTCTATGTAGACTATCATATCATCTGACTATAGAATTTTAACTCTTCCTTTCTACTCTGTATACCTTTTATTTCTTTGTCTTGCTCTATTGTATTGGCTAGGACCTCCAGTAGAATAACAAATATAAGCAGAGAGTAGATATTCTTCCCTTGTTCCTGATTGGACTCAAAGCATTCCATCTTTCACCATAAATATGATGTTACATATAGAGTTTTTTTGTGGGTTTTCTTTAATGGATTGAAGAGATTCCTTTCTTTTCCTAGTTTGCTGAGAATTTTTATCATGAAAGGATCTTGGATTTTGTAAAGTACTTTTTCTGAATCTGCTGAAGTGATCATATGGTTTGTTATTTTTTCATCTTTTAATATTGTGAAAGACATTGGTTGGTTTTCAGATATTAAATCCTCTTTGTAGTCTTGGAATAAGTCACTTGTTCATGATATTTTAGATTATTTTCTAAAATCTTAAGAATTTTTGCATCTATGTTTATTAGCGATATTGGTCTGTAGTTTTCTTTTCTTTCAAATTTATTTGTCTCCTTTGGGTATCAGAGTAATGCTGGCCACATAGCATTAGTTAGAAAGTGTTCCTTCATCTTAAATGTTTGGTAGAATTTGTCAGTGAAGCCATCTTGCCACGAGTTTACTTTGTGGGAAGGTTTGTAAATAAAATTTTAATTTCTTTATTAGTTATGGGTCTGTGTATGTTATCTATTTCTTCTAGAGTGAACTATTGTCCATAATATTCCCTCATTATCCTTTTAATATGTCTATAATATTGTCCATAATATTCCCTCATTATCCTTTTAATATGTCTAGGATCTGTAGTGATGTTCCCTTGTGTTATATCTGATACAAGTAAATTGTATCTTCTCTTTTCTTCCCTACTCAGTCTGAGTGGATGTTTATTTATTATATTGATTTTTCTCAAGGAATCTGCTTTTGGTTTTATTGATTTTTTTCCCCATTTTATATTACAGTGATTTCTGATCTAATATTTACTATTTTTATCCTTCTGTTTAATGTGTGTTTGATTTGCTTCTCTTTTTCCAGTTTCCTAAGATGAAAGCTTGGGTCATTTATTTGAGACTTTTATTCTTTTATAATGTAAACGTTTAGTGCTATAATTTCCCTCTAAGCACTGCTTTGTTGTTGCCCTTACATTTGGTAAGTCATATTTTCATTTTCATTCAGCCCAAAATGCTTTCTAGTCCCCCCTGTGATTCCTATTCTCTGACCCATGGGTTATTTATAGGTGCATTAATTAGTTTCCAGATATCTTGGGATTTTCCAGATATCTTTCTGTTATTGATTTGTAATTTAATTATTTTATGGTCAGAGAACATACTTTGTATTACTTGAAGCCATTTAAAATTATTGATACTTTTTATAGCTCAGAATTTGGTGTCTTGGTCATATTCTGTATGACCCTTAATAATGTATATTCTGCTGTTTTGGGTGAAGTGTTCTATAAATGTTAATTAGGTCATGTTGGTTGATAGTTTTGTTTGTCTTCTATACCTTTATTGATTTTCTGTCTCTCTGTTCTATCATTTCTTTAAATTAATTTATTTTTATTTATTTATTATTTTTGGCTGTGTTGGGTCTTTGTTGCGGTGTGCGGACTATCTCTAGTTGCAGCAAGCAGGGGCTACTCTTTGTTGTGGTGTGCGGGCTTCTCATTGTGGTGGCTTCTCTTGTTGCGGAGCACAGGCTCTAAGTATGTGGGCTTCAGTAGATGAGGTGCATGGCCTCAGTAGTTGTGGCTTGCGGCCTCTAAAGTGCAGGCTCAGTAGTTGTGGCGCACGGGCTTAGTTGCTCCGCGGCATGTGGGGTCTTCCCGGACCAAGGCTCGAACCCGTGTCCCCTGCATTGGCAGGTGGATTCTTAACTACTGCACCACCAGGGAAGCCCTCTATCATTTATTGAGAGAGGGATGTTGGAATTTCATACCTGTGAATTTATCTGTTTCTCCTTGAAGATCTAAGGTTTTATTTCATGCATTTTGAAGTTCAGTTATTTGATGAATTGACCATTTTATCATTATGAATGACACTCTATCTGTGGTAAAATTCTTTGCCCTGAAATCTATTTTGTCCTGCACTAATATACCCACTCCAGCTTCCTTCTGATTAGCACAGAATACCATATTCTATCCCTTTATTTTTAATATAGTTGTGTTTTTATATTTATTTTTTAAGTGTGCAGCAGTTTTATTTTTTTAAGATTTACTTACTACTTATTTATTTATTTTATTTATTTTTGGCTGCATCGGGTCTTAGTTGCAGCATGTGGGATCTTCATTGAGGCATGCAGGCTCTTCGTTGTGGTGCACGGGCTTCTCTGTAGTTGAGGCATGCAGGTTTTTCTCTTCTCTAGTTGTGGTGTGCAGGCTCCAGGGTGCATGGGCTCTATAGTTTGCGGCCTATGGGCGCTAGTTGAGGTGCGTGAGCTCCATAGTTGTGGCAAGTGGGCTCAGCTGCCCTGCAGCATGTGGGATCTTAGTTCCCTGACCAAGGATCGAACCCCCTGTCCCCTGCATTGTAAGGCACATTCTTTACCACTGGACCACCAGGGAAGTCCTATCTTTTTATATTTAAAATGAGTATCTTGTAGGCAGCCTATATTTGGGTCATGCTTTTTCATCCAATCTGGCAATCTCTGCCTTTTAATTGGGGTATTTAAACCACACGCCTTTAATGTGACTGTTGATATAATCATATTTAACTCTGCCATCTTGCTATTGATTTTCTCTTTATCCCATCTGTTCTTGTTCCCATTTTATTCTTTTATTTATTTAGGCTCCGTTGGGTCTTTGTTGCTGCCTGCTGGCTTTCTCTAGTTGCGGCAAGTGGGGTCTACTTTTTGTTGCAGTGCACGGGCTTCTCACTGCAATGGCTTCTCTTGTTGCAGAGCATGGGCTCTAGGTGTGGGCTTCAGTAGTTGTGGCACATGAGCTCAGTAGTTGTGGCTTGCAGGGTCAAGAGCGCAGGCTCAGTAGTTGTGGCACACGGGCTTAGCTGCTCCACGGCATGTGGGATCATCCCGGACCAGGGCTTGAACCCGTGTCCCCTGCATTGGAAGGCAGGTTTTTAACCACTGTGCCACCAGGGAAGTCCCCCCCCCTTTTATTCTTTTATTGTTTTCTTTCTGGATTAATGAGATTTTTTTTTGGATCCCACATTATCTCCTTTTTGGCTTATTAAATATAACTTTTTGTTGTGTTACTTTACTGATTGTATTAGGATTTACAGTATACTTTAACCTATCACAATCAACCTTGGGGTAATAACAGTTCATGTACAGTATAAGAATCTTACATCAACATCCTTCTACTTTCCCTCTCCTTGCCTTTGTGCAATTGTTTTCATACATTTTGTTTCTACATATAAGCCTCATAATACATTGTATCCTTTTTGCTTTAAGCTACCTATGATCTATTCAAGAAATTTGTAATATATGGATAAGAAACAGTATTTACCCACATAGTTTCCTTTTTCAATCTCTTCATTTCTTTATGTAGATCCAGGTTTCCACTGGGTATTTTCTTTCTGCCCGAAAGACTTACTTTAGCCTTTCTCATAGTACTGGTCTGCTGGTGGTTAATTCTTTCAGCTTCTATGTGTCAGCAGAGGTCTTCATTTTTCCTTCATTTTTAAAAATATTTTTACTGAGTATAGAATTCAATGTTGACAGTTTTTTCTTTCAATCCTTTAAAGATGTTGCTTCACTGTTTCCTGCCTTTCATGGTTTCTGGTGAAAAATATGTATAATTTTGATATTTGCTCCTCTGCATATAATGTATCTTTTCTCTGGTCTGTTTTAGTATTTTTTTTCTTTATCACTGTTTTTTGAGATATTTGATTTTGATGTGCCTTAATATAGTTTTCTTTATGTTTCCTGTGCTCACAGTCTATTGAGTTTCTTAGATTTATAGGTTTATAGATTTATCATTTTGGGGAAATTTGGGGCCATTATTTCTCCTAATTATTTTTCTTTGCCCTCTTCCCTCTCCTCTCCTGGGAATCATATATATATATTAGGCTACTTGCAGTCATCCCATAGCTCACTAGTGTTCTGTTCATTTATTTTCAGACTTTTCGTTTTTGTGTTTCTTTTTTGAATCATTTTAAGTGCTATGTCCTCAAGTTCACTAGTCTTTTTTATTGTCGTGTCTAATCTGCTCTTAATCCCATCCACTGTATTTTATATCATAGACATATATTTTCATATCTACAAATTCAATATGGATCTTTATTTATATCTTCCTTTTCTCTCCTTAACATACCCCTACTTTCCTCCACATATATGGAATGTATTTATAGCAGTTGTTCTAATGGCCTTATCTAGAAACTCTATCATCTGTGTCATTTCTGGGTCTGTTACTATTGATTATATTTTCCTTAATATGAGTCATATTTTCCTAGTTCTTTGCATACCTGGTAATTTCTTATTGGATGCCAAACATTGTGAATTTTATCTTGTTTGGTACTAAATTTTCTGTATTTCTCTTAATGATTTTTAGCTTTCTCTGGGATACAGTTAACTTACTTGGAAAGAATTTGATCCTTTTGAGAGTTGTTTTTAATCTTTGTAAGGTAAAATCTGGAAGAGTAAATAAAAACAAAATTGAACTTTCCCTACTGCCAAAAAGGAAAGATATCTTTTTTTCTCTCCCTTTTCTTAGAGTTTTTTCCTTGAGAAACCTAGTATTTGTGAATTCATCCTCTGTTGCTTTGATATGTATGTAAATCTTTTTTAAGGACTAAATAAGCTTCTTGCCAGCCTTATAATCCAGAAATGTTTTTATGAAGGGACTAGGAGCCATCTCTCTGAAATGTAAACATCAAGGAAGGGGCTTCCCTGGTGGCACAGTGGTTAAGAATCCACCTGCCAATGCAGGGGACACGGGTTCAAGCCCTGGTCCGGGAAGATCCCACATGCTGTGGAGCAATTAAGCCAGTGCGCCACAACTACTGAGCCTGTACTTTAGAGCCCACGAGTCACAACTACTGAGCCCACATGCCACAACTACTGAAGCCCACACCTAGAGCCCGTGCTCTGTAACAAGAGAAGCCACCTCAATGAGAAGCCCACACACTGCACAAAGAGTAGCCCTTGCTCACCACAACTAAAGAAAGCCCGTGGGCAGCAACGAAGACCCAACACAGCCAAAAATAAATAGATAAATAAATAAATTTATAATAAATAAACATCAAGGAAGATAGCACCCCTATATTTCTCTGGCACCCTGGGAGTTTAGCCTAGGTGCTTTGCCCTAAGCTGTAAGCACCTGCTTGTTACAGAGATATGAGAAGCTGTATTTTTCCTTCGGATAAAGGCAATTAACTAGCACAGATGGCTACTCCAATTACCAGGTGAACTTAGGATGAACTATGAAAGAATGTGTAGCAAACAGTACTTTCAAGTCCTCTTACATAAGGACACGTTATAATTTAAAAACATGTATGTAATAGATACATGGCATACATAAGAATGGGATTTATTTCTTTCTTTCCAATCTCATTAGCAGATTGCCTGTAATGCATCACAGCCTGGTTTAATGCCTATTCAATAATAAAACTGTTTTCTCTCTTGTCTAGATTCATGGAGAGGATTTCCTGGATTGGCAGAAAATTGTACTTTTAGTTTTTCTCCAACAGATCAGACAGCAGTTTAAGGCTAATATTGTCCTCTACTGTGGCACTATTCTTCTGAGTACTCTACCCAAAGCTCTATGTGTTACAAGATCTCTCTACTCTGGATATTGGGGATATGAAATCTTCCCAATCCAGTTTGAGCTCATAAACTTGTTCTCTATTCTCATTTCTTGTAATTCATTCCCTGGCCTTGGATAGTTTCCTCACATACATGTGCTGATCAGTACTCAGCTGAAGACTCTAGGAGAAGCCACTGCATATTTCCAGAGCACTCAAGTATGCTCTCTCTCTCACTCTTGGTCTCTCTCTCCGTGTCTCTGTCTCTCTCTCTCCCTCTCCCCTTCCCCCCAACCCAATACTATGCCCTGTGAATCTAATCACCTTGTACTCCTTGAATTTTCAGCTCAGTCTTCTTGACTCAGGAAGACTGCCAAGCTCTGTTTAGATTACCCCTGCCTGTGCTGTGACCTGAAAACTCTCCAGGCAGTAAGCTGAGGTAATCATAGGGCTCACTTTGTTTGTTTCCTTTCTCTCAAGGATCAGTGTCCTTTGCTGTCTTATGTCCAATGTCTGAAAAACATTGTTTTATTAATTTATCCATTCTTTTTAGTTGTTTAAGGCAAGAAGGTAAGCCCAGTTCCTTTCACTCCATCATGACTGGAAGAGAAAGTCCCTGTGTTATCTTTGAATCATAGTTTCTTCTTTGTCCCCCTCTTTTCCTGCCTCTCTTGGGTTAATCACTTTTTTTAAAATCCCTAATGATTTTGAAGTTATTCACTATATGCCCTTTCTTTTATAGGTGACCATTTTCCACCTATTGTCTTGGACAAATGATGAGCTTCTTTGCTGTATTTCAGGCCCTGTAGGTGAAATTTTACTAGTTCCCTCTGTGTGAAAGGGCTCAGGGCTTAATGGATAGAACTCAGTTTCTGCTTTGTGGCCACATCTTCCATCTCTGGAAGGGTATTATAACTCCAGTACCTAAAATGCAGTGATTCTCAAACTTTTTCATCTCAGAACCTATTTACACTTAAAAATTATTGTTCTGTTTTGCTGAGTTAGAGTAAACAAATTCCAAACTGTCTCTCCCACTAAATATAGCTGTAAAACCTGGACAGAATGCATGGAACAGCTATTTGAGTACTCTGAAAGTAAATAATAGAGTAGATAGGGGAAGAAGACTAGATTTTGTAGTATTACTGAATTATCAGTAAGTTTACCATTTTATTTCTTCTGGTGTAACCTTGGTTGGACTCATAGAAGTCCAAAACCCAAAAGTGTATGCTGAAAATTACTAAATGCTGATGGAAGAAATCAGAAAAGGCCTAAATAAATGGAGGTACATATCATGCTCATGGATTGGAAGACTCGACATAGTAAATATGCCAGTTCTCCCCAAATTAATCTATACATTTAACACAACTCCAATCAAAGTCCCAGCAATATTTTTTGTCAATATTGACAAGCTTTTTTTTTTTTTTTAGATTCCACATATATGTGTTAGCATGCGGTATTTGTTTTTCTCTTTCTGACTTACTTCACTCTGTATGACAGACTCTAGGTCCATCCGCCTCACTACAAATAACTCAATTTCGTTTCTTTTTATGGCTGAGTAAGATTCCATTGTATATATGTGCCACATTTTCTTTATCCATTCATCTGCTGATGGACACTTAAGGTTGCTTCCATGTCCTGGCTATTGTAAACAGAGCTGCAATGAACATTTTGGTACATGACTCTTTTTGAATTATGGTTTTCTTAGGGTATATGCCCAGGAGTGGGATTGCTGGGTCGTATGGTAGTTCTATTTTTATGAAGAACCTAGGGGCAGGACAGCAATAAAGACGCAGACGTAGAGAATGGACTTGAGGACACAGGGAGGGGGAAGGGTAAGCTGGGACGAAGTGAGAGAGTGGCATGGACTTATAAATACTACCAAATGTAAAATAGGTAACTAGTGAGAAGCAGCCGCACAGCACAGGGAGATCAGCTCGGTGCTTTGTGACCTAGATGGGTGGGATAGGGAGGGTGGGAGGGAGACGCAAGAGGGAGGAGATATGCGGATATATGTATATGTATAGCTGATTCACTTTGTTATAAAGCAGAAACTAACACACCATTGTAAAGCAATTATACTCCAAAAAAGATATTAAAAAAATATTGATGGGCTTCCCTGGTGGCGCAGTGGTTGGGAGTCCGCCTGACGGTGCGGGGGGCATGGGTTCGTGTCCTGGTCTGGGGGGATCCCGCGTGCCGCGGGGCGGCTGGGCCCGTGAGCCATGGCCGCTGGGCTTGCGCGTCCGGAGCTTGTGCTCCGCGGCGGGAGAAGCCACAACAACAGTGAGAGGCCCGCGTACCGAAAAAAAAAAAAATATTGACAAGCTGATACCAAAATTTCTATGAAAAGACAAAGGAATGAAAATAGTTAAAACAATTTTGAAAAGAATAAAGTCAAAGTAATCACACTATCTGATTTTAAGACTAACTGTGAACTTTACTTTGAACTTACAGAAATCAAGGCAGTGTGGTATTGGTGAAGGGACACACACATAGATCAATGTAGGATAGAGAGTCCAGAAGCAGAACCACACCAATATGACCAATTGATTTTTTATAAAGTTGTAAAGGCACCTTCATACCTTCCTAAAATGGAGGAAAGGTAGTCTTTTCAATAAATGGCATTGGAACAACTGGAATTAGATGTACAAAAAAATGAATTTCAACCTTAACCTTATACCTTACAGAAAAATTAACTCAAAATCAAAATAGATCTATATGTAAAACATAAAACTATGAAACTTTAAACAGAAAACTTAGGAAAACTAGCTTCATGACCTGAGGTTAGGTAAAGAGCTTTTTTCACATGACACTGAAACATGATCTATAAAAGAAAAAAATGCTAAATTGGACTTTGTCAAAACAGAAACTTTTTGTTCTGTGAAAGACACTGTTAAGGGAATGATAAGAGGAGCTACAGACTGGGAGAGAATATTTGCAATTCCCACATCTGACAAAGGACTTGTATCCAGCACACATAAAGAACTTTCGTAACTCAACAGATAGAAAATAAAAACTCCATTAAAAAATGGCCATTGTATGGAAATATGTTAATATAAATATTTCAGACATTACATGAAATTTCTAAAAATCTTATATGTTCTGGTATAATGTTATAAGTCACAATTCTAGTTATTACTTTAAAATGTACATCAGAAATAACTAAATTTCCTTGTCGATTGCATTATTATGAACTTTCATCAAATCTTTAACCATGGTCACTTTTAAGTATTTTGTCATTTACAGACAGTTCTGGGTGTACTCTGATGCTTTTGCAAAAATGTTCCTATAAAAGGGTTTCATCTTCAAGGAATTCATGGAAAAGACTCTGACAAGTACAGGTTTCTGGTAACTGACTATACTGCTGAACTGAATGAATAAGCGTTTTCAGAACTCTAATGGAAAACTGATGAATTCATAAAAGTGCTAACAAAAGATCAAGATGAAAAAAAATTAATTACATGGGACTGAGTGAACTGATGAGGATGATTATAATTTTTGTGAATTTCTGTTTGAATAAAAAAAAATTCCCCCCAAAAAAACAAAATGGCCAAAAGGCTTGAACAATCACATCAACGAAGAGGATTTATGGATGAAAATAAACACATGAAAAGATTTTCAACATCATTAACCATTAGGAAAATATACATTAAAACCACTACATATCTATTAGAATGGCTAAAATGAAACACTGACAAAGCCAATTGCTAGCAAAGATGCAGAGCACCTGGAGTGCTTTTACATTGCTCTTCTAAATGCAAAATGTTACAGCCACTTTGGAAAACAGTTTAGAGTTTCTTATAGACATACACTTACCATATGGTCCAGCAATCCCATTCCTGGGTATTTACCTTAGAGAAATGTTCACATGAAACCTGTACATGGAATGTTCACAGTAGGTTTATTTGTAACAGCCCCAAAGTGGAAATAACCCAAACGTTCTTCAGTGAGTGAATGGATAAACAAACTGTGGTACTACTCAGCAATAAAAAGGAATGAACTATTGATTCACCCAACAACTGGAATGGATCTCAAAGGCATTATGCTGAAGGAAAGAAGCGAGTCTCAAAAGGTTATATATTGTATGATTCATTTATATGACATTATCAGAAGGATGTAACTATAGTGACAGAGAACGGATCAGTGGTTGTCAGGGCTTAGGGGTGGGGGGATGGTATGATAAAGGGATAGCACAAGGGAGTTTGGGGGGTAATAGAACTTTTTTTTATTATTCTGTTTGTGGTGATAGTTGAATGACCCTATACAAGTGTTAAAATTCACCAACCTGTATGCCAACAAAATCAATTTTACTATACATTCATTTAAAAACAAAAATTAAAAATTATTGAACATCCTAAAGAGCTTTTGTTTATGTGGTTTATATCTATCAATATTTGCCATTATAGAAGTTACAAGTGATTTAAAAATTAAATATTAATTTGTTAATTCATTTAAAACAACAATACTGGATACACGCTACATGTTACATAAATAACATACTTGTAATGAAAAGTGACTATATATTCCAAAATATGCAAAAAATGTAATCTCATTGTTTTACATCTTTGCAAATCTCTTTCATGTCTGGCTGAATAGAAGACAGCTGGATTCTCATATCTGCTCTGCATCAATCTGTTGCAGTATCATAGGTCATGTAGCTTCGGGAAAACTGCTAAACACTTGATGGAGAGAGTGATAAATGAGAGTGATAAATGCAAAGAGAATCTCAGCATTCCTGTGAAAATACTTTTTGACTTTGTAGACCCCTAAAAGGATCTTGGGGACCCCGAGGTGTCCCTAGACCTGCTTTTCATTATCACTGCTAGTGTATGCCAAAATCTGATACATGCTTAGGTCATTTTCAGCTTCAGCTCGGCGTCACTGATCTAACTTGGCCTTCCCTCTTTGTCTATGGTGCTTGGGAATTTCCTTTTCTTGATTCTAAACATGGCTATATATATTCTGTTTCCATTACATGTATCCAGCCTTTATGTATCTGAAGTGGGATACATATCACTTCAGCTTCATCTTCTTTATCAGCTGTAGTTCTCTCTATATATAATCATTGTGCTATTGATCTTTTCTGTTTTGTTTGGTGTGATTTCCTTGTGCCTTTTCACAGTGTTTCTACCTTTTCAGTTGCGGGGTTTCTTTTCTTGTTTGCTTCTAATGTGGCTTTGTAATTTATTTTTCTTTTCTATTTTGTTTTGAGATTTAAAGCTTGTTTTCTTAATTTCCTACCATCTTCAATATCTTCTTTTGACCCTAGTATTTTTCAGTTGTTCTCTTTTTAAAGAGCCATCATGATACCTATAATAACTATATACCATCATGATAACCTATGTTATCTATATACCATCATGATATCTATAACACTTCCAGTGTTTCTTTGGTACCCTTTCTCACTGTGTATGCTCTTCATTTGCCTTTTGCTTATGTTCCTTTCTCTTTTCCTCATTTCCCCCTAGTTTCTATGCATAGGCCTTGAATTGGTTCCTTTTTGGTTACCACTCATATTTTGATGGGTCAGCTACCTGTTGCAAAATATTATAAAGCAGTCCACATCCTTGATATAGGTTTATTGTATCAAATACCTTGTCTCAAACCATATTAATTTATTTGTTCTAGGAGAACATCTCTATCTTTGTCATGCCCTACCAAGGGCAAGGGTAGTGGGAACAGCTTTCTGCACTGGGTTGCAAGGCAATAAAGGAGTGTATTGTCTTTAGATAATTTAAAAATAATAATAAAAAACAACTAAAACTCAATCTGATTTTTATTATCACCAAACATCAGAAATTGTAAATAAATATCAGTGATAAAATACTCCTCCCCAACACCCAGGGAATGCTCCCATGGCCCTCCCCCCACTCCCCTCCCTGCCCATGCCTCTGATTCATCAGATCCATGTGAGTCAAGCCCTTTAGTGACACAATATCTTTACAAAGGGGCCTTCCAGTTTTTGCTGGGCTGCTTATGTTTATTTCCATTGCAGATCTATAATCTATTCCCCTGTTTTCAGTCCCACTTCTCATTCCTACCAACCTCCAAATCCTCTCTAGGACTCCATTGGCAAGATGGGCTTCAACATCTACTCCAGCCTCCTCATAAAAGTACTCTGGGGGCTTCCCTGGTGGCGCAGTGGTTGGGAATCCACCTGCCAATGCAGGAGATGTGGGTTTGTGCCCCGGTCTGGGAAGATCCCACGTGCCACAGAGCGGCTAGGCCAGTGAGCCATGGCCGCTGAGCCTGCATGTCCGGAGACTGTGCTCCGCAACGGGAGAGGCCACAACAGTGAGAGGCCCGTGTACCGCAAAAAAAAAAAAAAAAAAAAAAAAAGTACTCTGGAGTTAGGCTTCTCCTCTTCCACTCGAATATGGGCTCCATGAAGTCAGGGTTTTTTTTTTTTTTTCTGTTTTGTTCACAGATAGCAGGGACACTGTTATTTTCCCAGTGTCCAGTACAGTGCCTGACATGTAGTAGGTGATTATCTATCTATCTATCTATCATCTATCTATCTACTTGACCATGGTCATATGTTTATCTGTATTGCTGTGTGGTGCATCTCAGCAGATGGTACAATAAGCAGCATTATGAAAGACTTACATGTCCCACTGTGGTATGGACTCATCAGATAGCCACCAGACTTCATGGGGCTGTAAGGCCCAAGATTTACGCAGCAGCAAACTATGGGGACAGATGATTGAGGACTAGCTGCCAATCTCTGATATCCTGGCAGTGTCTAAAATATCAGGCAGGGAGGGATAAATTAGGAGGTTGGGATTACCATACACACACTACTATATATAAAATGAGCATTCTCTATTATACAGTGTATTAATTCTGTCTTTATTGGAAAAATAAGTATAAAGTAAAAATAGATCTTTTTGTTCTCTAAAAAATAGAATAATAATTCTAAATAAATAAACAAACAAACAAATAAATAAAATATCAGGATTATAGCACCAACTTGGTGGTAGATAGGGATAGGTCTGAGATAGTATAACTGAAATGGGAGCTCAGGGGCAGAAATTAGGTTGAATTATTGAAATAAAGTTGTATTTATTTCACTCAAGTTTGTGGACAACAGGTTAGTACTACATACACATATATATAGCTAACATAATTGAAACCATATCTTTGGAATAGATAGTACATTCACATGTGATGGTGGCATTTCATATTTACTGTCCTGTACTTTGCATTTTTTTCACTTAAAATATCTTGACAATTATTCCATATGAGTACATAAAGAGTTTTCTTTTTAACATCTGCATTTTAGTCCATTGCCTAGAGATACCATAATTTATTTAACCAGTTCTCTATTGATAGACGTTTAGGTTGTCTCCAACATTGCAATAAATAACCTTATATATCATTTTGCCTGTATGCAAGTATGTCTATAGGATAAATTCCTACAAGTGAATTTGCTTAGTATAAATATATGCTTTTGTTTTGTTTTGTTTTGTTTTAAACATATTTATTGCAATAAATTTGACAACTTATAAGAAACAGACCAAGTCCTAGAAGATGTGGCACGTATATACAACGGAGGGCTTCCCTGGTGGCGCAGTGGTTGAGAGTCTGCCTGCCGATGCAGGGGACACGGGTTCGTGCCCTGGTCCGGGAGGATCCCACATGCCGCAGAGCGGCTGGGCCCGTGAGCCATGGCCGCTGAGTCTGCGCGTCCGGAGCCTGTGCTCCACAACGGGAGAGGCCACAACAGTGAGAGGCCCGCATACTGCAAAAAAAAAACCCCAAAAAACAAAAACAAAACATATATACAACGGAATATTAGCCATAAAAAGAAACGAAACTGAGTCATTTGTAGTAAGGTGGATGGACCTAGAGTCTGTCATACAGAGTGAAGTAAGTCAGAAAGAGAAAAACAAATACCGTATGCTAACACATATGTATGGAATCTAAGGGGGAAAAAAAGGTCATGAAGAACCTAGGGGTAAGACGGGAATAAAAATACAGACCTACTAGAGAATGGACTTGAGGATATGGGGAGGGGGAAGGGTAAGCTGTGACAAACTGAGAGAGTGGCATGGACATATATACGCTACCAAACGTAAAATAGATAGCTAGTGGGAAGCAGCCGCATAGCACAGGGAGATCAGCTGGGTGCTTTGTGACCACCTAGAGGGGTAGGATAGGGAGGGTGGGAGGGAGGGAGACGCAAGAGGGAAGAGATATGGGAACATATGTATAACTGATTCACTTTGTTATAAAGCAGAAACTAACACACCCTTGTAAAGCAATTATACTCCAATAAAGATGTTAAAAAAATTTACAAAACCAAAACCGGCAAAAAAAAAACATTAAATACCTGAATAGCCCTATATCATCTGAATAAAAGAAATAACTTAAAATCTTCCAACAAAAAATACCCTAATTCCATATGCATTCACTGGTGAATTTTATCCAACATTTGAGGAAGATATAATAGTTGTCTTACAGAAAGTTTCAGAAAATAGAGGGAATACTTCTCAACTTATTATGAGTCTACCATTACTCTGACACCAAAAGTATAGCTATCACAAGAAAAGAAAATTAAAAACCAATCTCTCTCCTGAGCCTAGTTGGAAAAGTTCCTAACAAAATATTATCAAATCTAACTTAGCAACATATAAAAAGGATAATGCATCATGACAAAGTGGGATTTACCCCAGTAACAGAAAGTTGGTCTAACCTTTTAAAAATAATGAACGAAATTCACCGTGTTAACAAACTAAAAAAGGAAATCCACGTGGTTCTCTAAATAGATTCAGAAAAAGCACTTGATAAAATTTAACACCTACTCAGGAACAACAACGACAACCAAAAACTCTCATCAAATTAGACATAGAAAGGAATTTCCTCAAACTTTTTCTCATAGATTCAATGAAATCTCGATCAAAATCCCAGAAGCCCTCGTGGTAGAAATTGACAAGTTGATTCTAAAAAAATTTTTCTTGGCCACCCTGCACAGCTTGCGGGATCTTAGTTCCCCAACTAGGGACTGAACATGGGCCACCGCAGTGAAAGCGCCAAATCCTAACCACTGAACCGCCAGGGAATTCCCTGATTCTAAAATTTAGGTAGAAATACAAATGATATAAAACAGCCAGGACAAATATTTTAAAAAAAGAACAAAGTTGGAGTGCTTATATTTTCTGACTTCAAGACTTACCATAAATTACAGTTATTAGGACAATGGATTTTGACTAATTGCTCTACACAGAGGCTGTATCTATTTAATAGCTACCAACAATATCTCTCTGTCATCCTCACCACTATGGTGAGTTAGTAGACTTTTGTAATCCTTGCCAATCTAATATAGAAAATATGGCAACTCAACTTAGTCTTAATTTGCCTTTCTCTTATTATGACTGAAGTTGAGAAACATTTACATGTAGGAGACTTTTATTTCTTTTTCTGTGAACTGTCAATATTCTTTGCCCACATTTTTTGCTGTGGTCTTTTTCATATGGATTTGTAGGACTTCTTTGTATTTTAGGAAAATAAGCCCTGTGTGATATGAATTGTAACTATTTTTTATAGTTTGTTATCAGTCTTTTGGTGTTGCTTATGGTGGGTTAGAGCAATAAATCACACTTTTATTATAAAAAATTACAAACATATGGAAAAGTGCACAGAATAATATATCAAATACTCATGTACCCTAAATTTTGTTATTTGGGCATGCTTACATACTTTTTTTTTTTTTTTTGGCCTAACTGTGCGGCATGTGGGATGTTAGTTCCCCAACGAGGGAACGAACCCGCATCCTCTGCATCGAGTCTTAACCACTGGACCACCAGGGAAGTCCCTATTTGTCTTTTTAAAGAAATAAGATACTACAGATGAAGCCCCTTTCTGTTCTCCTTCCAGATCCACTCCCCTCTCTCCCTCCCCCAAGGTAATTACTATTCTGAAATTTATCTGTATTCTTCCCATCAATGTTTCTATACTTTCACTTATAGGTATGTGTCCATAAAAACAGTACTTAGTACTGTTTGGTGTATTTTTTAAATTCTATATAAATAATATCAAATTGTATGTATAACTTTCAAGTTTGTTTTTTACTCAATATTATGTTTGTAGGATTTATCCTTGTGGCTACATATAGACCAAATTAACTGATTTTTATTTCTATAAAGCATTCCACATATTAATATACCAACATTTAGTCATCTCATCTCTCACTGGTGGAAATTTTACTATAAAAAGCAACACCCTGGGCTTCCCTGGTAGCACAGTGGTTGAGAGTAGCCTGCTGATGCAGGGGATGCGGGTTCGTGCCCCGGTCTGGGAAGATCCCACATGCCGCGGAGCGGCTGGGCCTGTGAGCCATGGCAGCTGAGCCTGCCGCGTCCAGAGTCTGTGCTCCGCAACGGGAGAGGCCACAACAGTGAGAGGCCCGTGTAACACACACAAAAAAAAGCAACACTCTGTGTGCAAGAGTTCTCTAGGGTTTATACCTAGAAGCCCAGTGGCTGGCTAGTACCACGTCCCTTTCAAAACCTGTGAGAAAACAAAATAAAACAACCAAACTCCAAACTGTTCTCTAAAGTGGTACCAATATATACTCCAGCCAGCAGTTTATGAAAATCCCAGTTATTCTAACATCCTTGCTGATGCCAACTTGATATTCTCAGACTTTAAAAATTTTCTAGTCTGATGGGTATGAAAATGTGTCTCAATATTGTTTAATTTGCATTTCCTAATTGCTAGTCAAATTGAATATCATCCATCTGGGTTTCCCCTTCTGCGAATTGCCAGTTCATATCTGTTTGCTCATTTTCCCCTTTGGCTTGTATATACTTCTTATTGCTTTGTAAGAGTGATTTCTATATTCTGGATAATAGAGGTACACAGAACACACATGAATGATGTCCATGTTCAGTCAAAGTCAAGGCCAAAGCTGAATATCATTATCATAGCATAAACTCCTGAATTACAAGAATAATTCTGAAATTTTATCAGTAAGGGTTTTTACAATTACAATTTTATTAACAAACTTTTAACAATTTGACATTATAATGCAGGAATATGAATTTCTCAGTGCTGTCAGCAGCTAGACTCCTCCTGGGCTTACTAGAGTGCACATTTTCAGTACTAAACACTACTCACCTTCCACTGAGATCAGTGGAAAAATAAGATATTTACACTTATATGTGGAATCTAAAATATGACACAAATGAACTTATCTACGAAACAGAAGCAGACTCACAGATGTAGGAACGGACTTGTGGTTGCCAGGGGCCGGGGGAGGGGAAGGGATGGACTGGGAATTTGGGGTTAGCAGATGCAAACTATTTTATATAGGATGGATAAACAACAAGGTCCTACTCTACAGCACAGGGAACTATATTCAATATCCTGTGATAAAACATAATGGAAAAGAATATGAAAAAGAATGTATATATATATATATGTATAATGTGAATATATGAATCACTTTGCTGTACAGTAGAAATTAACACAACATGCAAATTATATTTGAATAAAATAAAACTTTTAAAAAAGAATAAGATATTTAGGGCGCTTCTCATTTTTCTCTAAAACTTTTTTCTTTTGAACTCTTTATAATCTTTATTATGTCAGAACTAAAGGTGATTTATAATAAATGTTGTTATACATGATTTTGGAGTTTTTCTACCACACGAAATTTTGACATGGAAAAGATGACATATTGCTCTTAATCCATCTTCACAAGCTATGAGGAATTCTCAAATAAGGCTTATAGTCTAAATGGAACTAAGCAACTAAAAATTAAATGTAATTCTTAAATTTTATTTTGTTTAACGTTATGAATGCTCTGTGTGGAAACAACTCTTACAAACAATAAAATTATTGTATAATCAAATATCTATTAATCTGCCTTGGATTATTATATAAAATAACATAAACATCTGTTAGTTCAAAAAGCATATAATGCCTTTCCTAAAATTGTCTAGCTAACATACTCTCTCTTAATATTGGCATTAAAGGTCAACCTATGTCCCTATTTAACTATTTGAAATCTCTTAATCACTTTTTGTTATAAAATAAACAGCTTGCCCAATCATTAATTATTGTAGAATTTGCTCTTGCAATAATAAATAAAACTTTATTCTTCAAGGGACTGATAGAATTTCAATATATAAAACAAATTTTTTTGGCTTCAAGTTACATCTGGAATATTTTCCTTCATGCCTTTTGCTGTTTATGTTCTGTATAAGAAATCCTGAAGTTATTATATTCTCCTGTATTTTCTTATGAAGGTTTTAAAGTTCTGTTTTTCACATATAAGACTTTAACCTATCTGAAATTTTTTTTCAGGGTTACGATGTCAAGTACTGGCTTAATTTAATTTTTCCATGTGAGTAATCAATTGTCCCAGCAGATTTATTAAATTTTCTATCTTTACCCACTCATTTGTAATGCTCCCTCTGTTGAATACAAAGTTTCCATATGCGTGTGGATTTTTTTTTCTGGATTCTGTATTCTGCTCCATTGATCTATTTATCTATACCTTCTTCTCCTTCAAAATTATTTTGGCTGTCCTTGGCCCTTTGATTTTCATATAAATTCTAAAATTTGTTTTCCCAGTTACATGAAAAAATCTTTGGGTATTTTAATTGGATTTGTGTTGAATTTTAAATTAGTGAGATTTTTAAAAATTCCATGAACGTGCTCTATCTCTCCATTTATCTAGGTCATATTTATGTGTTACAATGAAATTTTTAACATATTCCGTGTAAGTTTTGCATTGTTGGTTAGATATTCCTAGGAATATGTATTCCTAGGAATAAACACTATATGTTTAGTTGCTATTGTGAAAGTCTTTTATTTTTATTTTTTATTTATTTATTTAATTTATTTATTTTTGGCTGTGTTGGGTCTTGGTTGCTGCGCGCCGGCTTTCTCTAGATCAGGGGCTACTCTTCGTTGCCGTGAGCAGGCTTCTCATTGCAGTGGCTTCTCTTGTTGCAGAGCATGGGCTCTAGGCTCACGGGCTTCAGTAGTTGTGGCACGTGGGCTCAGTAGTTGTGGCTCGCGGGCTCTAGAGCGCAGGATCAGTAGTTGTGGCGCACGGGCTTAGTTGCTCCACAGCATGTAGGATCTTTCTGGACCAGGTCTTGAGCCCGTGTCCCCTGCACTCGCAGGCAGATTCTTAACAACTGTGCCACCAGGGAAGCCCCTGAAAGTTTTTTAAAAAAACATTTTCTAATAGGTTGTTGCTGGCACATAGGAATGTTCAATTTCTGTACACTGATCTTGTCTCCAGCAACACAGCTGAACTCTCTTGTTGGTTCTAATAGTTTGTTGTAAACTCTCTCGAATGGGGTACTGTTGATGCCCTGTCCCATACCCCTTGACTCATCTCTGTGTTCATCTACAGCTGTGGTAGAAGGTATTTGTCAAGCTGACTACTTTCCTCCTAAAAGGCATGAGTGTCTCTGCTTCTTTCCTTGAGGGCTTTGTCCAGCACAACAAGAGCTTGGAGACACCACCGGGAAGGCTGTGGGGCAGCTAACACCTCTGGGGTAATATTCAACCAATGGGGGTGGGGAGAGTCAGTGGATAAATGCTCCAATCTCCCTGTCCTTCAGCGGAGTGGTTCTGACACATGTGCCACATGTGTGGCACACAGGGGGTCCTAGTGAGGTTGATTCCCAGATATGCGTAGTGCTAACCAGCTCATTAATACATCTTGTATTGTTTTCTCTCCCATTCCCATGTAACTTCCTCACTCCCTCACTTGTGCTTATTTGGATCACCTGTCAAATAAACTACCTGTCCCCAAATCCTACTATCTAAGGGTCTGCTCTTAGGAGAATCCTAACTAAAATAAATGGTTTATCTAGTTAATCTTATCATCTTTAAATAATGAGTCTTTTCCAACTCCTATACATTTTTCTCCTGGTCTTACAACACTGGTTAGGAACTCCCCCACTGCCAGTACAGACTAAATATAAAATAGAATGTAAAGTCAAGTGATAAAGTCACCCTAGTCTTATTTCTGAAATTAAAGGGAATGCTTCTAATATTTTATTTTCAAGTATGATGTCTGCTGTAGAGTTTTGGTTCTCTATCAGGTTAAGAAAAATTTCTCTACTCTTAGTTTGAAATATTTTAAAAATCATGAATGGGTATTTTATTAAATGTTTTAAATGTATTTATTAATGTCATTTTTCTTTAATTTGTTAATGTGATAAATTTTATAGATTTCCTTTAAATAATTTTTAAATTTAGATTTGCATCTTATCAAAGTTATATAAGCATTTAGAGTCAAATAATTCTACAAGGCTTTTTATGAAAAACTACATTCCCCTCTAGCCTTCCCCCATTTCTCACTCCCCAGAGGCAACAACTCCCAACTCATGTTATTTTATTTTGATATTATTTTAAAAAAGAGTATTCTGACACTTGTTAAAATGGTAAGGAAGACTGTATTCAGGACTTTTGTGATAGGTGTCAAGACTATCACAATAGGGGAGAGAGATTGGACTCAACTCTGAATACAACAAGGGTAAGTGGGGATTTATAGCCAGTGGGCAGAATAAGGGGGTCAGTGGATGAGAAATTACTAAGAGGAGACATCGCGGTAGGGGGATTCTTGTTAAACTGACCTAACAGGATTCTTGCTGAAGGCAAGCCAGGGTGATCAGACATCAAACTGGGGGATTCTCTCTAAAATAACTTAGCAGGATTCCTGGTAAAACTGGACTAGGCAGGCAGATGACAGGGCCCAAGGATGAGATCTAGTCCAAAAGAGGTCTCAGAGGAGCCTGACTAAAGTTCGGTCAAGGAGAAAATCTTTGTCAGTTTTTACCTTGTGGCAGAGATTGTTAGTTTTGCTCATCCAAATCTATCTGGGCACACAGCATTTCTGCAGCTTCCCTTGCAATTAGGTGGGTCATTTGTTCTGTAAAATTTCACTTAACCCCCTGTTTTCAGGATATCACCCCCCTCTTCAACTATGTTTTTTGTCCCCTGGTATGGAGATCCTTTTTTACCCTCTCCAAAGAATAAATCTCCTTCTCAGCTTAGATGGGAGAGAGGAAGTTATATGGTTGAAGACAGGAAGAGGGGATAGGTTCTGGGGTATAACTAACGAAGCCGAATCCGGCCTCTGTACTCCGACACCGAATTAAATCTCAGACACAGAGTTTTGGATGAGGCAGAAAAGATAGATTTATTGCTTTGCCAGGCAAAGGGGGCCACGGCAAGCTAATGCCCTCAAAACTGTGTGTCCCAACCTGGAAAGGGTAGTGAGAAGTTTTATAGTAATGGTTCAAAGGGGGCATGATCAGCTCGTGGACAGTCTTATGATTGGTTGGTGGTGAGGTAAGTGGGAGTCGGCATCATTAACCTTTTGGTTCCAACCTGTCGGGGGTCTACGTGCTTGTGGGCAGCTTTGGGCAGCATACCATCCTTAACCGTTAACTTCTCTCACCTGGTGGAGGTTTCAGTATCTGCAAAAGGGCTCAAAGATATTGCTGCGTGTCTCCATTGGTGGGGAACCAAGACGTTGCCCCAAGCCTGCACTATTGTTTCTCTTGACTATTTCTCTTTGGTTTTGCATCTCCTCCCTTCCCTAATTAGCAACTGTTTGAACCTGCCCATTGGAACTCAGGGAAGCTCATGGAGGCTGAATGAAGCCTATTTCCTGTAATCAAAGAAATGGGGGACACAGGAAGGATTTTGTGCCAAGGAGCTCCACAGGGTCCTGCTTGGTATCACTACTGCTTCTTCTTCTTCTTCTTTTTTTCTTTTTTTTGAAAGAATGGCACCTTTAATTTATTGAATACTTATGATAGTGTGATGGTGCCAGGAATTTTGCTAAAGACTAAACATGCATTATCTCTTTGAACCTTCACAACAACTCTTTGAGAAATATTCTGTTATTATAATCTACATTTTAAATTTGAGGTACAATTCACAGGCTATAAAATTTACCCTTTTAAAGTGTACAATTTGGTGGGTTTTACTATATTCACAGGATTGTGTGCAGCAATTACCATTATCTAATTCCAGAACATTTTCATCATCCCCAAAGGAAACCCTGCAACCACTAGCAGTTACTCCCACTCTCCCCTCCCCCAGCCCCCAGCAATCATTAATCTCTGTCTCTATGGATTTGCCTATTCTGTACATTTCACATAAATGGAATCATACAATAAGTGACCTTTTGTGTCTGGCTTCTTTCACTTAGCATAATGTTTTCAAGATTCACCCATGTTGTAACAGGTATTGGTACTTCATTGTTTTTATAGCTAAATAATATACTATTTTATAGATATACCACATTTTGTTTTTCCATTCATCAGTTTAGGGTCATTTGGCTTGTTTCTATATTTGGGCTATGAGGAATAATACTGCCTTGAACACTCATGTACAAGTTTTTGTATGAACATAAGTTTTCACCTTTCTTGGGTATATTCCTAGGGGTGGAATTGCTGGGTCATATGATAACTCTGTGTTTAACTTTTTGAGGAACTGCCAAACTGTTTTCCAAGGAACTGCATCATTTTACATTCCCACCAGCAATGTACGAGGGTTCCAATTTCTCCACATCCTTGTCAACTCTTGTTATTGTCTTTTTTTTTCTTGTCAAATCCTTTTTCTACATCTACTGAGAGAATCACCTGTTTTCCTTCATTCTATTAATAGGGTATATTACATTGATTGATTTTCATATGTCGACCCAACTTTGCATCATGGGATATATCCCACTTTGTCATGGTGTATAATCCTTTTTATATGCTGCTGGACTTGGTCTGCTAGTATTTTGTTGAGGATTTTCACATCTACTTTCATAAAGTATATTATTGGTCTATAGTTTTGTAATTTTTTTGTCTGGCATTGGTATGAGTGTAATACAGACCTCATAGAATGAGTTGGGAAGTGTTCCATCCTCCTGTATTTTGGGGGAGAGTTATGAAGGATTGTTGTTAATTCTACTGTAAACACTTGGTAGAATATACCAGCAAAACCATTTGCTCCTGGGCTTTTCTTTGAGTACTAACTGCCTCTATTTTTGGTCTCACCATAACCCCTAATTTTAGAGGTTCTTGGCGACATCAATTCCTGAGAGTTTTGAGAATTTCTTGGCATAAATTGGGTTGGCTCTCTACTTGCTCCACTGCCATTTTAGGATTCAGCTTTTATTGGGTCAGCTGAGTCAGTTGTCATTCATCCATCTGCTTTCTCTGGCTTCTTTCAAGACTTTCTCTGCCTTTGGTTTTCTGAAGTTTGAATATGCCTAGGTGTGGGTTTTTTTGTGTTTTATTTTGTTTTGTTTGGTGTTCTCTGAGCTTCCTGGATCTGCAGTTTTGTGTATGTAAATAATTTTGGACCATTTTTGACCATTATTGCTTCAAATATTTCTTCTGTATATATATATATATTCTCTCTCCCTCTCCAAACTCAGTTTTCAGCAATATGTCAAAATTACTCGTTAAGTAAGTGGTCTTACTGCTATGGCTTCCACTGGCTTCTATTCCAGGTAAGCACATCTTGGGTGCTGAATCTCTTTGGATCTGCCTGTCTCTCTAGATTTCAAGATGGTAGTTTGCCCTGTGACGTCAGTTCTCTGATGGTATAAGAAAATAATCTATTTTCAGTTCACCCAGCTTTCTTGTTGTAAGGATGGGAGTAATAACTTCTAAGCTTTTTACATATTGGAGCTGAAACCAAAGCTACTTTCTAGATCTCCCAACTTTATTGCTGTTATATACTCTCTAATTCTCCTTATCTTTGTGGATTTGTTGCTTTTTAAAATTCCTTTAGGGACTTCCCTGGTGGTCCAGTGGATAAGACTCTGCACTCCCAATGCAGGGGTCCCGGGTTTGATCCCTGGTTAGGGGACTAGATCCTGCATGCATGCCACAAGAGTCCACATGCTGCGACTAAGAAGCCCATGTGCTGCAACTAAAAGATCCTGCGTGCCGCAATTAAGACCCGGTGCAGCCAAAATAAATAAATACTAAATAAACAAACAAACAAATAAATAAAATTCCTTTACTATTAATTTAGTGGGGTCTTGGGAGAGAGGAAGAGCTAATGTGGGATTCAACCCTCCATCTTTAGCCAAATGTCTCAATAGATTTTTTAATATTAACCCATCCTTGCATCCTTTGGACATGATATACCTTTTTCATATACATTGCTATACATTGCTAGTTTGCTAGCATTTTGGGGATTTTTCTGTCTAGGTTTCTAAGTGAAGTTGGTTATTATCCATAAAGATTATATATTTGTTGTACATAATGATGTGAAAGTATTCCGTCCTTTTATATTTCCTGGAACAGTTTCTATTAGGTAGATTTGATAAATCTCACCTTAGAAACATATTTTTTAATTTAGTTTAGGGGAGAGAAGATTTTTACTAACTATTGATTCAAATTTTTAAAATATTTATATAACTTTTAGGCTTTCTATTCTCCTTAAATAAGTTTTGCAAAGTTATATTTTTTTAGAAGATTGTTCGTTTCATCTACAATTTTACATTTATTGGTAGAAAGTTGTTTGTAGTATTTTAAAATTATTTTTAAAATCCATTGTACCTGTAATTTTGTCACTCCATTCTTCTTTTTAAATAAATTTATTTATTTATTTATGTTTGGCTGCATTGAGTCTTCATTGCTGCATGCAGGCTTTCTCTAGTTGTGGTGAGTGGGGGCTACTCTTTTTTTTTTCTTTTTTTAAACATCTTTATTAGAGTATAAATTGCTTTACAATGGCGTGTTAGTTTCTGCTGTATAACAAAGTGAATCAGCTATACATATACATACAACCCCATATCTCCTCCCTCTTGCATCTCCCTCCCACCCTTTGTTGCGGTGCGCGGGCTTCTCATTGCAGTAGCTTCTCTTCTTGCGGAGCACAGGCTCTAGGTGCACGGGCTTCAGTAGTTGTGGCACGCAGGCGCAGTAGTTGTGGCTCATGCGCTCTAGAGCGCAGGCTCAGTAGTTGTGGCGCACAGGCTTAGTTCCTCTGTGGCATGTGGGATCTTCCCGGACCAGGGCTCGAACCCGTGTCCCCTGCATTGGCAGGTGGATTCTTAACCACTGCGCCACCAGGGAATCCCCCTATTCATTCTTAATATTATTCACTTGTGCCTCTTGTTTTCTTGTTCAGTCTTGCTAGAGGTTTATCTTTTCTGAGAACCAGATTTGGGTTTTATTGATCTTCTCTATTGCTTTCTTGTTTTCTATTTCATTGATTTATGATCTTACATAGCTTATACCTTTGTTGTGCTTTCATTACATTTAATTTGTTGTCAGTTTTCTAACTTCCTGAATTAGATGATTAAGTCCTTAAAATTCAGCCTTCTTTCTAATAAAAAGTATTAAAGGCCATACAGTTCCCCCTAAGTTCTGCTTAAGCGGTCTCTCACAAGTTTTAATATCAATGTTATCATTCAGTTCTAAATACTTTCTAATTTACATTATGATTTTTCTTTAACCCATGAGCTAATTAAAAGTGTTTTTTAAACATTCCAAACAATTTTTAAAGCTTGTTGTTGTTGTTTATTTCTAATTAAGTTAGTTCAGGGAAAGTGATCTGGATGAAACCAATTCTGTGGTATTTATTGAGACTTACTTTATAGCCAAGAATGTGGTCAATATCCCAAGTGTGCTTGAAAACAAAGTGTATGTATTACCTCTTATGTGCATGGCAATGTATTTGTGAGTGTGTGTGTTTGTGTATGTATATATATATGTGTGTAATATATATTATTGTGTGTGTGTATATATATATCCATCCATTAGATTGAACTTGATAATTGTACAGTTCAGATATATGTTCTTATTGGCTTTTTTGTCTGATTAATCTAACAGTCTCTAAGGAAGGTATGCTAAAATCTCCCACTATGATTATAGATTTGTCAGTTTATCCTCATAATTCTGACCATTTTTCCTTTATATATTTTGAAGCTATGTTACTAAATATATAAAATTTAGAATTTTTATATCTTCCTACTGAACTGTTTCTTTCATCATTACGCAGTGATGCTCTCTATCACTAATAATGGTTTTGGTCTTATAATCTATTTTGTATGTTATAAACAGAGCTACGCCAGCTTTCTTTCATTTAGGATTTTCCTGAATATCTTTTTTCATTCCTTAATACTTCCAACCTGTGACCTTTTGTTTTAGATATGTCTCTTTTAAAGAGCACATGGCTAGATTTTTCAAAATCTAATCTGACACTATTTACTGGAGAATTTAATCCATGTGGATTATTGTTGTCTTGTATTATTGTATTTGGATTTGTTACCACCATTTTTATTTGTGCTTTCTATTTACCCTAATTTTTCAGCACTTCTTTATGTTTCTTCTCCTTTCTTGCCTTCAATTTGATTGATGGGGTTTTTCCCATTCAGTAGCTTGGAAGTTATATAGTCTTTTTTTTTGTTGTTTGTTTTTGTTTCTGTTTCTGGCCGTGTTGGGTCTTTGTTGCTGTGCGCGGGCCTTCTCTAGTTGCAGCGAGTGGGGGCTACTCTTCGTTACAGTGCGCAGTCTTCTCACTATGGTGGCTTCTCTTGTTGCAGAGCATGGGCTATAGGCGCGCGGGCTTCAGTAGCTGTGGCACGTGGGCTCTAGAGCGCAGGCTCAGTAGTTGTGGCGCGCAGGCTTAGTTACTCCACGACATGTGGGATCTTCCCAGACCAGGGCTTGAACCCATGTCCCCTGCATTGGCAGACAGATTCTTAACCACTCCGCCACCAGGGAAGCCCTATATAGTCTTTTAAAAATTATTCCAGGGCTTCCCTGGTGGCGCAGTGGTTAAGAGTCCGCCTGCAAATGCAGCGGACATGGGTTCTTGCCCCGGTCCAGGAAGATCCCACATGCCATAGAGCGGCTAGGCTCGTGAGCCATGGCCACTGAGCCTGTGCATCCGGACCCTGTGCTCTGCAACGGGAGAGGCCACAACAGTGAGAGGCCCACTTACCGCAAAAAAAAAAAAAAGTAAAAAAAATTATTCCATTTTCTCCCTCCCTTAGTGTGTAAATTAGGAAATTATGCACTGCACTATGTTTCTATTTTTTAATGATTACCTCAGAAATAATGACATGCATAATTAACTTACAAAAGTCTAAAATGAAAAAAAATTCCTTTACCTTCCTTCCACATAATACAAGAGTTTAGAACATTTTAACTCCATTGACTGTCCCAACTCACATGCTTATTATTGTCTAGTATTTCAAGTCTAGACTACCAATGATTATTGTTTAATACCTCATATTTATTTACATTTGTCCACATGTTTACCATCATCTTTACTTTTCATTCTTTCATTCATCCCATATCTTCCATCTGGGATAATTTTCCTTCTACTTTTTACTCACAATACACTCCTTTGAATTTCCTTCAGTGAGTATCTGCTGGTGAGGAACTATCTCAATGTTTGTGTGAAAATGTCTTTATTTCACTCTCATTCTTTAAAACAATTTTTGCTGAGCATAGAATACTAAGTTAACAATCAGCAAATTGAAGATCATTCCACTATCTTCTGATTGTTGAGACGTCAGCTGTCAGTCTAATGACTGTTCCTATGACATGATCTGTCATCTTTCTCTGACTTCATTTTCTCTCTCTTTGTTTTTTTGCAGAGTCTGGGTCAGACCTCTTTTTATTTATCCTACCTAGGATTTGTTGGGCTTCTTGAATGTGTGGGTTGACTTCTTTTATTAGGATGAGAAACATTCTCAGCCATTATCTCTTCAAATATTGACTCTGCCCCATCAATATTCATATTCTCTTTCTCTCACACTATAATCAGATGTGTGTTAGATTTTCTCATTGTATCCTCCACGTCTCTTACTCTCTTTCCTGTATTTTCTATTTCATTTCGTCTCTCCATAAAGCATTCTTGATCATGTCTTCGGGTTTATCTTCTAATTCATTAATGCTCTCTTCACTTATGTCCACATTTCTGCCAGATACATTTACTGAGTTGGTATTTTTCACTTCTAGAAGTTATTTTTCATTTTTTCCCAATATGCGATATCACTTTTTATAGATTTCTCTTCCCTGTGGATAATTTCAAATTAACAATTTGTTTCTTTAAACATGTACGCATAGTTGTTTTAAAACATGGGTCTGGTAATTCCCTTATCTGAAATCTGTGTGAGTCTGTTTCTGTTATTTCTCATCCCTGCTGTTTCTAACTCAAGTTGCCTTGTTTCCTTGTATGCCAATTTTAGTCTGTTTTCTGGTCATTGTGCCCTTGAAAACTTATTTGTGGGGGTTCCCTGAGGCCTGGAATGGATAGATTCTCCTCCAGAGGCTTTGTATTTGTTTCTACTGAGTACTATGGAGTACTACCTGTCTGGAAGCCACTTAAATCCAAAGTAATAGCTTGAAGTTCCCTGGCTGATTCAGGCCATGGGTGATAGGGGTGAAAATCTGAGGACTGGAGTGTGGCCTCATTTTCTCAGGGATGACTTTTTTTTAACCCACTCCCCCCTTTTAAAAAATTTTATAATCTATTTATTTATTTTTATTGAAATATAGTTGATTTACAATGTTGTGTTAGTTACAGCAAAGTGTACAGCAAAGTGATTCAGTTATACATCTATATATATATGTAATATATTCTCTTTCTAGATTCTTTTCCATTATAGGTTACTATGAGATATTGAGTATAGTTCCCTGTGCTATACAGTAGGCCCTTGTTGGTTATCTATTTTATATATAGTAGTGTATATATTTTAATCCCAAACTCCTAATTTATCCCTCCCCTTCCCCCTTTGATAACCGTAAGTTTGTTTTCTACGTCTGTGAGTCTATATCAGTTTTGTAAATCAGTTCATTTGCATCATTTTTTTTTAGATTCCACATATAAACTATATCATATGATATTTGTCTTTCTCTGTTTGGCTCACTTCACTTAGTATGATAATCTCTAGGTCATGTTGCTGCAAATGGCATCATTTCATTCTTTTTATGGCTGAATAATATTCCATTGTGTATATGTACTACATCTTCTTTATCCATTCCTCTGTTGATGGACATTTAGGTGCTTCCATGTCTTGGCTACTGTAAATAGTGTTGCTATGAACATTGGGGTGCATGTATCTTTTTGAATTAGAGTTTTCCCCAGATATATGCCCAGGAGTGGGGTCACTGAATCATGTGGTAACTCTATTTTTAGTTTCTTAAGGAAACTCCATACTGTTCTCCATCCCACTCCCCCCTTTTTTTTTATTGTTTTTATTTTATTTTTTTTGCTGTATGCGGGCCTCTCACTGTCGTGGCCTCTCTCGTTGTGGAGCACAGGCTCCACACACGCAGGCTCAGCGGCCATGGCCCACGGGCCCAGCCGCTCCGCGGCATGTGGGCTCCTCCCGGACCAGGGCACGAACCCGTGTCCCCTGCATCGGCAGGTGGACTCTCAACCACTGCGCCACCAGGGAAGCCCCCCCACTCCCCTTTTTTATACCCTTTATTTTTAGCAAGAGAGCTCTGCTTGGTGCCTAGACAGCCTTTTGTACAGTTCTCTGGGACTGTTGGGAACAGGGGCAGATTTCATTCTGGTTGGCCCTTACACAGCTGATGTAGCTCTTTGGGGTCTCAGCTTAATGTGGAGAGGGTCTCCTATTAAACCCCTACCATGGGCTGGCCCTGAGCCTTAACTTCTCTCCCTCCAGCCCCGTGTGGCCACTGGTTCAAAGCTCAGGTGGGCAATGTAGGCAAATGCCCTCAGAGCAAATTGGCTTTGGTGTGCCAATACTCTACTTAACCTGTCTGGTTACAAGCTTTCATCCAAAACTTGGCCTGAAAGTTTCCCTTTGTCCTCTCAGCTCTTCAGTGGTTTTGAAATTTTTTATCCAGTATATTTCATTACTTCAGTAGGAAAGTTGAATCAAATAACCAAGCCTGCCATTGCCAGAAACTAGAAGTCCACACTTTTAAATGTTTAAACATTCATACTTGACTTAACAAGGTCCAAACGCAGGCAATATCCCTACTCTCCTCCCAAACAATACAAGAGCCTTAGAATGCTTTAAATGTTAATAGCCTCCTGCTGTTTTACAGGTTTTTGTGCTCTAGTGCCAGTTTTTTTATACCTCCATATGATTCAACATTATTGTTTTATGCACTTAATGCTTATTTAGATTGCTCCATGTTTACCAATTTTTGTTCACTGTTCCTTGCCTCCTATTCATTCCTCCTCTCCAATTTCAATTTCCTTCTTCCTGAAGTACATCTTTCAGTAGTTATTTTAGTTGTCTATTATTGCTGAACTTTCTTAGGTTTATTTTTTCTGAAAACGTCCTTATTCCACTCTCAAAAAAAAAAAAAAGAGTAGAAGTCCATCTCATCAGTATTTCTTCGGAGTACTAATTCTCCTCCTTGTGGCAACTGGTGACTCACCTTCATGGCATGTCATTTCTTTGCAAGTACAATCTTTTTATTGTTTGTTTCTGGGTACATCTTGGGCAGATATTGTCTTTTTCTGTGGGATTCTATGTGCCCAGTATTGTAAAAATGTGTTTGCTTTTGCTGAGGTTCTAGAGGTTTGAATTGTTCTGCTCCAATTTTTGTTTTAATTTTTCAGCATGTGATTCCCATTATACACAGTAGGGTAAATTTAGACCCCATATCCACATATGACATAGACCTGGGATTTTTATTTCTTCTTGTGGCTCCAGAGAGAGCATAAGACTTTTCATGGCTTACTCTCCAACCCCCTTTTTAATGAACAGAGAAGCTACTAAAGGCTTTATCCAGAGGCTTTAATTACAGCTTCTCTGCCTCTGGTGAACCTGAGGCTGTGTTGCCAGTACCTGCATGAGCACTAGATTCACAGCTCTGAGCCCCAGCCCCTACGGCCTGATATCTAGAACCAATACCACAAATAGGTTATTGCAGTGTCCGTTTACAATTACTAGACTGGCTTTTTCTTTTTTCTCCGGAGATTTTACCTTTTGTTTTTTTAAGCTCAGCTATAAGTTAAAATTTTTGTTACAGTTTATCTAGTGTTATTATGTGTTTGTAGTTGAGGGGGGCGCTATTCATGTCGTCTTAGTGTGCTATATTGCCAGAAGAAAATCATACTTTATACATATGATTTTGCACTGTAGTTATACTTAAGCATTTTCTCTTATCACATCCATCCTCGTAAATATGCACTTCTCTGAGTTCCAAGGAAATTAAGTCCCCCTCAGGACCATGTAGATTAAGGGTACATATGAGGCCAGGTCTCTGTAGCATGTTGGATCATTCTCTGGATATACCACCTATGTAGTTTAAATACATCACTCCCCTGGGGTCTAAAGTTCCTTAGCAGAGTGATTTTCAACTTCACAAAATTTTAGTAGCAGAACTCTTTCTTCAGATATTACTTGGGACCCCCAAATATAAAATCAATAACTCCCTCTTATTGATTTTATATTTCAGAGTTCCTGATTCTCACCAACTTGCCCCTCCTCTAGCTCCCCAAGGTGTTCTCCAGGGCCATCTTCATAGATTCCTTGGGCACCAAGTACCACAGTGTGAAAAGAAATTGAATGTGGTCCTCAGAGTGTGGTCCCAGAGCCAGAAGCATGAGCATCAACTGGAAATGTGTTTGAAATGCAAATTCTCAATGCTGCCCCCATCCCAGGACTACTGAAATCAGAAACTCTGGGGGTGGGACCCAGCAATCTGCATGTTAACAAGCCGTCTAGGTGATTCTGACGCACGTTTAAGTTTGAGGCCTCACTAGAATAGAGTAGCCTATTCAGGAGCTATTGGAACAGGGTTGGAGTATTTGCCCAAAATTAACATTTCTGGGTGCCTAAATAAGCCCAAACTTATCTCGCAGGCTGTTTTCCATCCACTATTTTCTTGTACATGAAGGTGATTAAAGACCCTCTCAAGGTCCAACTTTGCAATGGCCTGGGTCCCTTTGAATTGGTTCAATAAGTGAGAAATCACTAGGAAGAGTAGGAAACCCTTACTTTTAGTTCATTAGGCAGAAATAATGACACTCTACATAATTTTTCTTGACAACAAGACTTCAGATCGGAAGCTCATAAAATAATGTTGAGCAAAAAGAAGCCAGACACAAAAGTGTACATACTGAACAGTTCCTTTTATAGATGGCACTTTAAAAGGCAACACTGATCTACAGTGAAAAAAGTCAGAATAGGGATTACCCTTCGGGGTTATTGACTGTAAGGAAGCAGAAAGGGGGCCTGACTTATGGGTAATGTTCTATTTCTTGATCTGAGTGCTGTTTACAGAGGTGTGTTCATTTTGTAGAAATTCATGAAGTTGTACCCTGATGATATGTGTATTTCCTGTATATTTGATATGCTTCAATGCAAGAGTTTAAAAGTAGCATTAGGTCACCTGCAGGGGAAGGTCAGTGTGTAAATGACACACTACTGTGGGTGCTCGGATACATACTCTCAGAGGACCAGGGCCTTTGCTTCTGGGTGTGAAATACACATTTGGTGCAAACATAGCTTCCTGGCACCAGGTCTATTGCGTTATGACAATGAGTAGTATGGGGTCCATTTTTGTTTGTTTGTTTGTTTGTAATTTATCTTTATTTTTATAGCGGAGTAAAGCTGATTTACAATGCTGTGTCTTTCTGGTGTACATCCACTTGATTCACTTACAGAGAGACATATATATATTCTTTTCCATATTCTTACCAGTCTTATATATTCTCTTACAGTGGTTACAGTGTGTTGAGTCGAATTCTATGTGCTATACAGTGCTTTTTCTTGATTGGAAAAGACCTCTTGGTTGATGGCATCCCTGATCAGGATTCCCTGTGGATGGGGAAGAAGTGAGGCAGTTACCAAATGTGAACTATAGGCCAGAGTAAGTTTTAGCACCTGGCTACTCCAGGAAATGGGAAGTGATAGCGTTCCGGATTTCCAAATCCAATTGGATTTCCAATTTCTTAGGGCAAGAAACTGTGGGAAGCATGTGTAGTGGGTAAAAGGTAAGTACCCCATTGTTTGGTCCCTCATCCTGAGCTCTATGGGTGGATAAGGCCCCCAATTGTGAGCACCCGTCTTTTGCCTGTACCCTTCTGGGCCCAGATCATAAATCTACATATGAACTGGGTTTCCCTGGCTTTATCAGCTTGTGGAAGTAGAGAGTCTCAGTTAAAGAATTAGCTTAAATTTCACCAGCTCTTGCCCACATCTGCTCACACAGGAATTCCAGCCCCCATGTAAAATAGCCCAGGTGCGTCTGAAAGTCCCCAGTATGTCACAAACCAATCTGTTTTGGGCATCTCCCATGTTCTTCCTCACTTATTCTGGGCCCCATTTTTATGTGCTTTGCCCATGAAGCTGCTTCAGGAGTATTTACGCCCTCCCTGCCACCCCACTGCTGCTGTGCCCACCATGGGAATATTGATGAAGGTGCCCAGGGTGCTACCTCCTGATCCCCCTAAAGGCCCCAACCATGGAGGTGCCCGCCCATGTACAAGACATGCTCAAACATGCCTGAATGGCATTTGAGCTGAAGGTAACACATACCTGCCAAATACATGATGCCCTGGTTCCCACAGTGATGTGATCTGAAAGCAGGCCCTGCTGCTGTTACACTCCATGGCTCAATTTGGGGGCTGGTGATGGGTAGGGGCATAGGGCTGGGCTTGAATGGCTCCCCTGTTGCTGAGGGACAATGGTGTTTTCCAGACAGAGGTGAATGCTTCAATCAGGAACTGCCAGGTACAGCTGCTCCCTCTGGTGGAGACAGGGAGATCAGCTTCAGCAGTCTCGCGCCATTCATATCTCTTAGAACTATTCCTGAGTACAGGGTATTTAAAAGACAGTTTCTGTATCAGACAAACCCAAAATGAAGAATATTCTATTAAAAATGCTAATGCCATACAAGATGCAGAAAGGCTGTGAAAATATTCCTGATTAAAGGAGGCTACAGAGACATGACAGCTAAAAGCAATACCTCATCCTGGACCAGATCCTGTGATGAAGAGGAAGAATGCTATTAAGGACATTATTGGGTCACCAGACAAAACTGGAGTACAAATGGTAAACAATAGTATTATACCAATGTTTAACTTACTGAAGCTGTTAACTATACTGTGATGTAGGGAACATGCCTATTCTTAGGAAGTGCACACTGAGGTACTCGGGCATAAAGGGCCATGATGTTATCTGTCCTCAGTCGGTCCAAACACACAGACACACACACACACACACACACACACAGACACACACACACACACACACGGGAGTGCATACATGCAAACGATAAAGCAAACGGGGTAAAATGTTAGCAATAGGTAAATCTGTTCTTTATACTATTCGGTTTTTTTTGAAACTTTCCTGTAAGTTTGAAATTATTTCCAAATGAAAACGTTTTACAAATGTAAAAGACAGCATCTGTGCAAGCAGTCAGGATCTGGTGGCACATGCCCGACTGAACTCTTCCTGTGGCAGAGATGAGGAAGGAGGACATGACGGTCTTCCCAGGCAGGGCTCCTGCACATCCCAAAGGGGAGTCAGATACCTGCATGAAGGTGCCAAGTGGCATCTGAGGCCACTTACCTCTTGCTCTCCCCCAGCCTACAAGATATCAAAAATAACACTTTTTACATTTTCTCCTGAGGATTATGAACCTTGGGGTGGGGGGATGATGAAAATTTGGTTATGAAAGGAAGGTGATTCGGTTAATTCATCCATCTGGAAAATGTTTCAAATACTATGTGCCAGGGTCTGTGCTAGGGGCTGAGGACATAGCCCGGGGTACAAGAGGGGACAAAACCCCTGTCCTAAAAATGCCTATGAGCTAGCGGGGGATGCATCCACACCACACAAATAAATATACATTTCCAAATGAGCTGACCATGAAGTAGACTTGGGGAGCCCTGGGGGAGCCCAGCCTCTTACCAGAGCCAGTGAATCCAAGCCCCATGGGTCTGAAACATTCAGTTCCCCTCCTCCCCCTCAGGATTTTCTAGGTACTAGGTCCTTTTGTATCTGATGCTGAGGAGAAAAGAAGGAACCACCACCAGTGCTTAACCCATCCTGGGCACATCCCATCTGTTTGAGCTTAGCCCTCCACAGGCCGCTCTGCCCTCCGTGAGAATCAAGAGAGGAGGCCAACATGCCACTCCCCCACTACCTCTGGGCTGATGGATCAGTGAGCTTTGGAAAACAGTCTTTCTCCTGATCTATGCCTGTAGGTGAACATAGCTATGCCCATAATGCTTTTGGAGGGCAAAGACCACCAACACCCTCACGTGGAAGCCTGTCAGTCTACTGGCTCTGAGTCCCATCACTGGGGTGCTGAGTCATGATAACAACATGACAGTTTTCCAAATGGACAGAATAATGACTTTGGGGGGACAGCTGTGGTTCTCCCCCCAGTCCCAGGTGTGGAACCGACTGGGATGCCCTGTACACAGGGAAAATAGTGGGATCCACTGCCTTGGGGCTCCAAGTAGACAGTACTAGGGAGGGAGTTATAAGAGTATGTGTGTGTGTGTGTGTGTGCGTGTGTGTGTGTATGTGACTACATGTGACACAATGTGTGTCCCTTCTGTCCATGGGTCTCAGGTAGGGCTGACCCTCACCTCTAATGCATTCTGGTCCTGGTCCAAAGAAGTTTCAGATCCAACGAACACTTACTGAGCCCCTACAAAGTTCCAAGCCTTTTTACTTTATACTTTGACACATTTTATATCCTTTAATCTTTAACAGTAACCCTTTAAGGTAGGAATTATCTGCATTGTACAGATGAGAAAACAATCGCAAAGAGGTTCATTGATTTGCTCAAGTATATCATACAGCTTTAAAAAAAAAAACACTCACACACTATACTCTTAGCTGAGGCCTGTCTGTGTTGGTTGCTTATCTTACAGTGTCTCTTGTCTTCTCTACCTTTGGAGCAATTGCTCCCCTTATACAAAAGCCCCCTTCTTTCTTGTTTCACAGGCCCATGTGGGCTTTTCTTTGTTTAATACTGCATTTAATAGCACAAAAAATCACGAATACAAAGAAACTGGCAAAGGTGTTTGTCAATGAGATATCCCTGCCTCCTCCACTTTTCCGCTTTCATACCCATATATGTAATGGGCTACATTTGTATGAACTTTTCCTTTTTCCCCCCAGACATATAACTGTTATGTGATTGGTCAGCTGAAGCTGAAACACCCATGGAGAAAGATGTTTTATGGTTACAAGGGCACACACCCCCCCCACACCACCCCCCTCCCACCCCACACTTTCCCACACAATCTTTTGGAGGAATATAGGATATGTACCAGTGTCAGGATTTCCCTGCTCCTGCCTTCCCCACCCAGAGCATCCTGCCATTTAATCTTCCTTTAAATGACTGCTTAGACTAGAGCCTCTTCTCCTGCCCCTTCTATTTCTCTTCCAATCAGGACCTTTTAGACACTGGGAACTGTTCAATTCTTACTCTGTCAGGCCCGTGGGCCATGCAAGTAGGTCCTTTAAATCTCAATGCCAGTTGTAGTATGGGTGCTGTCATCTTCCATTACAGGTAGGTAGGTCTGTGTGTCACTTCAGTAGGCTTGTGTATTCACTTCTTTCACTTTTTCTGACTCATGTTCCAGGACCTGTTTGTGATAGAACAGTAAATACCCTTCACTGTCCAGAACGTCCTTAATACTGGCCTTGGTGATGACGGCATCATCACACTTGAACCACTGGTCCTTGTGGTGCCGGATGAAGCTGGTGTAGTGGCCACTCTCCAAGGTTCCTTGGTGATTAACCACAGCAAACAAGGAATACTTATTCTCGTCGTTTCCACTATTGGTTGGCAGCTGCAACTGTCCATTCATCCTGCTCTCTTTACTCGAGGCCATGAATGGTGTCATATCCAGCTCCAGAGGAAAGGATATGTATGTAGTGATCTTGCGCCTCTGTTTGGCTGAGTGTTCAAACCGTTTGAAATGAAAACAGGCAACGACAGGTAATTTATTCATTGTGAGCTGTTTGGTAGATTCCTGGTAGCTTTGGCAACTACCGCACTTGATTTTGGCACTGCTTCCTAAGTGCTCTGGCCTCGTAAACCTTCGCAGGCAGTCCGTGAGGGTGGTGATTCCTGGTATGTGGCTTTCCCCATTCACACTGCTCTCCCTCCCTGGGCTCATAGGCCAGAAGGAGGTGCAAGAGCCAGGCAAGTCCAAACTGATGTCCCAGCATGGGTCTATCGTGGTGGAGACACCATGGCAGGCTTGACAGGTAACATCAGATTGCAGGCCACCTGTGAAGATTTGGTCAATGATGCAGTTACAGTGGTTGGGATTGTTGGCTGCCTTCCCGGCATCATCACCTTTGCAGTGCCTGTGCAGGACATCTAATGCTGCGATGAGGAACTCATGGGCATCCTGTTGCCTGTACCCTGCTAAATGCCGTGCGTGTATCCACACCAGGTGCAGTAATTTATAGGGAACGTGAGGAGATGGATTTCCAGAATACAACTCCCGAAAAAGCGAAGACATCTCACAGACCAGACACAACTCGGGACTTGGCATTTCACATCTGTGCCTGTCGGAGAGGAAGAAATCTCTCAGGATCGGAGTGTGGGTAAGGGCCTGGACAATGCAGTTCATAAAGCACGTGTTGCCAAGATTGATTAGTCCTCTTAAACCGATGGTAAAGCTGGAGGTAATTCTTCTTCTCCTTGGGTTGTGGCCCAGCAGTTCTAACTCGGGTTTGGTTGTCTCCCAGGTTGGATATTTCTCACTGAGGCCTGGCATTGAACACTGCTGGTGAGAAACCTCGGTTGAGGTGGAAGCTTGTAATTTCAAAGCTTCCCCTTGCTCTTCTTTGGCAATTTGCTCAATGTCTTTGTCATATACATAATCCTTACACATAAAGCAGTATATACCTCCATAATAAAGGTCTACAGCTAAGTTGTGTTGTTTTGTCTCGGCGTGCTCATGAATGTGTTTCTCTGTGAAGCAGCCAAAGAAGACACAGGAAAGGCAAGAGTGGAGTCTGTTCAAATGGGTGCCGCACACATGGCAGATGCACGACTTTGCCTTGCTTTTCCTGGTCTCTGGGGTTCCACACCAGACGAAGCACTGGTAGATCACCCGCAGTTCCTGCCTCCAGTTCTCTCCCACCTTAAAGCTGTTCACGTGGGAACAGCCTGGTGGACCCACAGCGAAATCCACATCCAGGCATCCGCCCCCAGGGCCGCGCCGGGGCCGGGGCCGGGGCGGGGGCCGTGGCCTAGGCTGCGGCGGGGTACGGAGCCGGGTCTGCGGCCGCGGCCGGGGTCGGCGGCGGGGGGCACGGCTGCGCCGCGGGGAGGGATCGGGGGGCCGCGGGGGGTCGGAGGGAAGGGTGGGGAGAGGAACCTCGTCGCTGCCGCCGCCACCGCCGCTCCGCGCCGGGTTCTCATCCTCTGGCTCCTGCTTCGGTTCCCCCTTCGGCCCCTGCTCCGCCTCCCGTGCCGGCTCGGGTTCGGGTTCGGGCTCCAGCTTGAGCTCTACCCGGCGGCCCGGACCCTCCGCCGTCTCCACCTTCCCGGCAGCGTCCACCTTCCCTGCCGTCTCCACCTTCTCGGTGGCGTCCACCTTCCCCGCCGCCTCCACCTTCCCCGCCGCCTCCACCTTCCCCTCCACCTTCGCCTCCGCCTCCACCTTCCTCTCCGCCTTCTCCGCCGTCTCCGCCGTCTCCGCCTCCTCTGCTCCTCCGCCTCCACTGGCGGCGGCTCCTCCCCCTGCTCGCAGGGCTCGGGCGGCCACTGGGCGTGGTGGCGCGGGGGCCACGCAGACCTGGGGTGTCCCCCGCCCGGCCTGAGGGAGCGCGGTGGCTGTGGCAGCTGGAACCAAAAGGGACTTTCACTGAAGGAGGCGGCGGCGGAAGCAGGCGACGCCCCCGGGAATCCTCCCGCCGTAGCCCTCTAGCGGAGGCCGCTCGGCAGCCAGGCCCCGTTTCCTTTAATTCAATATTTCCCAAACTTGCTTGTTCACGAGAATCACGTGGGGAGCGTGTTAAAATTACAGATTCCTTGGCTCCACCCGCAGCCCCACTGAATCAGAGTCTCGAAGGGACGTGCTCCGGAACCTGTATCTTTAACTAGGGCCCGAGAGGATTCTTATGATCAGGCAAGTTTGGGAAACACAGCTCTAATTCATTGAGGCTGGCGGGAAGGGGGGCGGGGACCGCGCAGTCTCTTTAAGGCGCTTCCAGTTCTCGGCTCCAATCGCTGCTCTGACCCCCTTCATCGTCTCCTCCCCCCTCCTCGTCCTTCCCTTCATCCATGTATCCTCCCCCAGCCCTGCGGGGCCAGGGACAGAAGGGTAGCCAAGTCCAGAAACGCCCCTGGGGCTGGGCAATGGGCCCCCAGAGGCCGGGTCCTGAGGAGCGCTGGCAGAAGCTGTGATAGGCCATCATCTTTGAGACTGAGCGTGTCCCCATCCCTGTCCCAGGCTCTCCGCCCACCCCAGGTTCTGCTCTGCCCCATAAGGATGAAGCCCCAGCTCCATTCTGGGACAGGCCTGGACCCCAGATCCAGAGGGGTAGAGCTCCCAAGGCCACCGGGCCCGAAGAGGCATGTCCCACGCCCATCTTATTGGTGCTCTGCACAGTCTGTGCCTGCTCCTCGCCTCCTCTTCACCTTTTCCTCGGGCTCCCAAGGCCAAGGGTGGGCTGAGGGTTTGGCAGCCAGCCTTTTGGCCCAGCAGACGCTGAGCCGCCCCGGGAGCAGTGGGAGGAACAAGGCACAACAAGGCCATGCCTGCTGCTGGCATCTCCCCTACAGCTGAGAGAGGGGCCTGAACTACAGGACACTGTCCCAAGACCCTCAAGCCGTAGCAGAGACCCGGGTCGGGCAGCAGGTGGGAGGGGCGGGGAAGCAGCTTCCATCTGTGGAGCTACCGGTGGGGGGAGTGGGCAGCCACGCGTCTGGGAGGCGCTGCTGCACTGAGAGCTGCTGGCGGTGGGCAGCAGCACCAAGGGGTCCACGAAGACTGAGCCCAGAACAAGCGGCTTAGGTCTTGGGCAGCTGGAGGATGTTGGGAAGCGACCGCAGGTGCTGGTCCCGGGGAGTGCAGCCCAGGGCAGGCGTCAGCACAAGGCTCAGGAGAAGCAGATAGCCCATGCTCGAGAGTCAGGGAGACTGTTCCAGGAAGAGTCTGGCCCCTGAGTCCTGGTGAAAGCTGGCCTTGGCCCAGTACACACTGCACTGCCCGGCCCGTGGGGCTGTGCTGCCTGATTACATTGTGGCAGAGTTCTCCCTGGTTAGCGCGGGATAGCACCCCTCCACCTGGCCCCTTCCTCCAGGTAGGGGGACGCGCCTAGGCCTCCTGGGGTCAGCAGCAGGAGGTGGTTGTCAGGAATCAGGAGCCCCTAAGGAGGATAGGATGCTGGTTCCCATACACCTGAGGTCCCCAGAGCTGCCCTGGTGCCTCCCCTTTCAGCATCCTTCCAATAAATGCCTGCCCTTTTTGGCCTGCAACAAGAGGAACTGCAACTAATGCACCCACTAAAGGAATCCTGTTCCTGCAAGGGTGGGGGCGGGGAAGCACAGGAGATACTCTCATCCCACCTCCACAGAGTAACAGACGTCAAAGAGACCTAAACATCTCAGTGCACCCAAGGCTATCTGCCACTGAAGACTAACCATGGCAACCTGACTGCTTTACGGATCATCTTCCTGCAGAAGCCCCCACGTCCAGCATGTTCTGGAATGGAAGGGGGCGACTCTGCCACCATTCACTCACTCGACAAATGTCTATTCAGCTCCAACCCAGACCAGGTGTTGTACTAGGAGCTGTACCAAACACACTTGCTCCAGGGCCAGAATCAGGGCTGGGTTCCCCAAAAGGCAGACTGAGGAAGTGTCTAGGTCACCAGCAGAGAAGAGACACCAAAAACAAAAGAATCAAGAAAAGAATATCAGAAACAGTTTGACATTCAATTTTTTTTAAACAGTCCTCATGGGAAAAGTCAGAATTTTATTGTACTTCCTTACATTCCTTTCCTGATTGCATGTTGCTTTTGCTCTGAATCACATGCGGGGGCGGGTGGGGGGGGGTCAGCATAATCCTTTCGATGCTTCGTGCTTGTATGGGTCTGGATTCAGTCCTGGGCGAATGCCACCATCTCTGCCTCACAAAGACCTGACTGAAGGCTAGCCAGAGGGACTGACCTAAGAAGAGACCCCCCTCCTCATTACAGCTGCCGTGCCTAGGGTTGAATACAACTCTGGCCACAAGGTGGCAAAAGAGTATATGATGCTCCCTCTAATATTTGTTTTGTATATTTATATAAAACTTGGTTTATATCAAAATGCTCTCTAAAATATTTTTTAACGTTGTGCTCCTTCACACACATTTAGGTTGACATCTCAAATTTTGCATCCAAAATGTCAAGCTGCAAATAATGTGATTTCTGACAGATATTAACATTCACAAACAAAATGTGACAGTTTTACGTGAAAGCAGTGAAACCTAAATACGTTAGTGATTTGAGAGCCACCGTCATGTTTTAAAAATTCATAACTGAGCTCTTCTTTGATAGTTGGGAGGTGTACATTTTCCCTTTTCTCCCTGGATTCTCAATTCCATTTTATTCTTCTAATAGAATTTTATCTTTATAATATATATTTTTGCACTTGAAATGCTTTTATTGATTATCCTATCGTATTTCCCTGCAGCAAAAATATGTGTATATTTTGCTATTTAAATGCTTTTTAAATGTTGCTTTGATCCTAAAGCTCTAAGTGTTGTTCAGAATTTACTTTTGCTCAAGTTATCATGACAATTAGTATTGCAATATGACAGATCAAAAAAATTGTAAACATATTACAAATTTTGATGGGTAATTATTAAACATAAAAACAAAAATTTACTAAAGATAGATAAGTCTTTTTTTTTTAAAGGTTGGTGTATCCATAGATAAATATTGCTTACTTTTAGAGTGAGGCAGGATTCAGCATCAATTCTCTTCCTACTTTTTTTTGGTTAAACGTTAAACCTCTTTTATATAAATAAGTAAATGGGAATGGATATTTTGTTTTAGCAGTATCACTCAAATATTTGAACTCCTTTGAAGATATATGGGGGGAAATTACACAATGATTTACCTTCAAAATCATTTTTCATGATTAGCCAGCTGACAGCTCCATTGGGTTCGCTTTCAATTTTACTGGAAGCCATCTGAATTGCAAAAGGATTTGATACCAATATATTCATTTGTTAGAGCAATTTGTTTCTTCACCATCGGCAGCAGTGTTTGGAACTGTCTCTCTGGTTCCCTGAGGATTTTTTCAAAGATATGCTTTTCTTTTGTAAAGTGCAAAAAGGACTATTGTGAAAAGGGAGATGGAAAAAGAGATCCAGCTTGATTCTTCCACTGCTAGTGTGTTCTCTGGCAGATCAATTTTAGGAAATATGAAAATGAAATTTGAGGATGTAGAAATCGATCCCCTTAAAACTGTAAGTGCTTATTTACCCCTTGGAAAGTCCTATAGCCCCAGGGTAATACACACTCCACTTTTTGTTTTGTTTTGTTTTTGTTTTTGTTTTTGTTTCTTGTGGTACGCGGGCCTCTCACCGTTGTGGCCTACTCCCGTTGCGGAGCACAGGCTCCGGACGCGCAGGCTCAGCGGCCATGGCTCACGGGCCCAGCCGCTCCGCGGCATGCAGGATCCTCCCGGACCGGGGCACAAACCCGTGTCCCCTGCATCGGCAGGCGGACTCCCAACCGCTGCGCCACCAGGGAAGCCCCACACTCCACTTTTAAGGTTGCTGGTTTATATTTGTTATTATAAAATAATATATACATTGTATATATTATTGTATATATATATATATATATATAGTAATATATACAATATTTGTGGTTTTTAAAAGGGGGATAAAAGAAGGCATAACATGAAAAGTTAAAGCCGCTCTCTTCCCTGCCAATCAAACCCAGTTCTATTCCCCTGAAATAACCACTTATTAACAGTTTGTCATGTATCCTTTGGGAAATTTTCTATGCAAATACAAGCATGTTTTATACATTTATCCTTTTTATGAAAAATAAATGAGACTGTAATATACGTATGGATCAGCAACTTAGCACTATATGCTGGACATTAGGCAGCACTCTCTAAGTTGATCTACACAACCAAGGCAATGCCAATAAAAATTCCAATGAGTTTTTTGGAGGAGAATTTTACAAAATTAATATGGAAGAATAAAAGGCATTTCCCCCTTCTTCATTTCTCCTTCTTCCTCCTGGAAATGAGGATTTAATGGCTATAGCTGAGTAGCCATCTTGCAACCAAACAACTGATTACCTCAAGACCTAATCTTACATGAGAAAAAAATGCCATATGTTACCAACTCTAAAAGGTACATCTCTTCATGCTTCAACATCTCTGAAATCTTTGAATGACAGCTTGTGGATTATATTTGCCAGCATTTTTTCCCTCTTTCTTGGTACATCAAATAATGGTGTGTCCTGGAATCAATATAACACTTGAGCCATCATCCTATTTAAGCCTTTGTTATTTGGATCCCTGTTATGCGTAGCTGAATACATTTCCCAAGTGACAGCAGGCTTTCCATTTCACTCTTAGTGAAGTCCCAAGTCCTTATCCTGTTCTGTAAAGCCCTGTAGAATCTGGCCTCAGTCTCTTAGACTTCATTTTCTATCAACTCAGCCTTGCCTCAAACAAACTCTACGTACTGTTGTTCCTTGAATAAGCTAAGCTGGCTCCTGCTTCCAAGCCTGTGCCCTTATTGTTCACTCTGCTTGGAAAGCTCTAGCCCTAGAAATCCTCATGGCTTTCTCCCTCACTTCTTCAGATCACTGCTTAACTATCACCTTATCTCAGAGTCCTTCCTTGGCCTCTATATAAAATGATACCCTATCCCTGCTTTATTTTTCTTCAAAACACTATTACCACATGATGTATTAAATATTACACACACACACACACACACACAATTACTATAATGTAAACTCCATGAGAATAAGATGTTCACTATTCTATTCCCAATGCCTCTTTGGCACTTAAAACATATGTAAATACATGTGAAATAAACAAATTAATGCTTTTCATCATGAGTGAAGTCAACCATATTTTCAGGTTTACTGATTATTTTGTATTACCTTTTTTGTGAGAAATGCCTGTTTACATCCTTTGCCTAGTTTTCTTTTGGCTTCTTAGTAACCCTAATAATAAGTAAAACTTACATGATGCTTGAAGTATACCAAGAGTCATTCTACTAAATTGCTTAACCCTCACTACAATATTAAGAAGTAGGTGTTGGTTAAATCCCCATTTTACAGATGAAGAAACTGAGGCATAGAGAGATTGAATGAGACCCAAGGTGACACAGCTAGTAAATGATGTACCTGGGATTCAAACCCAGCAGTTGGAATCTAGAGTTTAGATTACTAGGTATTAGTCCTTTGGCTGTCATATGTTTATTTTCCCAATTATCATTTAACTATTGTATTTTATTTCATTTGGTGATATTAAACATATGGTGTTTAATATTATTATGTAGTCAAGATTCACAAACTTTATGGATTCTGGATTTTTAGTTTCTCAGGTTTTTTGTTGTTGTATTGTTTTGTTTTTCTGAGTATAAACATGTAGAGCAAGTGCAAGGTCCTGAGACAAGAAGCTTGATGATTTTAAGAAATGAAAATATGGCCAGATTGGCTTGAATTTGGAAGACGGAGAGTGGTACGAGATGATGAGTATAGAGATGTAGGCAGGGACAAGATCACCTGCAGCTTCATAGACCATTGTATAGGATTTGAATATTATCCCAATTATGATGGGAATCATTGGGGGGGTTAGCAAGGGAATGACATGATATAATTTATGATTTACATACAATAATTATAATCAAATAATAGTAAAAGTAACTAACATGTATTGTTTCTGATACTCCAGGCACCCCTATTTGATAAGTACTTTACTAAGTTATTTAAACTTCATAACACCCTGATGAGGTAGGTCCCAATATTATTCTCACTTTACAAATGAAACCAAGGCACAAAAGCAATAAGTACCTTGAATTTGCTCATGCTTACTCTCCGCTTCTATACCTGTTCCCATTCAGAATATATCTACTATCAACAATAAGATATCTGAAACCTACTTTGTCCAGGCCCCTGACGTCCCACTAGTGGTCCGCAAGTCTTCACTGGGCTAAAGAAAGGGAAAAAGGCAAGTTCACTCAGCACTAAGGCCCTTAGGTCTGGGAGCTGGTCAGCTGGGCTCTTCCCATCCCATTTCGGCCATGTCAAGCTGCCCTAAGTTCAGGAATAGCCAGCCTCCTGGCCTGGTCATAATGACCAAGGTCGCCAGCTCAGCAGCCCTGCTCATCATTGTAGCAGGACAGGGCCTTGCACCCTGCATCCCCAGAACCATACCAGCAACCAGGGAACTAAGTGATGGGCTCATCAGGATCCACCACAGGCTTCCGGGAGATGCAAGCCCCACAAAAGGAAGCAGCAGGCCTAGTGGTGTGGAAGGGGGCAGAGAATGGAAGTTAAGTCCTTCTTCAAGCACACATAGAGCCCTGGGTAGCCTCACCCATGTGATTCCAATGGCCCAGGCCTTTTGTTGGCTGAAAGAAAGGAAAGGCTCATAGAGAGAGCAAAGTCAGGTTTGTGAGGGATGACAGCAAAGATGTAGGTTATATACTGCATCATATGCTAACCAGCCATTTTCCCAGTTTTCACCACATATTGCTTCCAGTAGTCTGTTTCTTAGCTTCCCTCAGTCTTCAGCATCTCTGACTATACCTCTTCAGACTGCTGCCCCATTTGACTTATATGTTTTTTCTTTCTTTTTTTGTATTGAGTTATAGTTGATTTACAATGTTGTGTTAGTTTCAGGCATACAGCAAAGTGATTCAGTTATACATATATATAATATATTATTTTCTCAGATTATTTTCCATTGTAGGTTATTATGAGGTATTGTGTATAGTTCCTTGTGCTGTACAGTAGGTCCTTGTTTTTTATCTATTTTATATATAGTAGTTTGTATGAGTTTGTATCTACTAATCCCAAACTCCTAAATTATCCCTCCCCCTGCCCTTTCCTCTCTGGTAACCATAAATTTGGTTTCTATGTCTGTGAATCTATTTCTGCTTTGTAAATCAGTTCATTTGTATCATTTTTTTTAGGTTCCACATATAAGTGATATGATATTTGTCTTTCTCTGTCTGACTTACTTCACCTGGTATGATAATCTCTAGGTCCATCTGTGTTGCTGCAATGACTTACACTTTTGATTCCTTACCTCTCTGCTTCATAACATGGGCTCTGAACAGCCTCCTGCATGCTGATGCACATCTGGCCAACCACTTATCTTACCTCTGCCTTTTAGAAAAACACTGGAATCCCAAAATCTCTTTCCAGTGCTGGAGGTTGGCCCTGTGGAATATAGCATGGCCCTGGGTCTGAGTTTAGACAGAGGCACAATGAAGAACATATTCTCCCATTTTATTCACCAAAGTGTGGAATCTGACTTCCTGTGCTTGTTCTAAATGTCTCTTTCAAGTTCAAAGTGTGGGAAAGGTAGATCTTGTAGTATTGTACCAAAACTGGTACTTAAAATCTTAATCACACTTTCTCCTCTTTTTCAAAACCTTATTCCTATTTTTATTTTTTAAATTCTTATTTATTTCATTTACTTCTATTGAAATATATTTGACATACCACATTGTGTTAATTTGAGGTATACAATGTGTTGATCTGATGCATTTATATACTGTAATAGGATTGCCATTGTAGAGATAGTTAGCACCTCTATCACATCACATAATTATCATTTGTTTCTTGTGGTTGGAATAATTAAGATCTAGTCTCTTAGCAAGTTTGATGATTATAATACAATATTGTTGTCTATATTCACTACACTGTGCATTAGATCACCAAGATCTATTTATCTACTAGTTGCAAGTAAGTATTATTCGTTTTTAAAACCACAAAAAGCAATATAGACAAAATTATATAACCTCAACAGAGGGGAGTTTAGCAATGTCTAGCAAGATTACATATGCACTCACTATTTGACTCAGTAGTCCCATTTCTAGGAATCTAAACCAAACATACACCAGCAAAAGTACAATGACACATACACAAGGCAGCACTATGCACAAAGTGCAACACTATGCACAAAGTGCAAAATGACATATGCACAGGGCAACACTATGTGAAATAGCAAAAGACTGGGAGAAAACAAATGTCCACCACTAGGGAACCAGTTGAATAAATTCTAGTGGAGCCATAAAATGGAAAGCTGCAAAAAAATTTTAATAAAATGAAATGGAATACTATGGAATGAGATAGATTTCTATATAATATTTAGGAGTAATATTTGGGATATATTGTTAAGTGGAAAAAGCAAAGTATAGAATATTATATATACAGTAGTATGTTAGCTTTTGTGTAAGAAAGATTAGGAAATACAAATATTTACAGAAACATTATGAACTTATGATTTATTTATTTTTCTCTTTCTAAAAATAAATATTTCCTAGCTCTGTCCACTGAAAAGATATAGCAGCAATGACAACCTACTAGCAGTGTGTATATTTAATGCCTAGATTGTGGTCTCTAAATCTCATTTCCTACCAAAAGGAACCAATCTTCCTTGAAGAAATAATTGTTTATAGGTATTTAACAGGAAATGTACAAAATGATCCTGGGACATCTTTTTTTGTCAAAGAGCAAGGAAGATAGCAAAGACTAAAGTAGTCATGTCAAAAGAACACAGGATCCAAGATGAAGGGGAGTTCCTATTTGCCTATATTGGACAATTAGAGCATCAAAAAATCTGCAATTAATCAACCAGCAAATGTATAAAATATGAGTTCATAATGACATTAAAAAACATTGGTGGGACTTCCCTGGTGGTGCAGTTGTTAAGAATCTGCCTGCCAGTCCAGGGGACATGGGTTCAATCCCTGCTCCGGGAGGATCCCACATGCTGCGCAGCGACTAAACCCATGCACCACTATTACTGAGCCTGCGCTCTAGAGACCACGAGCCACAACTACTGAGCCCACGTGCTGCAACTACTGAAGCCTGCGTGCCTAGAGCCCATGCTCCACAACAAGAGAAGCTGCTACAATGAGAAGCCAGCGCACTGCAACAAAGGGTAGCCCCCACTCGCCGCAACTAGAGAAATCTCACACGCAGCAATGAAGACCCAACGCAGCCAAAAATAAATTTAAAAAACCAAAAAAAAAACCATTGGTCACCCCTGGGTGATGCTAGGGCACCAAATTATTGTTGCAAAAATTAATAAAGATAAAAATTAAGAACTTATCCCACCTTTCCCATAGTTAATGATATTCTTCTTTATGCAATAATTCCAGATAGCAAATGCAGAAGGAATGATAGAATTACTACATCACTATTTATAATCCCTAGTGAAATAATAAATCTAGGCCATGGTTTCTCGTCCCCAGTGCTATTGACATTTGGGGCCAGATAATTCCTTATTTGGGGACTATATATGCATTGTAGGATTTTTAGCAGCATCTCTGGTCCCTATTCCCTAGATGCTATTAGTACCACACACACACACCCACTTGTGACAATCAAAAATGTCTTCAGACATCGTTAAATGTCCCCTGGGGGACAAAATCACCTCTGGTTGAGAACCACTAATCTAGAGCAATGATCATGAATGGATTGAAAAAAAAGATTAGGCAAATGATGATGGGGAACTTTACAATGGAGGGATCAGGTTGATACCACCTGAACCCACTGATCAATTTTAGCATCACTAAGAGTGGGACAGCTAGATATTATGTGCCTTCTGATGTGATGCAGTAGGAATCATACAGCATCACCTATTATATATTGATGCCAAAAATAAAAAAACTGAACCTAAATCTAATCAAGTATCTAGCTCTAATTCCCAGTTGATGGTGAATATGGGAAATAGAAGAACAAGTTCAGTGTCACCACTAAGAAACAATCAGCAAAATCCAGAATGTGGAATTTTTTATAGGAAAAATGACCCATTTTTAAATGATAAATGGCATTTAAAAGAAGATGAGGAAAACAATAAATGTTTAAATAAAACAACTACAAGGTAAACTAATACTGTATGATTCCACTACATGACATCCTGGAAAAGGAAAAACTATGGAGACAGTAAAAATATCAGTGGTTGCCAGGGGTTAGGGAGAGGTAGGAATGAATAGGCTGAGCACAGAGGATGTTAGAGCACTGAAAATACTCTGTATGATACTATAATGGTGGATACATGTCATTATAAATTTATCCAAACCCAAAGTGTGTACAACACCAAGAATGAACCTTAATGTAAACTATGAACTCTGGGTGATCATGATGTGTCAAGGTAAGTTCATCAATTATAACAAATGTACCACTCTGGTGGGGGTTGTTGATAATGGGGGAGGTTATGCATATGTGAGGGACGGGGGTATATGGAAATTTTCTGTACCTTTCACTCAATTTTGCTGTAAACTTAAAACTGCTCTAAAAATTAAAGTGTATTTTTAATTGAAAGTAAGAGAGAATGAGGAAAAGAAAGATGGGAGACTTACAAATTCTTTTCTAGCTTTATTGAGGTATAATTTACAAATAAAAATTGTATATATTAAGGTGTACAATGTGATGTTTTGATATATGTATACATTGTGAAATGATTACCACAATGAAGCTAATCAACATATTCATCACCTCACATAGTTACCTTTTTTTAATGGTGAAAACAGTTAAGATCTACTCTCTTAGCAAATTTCAAGTATACAGTACAGCATTATTAACTACAGTGACCATGCTGTACATTAGATCCCCAGAACTTATTCATCCTACATAATTAAAACTTTGTACCCTTTGACCAACATGTCCCCATTCCCCCACCCTCCAACCCCTGGAAACCACCCTTCTACTCTCAGCTATATGAGTTGGGCTTTTTTAGATTCCACATATAAGTGACACCATGTAGTATTTGTCTTTCTGTGCCTAGCTTAGGAAATTTAAAGATTTTTAAAAGAGACTTAAGAGAGATAATGACCAAATGCAACATTACATTTGGTTTGGGTCCTATTTTGAAAAAAATAAATTTAAAAAATACTTCTTGAAACAATCAGGAAAATTTGAATATGAATTAGTATTTAATTACATTAAGGAATTATTATTAGTTAGTAAATTGTGATAATGGCATGTGGTTATGTTAAAAAAACTATTTTCTGTTATAGATACACACTCACACTGAATGAGGTAATATTATATCTAGGATTTGAGTTAAAAGACTGCAACAAACCTTGGGGTGGAGAAAATAAATAAAACATGATTGGCAAAACATTGAAAATTGTTGAAGCTGATTAAAGGGGATTCATTCTACTAATTTCTCTACCTTTGTGTATGTTTAAATTTTTCCATAATAAAATGAAGTTTAAAAACAAACCGAGTGAAGGCTTCCCTGGTGGCGCAGTGGCTGAGAGTCCTCCTGCCAATGCAGGGGACACGGGCTCGTGCCCCGGTCCGGGAAGATCCCACATGCCGCAGAGTGGCTGGGCCCGTGAGCCATGGCCGCTGAGCCTGCACGTCTGGTGCCTCTGCTTCGCAATGGGAGAGGCCACAACAGTGAGGGGCCCTCGTACCGAAAAAAAGAAAACAAAAACGAGTGAGACTTCTGTTTCTAGAAAGATGTGGTAGGTGTACTTCTCCCTATTTCTCCTGCTAAGTACAGTTTAAAACCCTGGACACTGGTTATAAAACAAACGTAAAAAGAGTCTGAAAAGTAGACAAGAAAGCAGACTGGCTTAGAACTCAGAACCCAAGGAATGACAAAGCAGTGAGTTCCCTGAGGTTTTGTTCTGTTTTGTTTTGCTTCATATATCCTATACTGGGTGCTGGAGAAGCTGAAAACCTGGAAACATCAATGGGTATAGGAAAAAAAGAAAAGAAAAGGAGAGGAAATGAAAGGAAAAGAAAAGACAAGGCAAAGAAAAAAAGCCTGCTCTCTCTAGGCAGAGGACCAGGAAAGGGGCAACCTTGCAAGACAGAAAAGTTTTAGATAATAACCACTCTACTCCAAGCAAATCCCACAGAAAAAATTGAGCCACCATCCATGCCAACAAAGGCCAAATGGAAAGGTTAAACTTCCACCCTTGGTAGGCTGTAATATGCTAGGATGGTGTCAGAGAAAGATAAGTTGGGAGCCTGAACGTTCATTCCTACTGGGCAGTAAAAAGGCCCCTTTCATGCAGTGTCTGTGGAGACTACATGGAAAGCCAGGACTTCATGCCCACCTGGTGATAACAAGGGGCCCCTCCTCTTCTCCCCACTGGAGTGCTATCAGAGGAGTCCCAGTAGAGAATCAGCACTTTTACCGCCATCTAGCAGTAACTAGCATCACTCCCCCATCGTGGTGCCAGTGGCAGTCATGAGAACTACAAGGCATTCCTGCTCCTCTCAGCCAGGGTGAAGAGTATAAGCAGAGGCATAGGGGAGAGCCAGAACTCCCACCTTGCCAGGTATTAATGAGGAGATCCTCATCCCCAGGTGTCAAGGGAGGCAGAATTAGGAACCTGGACTCCACTCCACCTGGCAGCAATGAAGTGGCATTCCCCTACCCCTGCCAGAGCAGTGTCAGAAGCATAAAAAAATAAGAGATTTAAATGCCATCCAGAGTCTCATAAAATATTATCCAAAATGTCAAGATTTCAATCAAAAATCAGTCATCATATCAAAAGCCAGGAAAATCTCTGCTTGATGAGAAATGACAACTAAAAGACAGAAACAATATGACATAGATGTTCATTAAGATGCTTCAATAAGCAATTACAAACATAATAGAAACAAATTTTTAAAAAGAAAGTCTCATCAAAGAAATAGAATGTATAAAAAAAACTAAATGGAATTTGTAAAACTAAAAAATGCAATAACTGAAATTTTAGAAATTAGTAGATGGGCTCAGCAGCAGAATAGAAGAGACAGAGGAAAGAATTAGTGAACTTTCAGAGAACTAGAACAAAAAATTTCACAATTTGTATGGAAACACAAAAGACCCCGAATAGCCAAAGCAATCTTGAGAAAGAAAAACGGAGCTGGAGGAATCAGGCTCCCTGACTTCAGACTATACTACAAAGCTACAGTAATCAAGACAGTATGGTACGGGCACAAAAACAGAAAGATAGATCAATGGAACAGGAACCAAAGCCCAGAGATAAGCCCATGCACATATAGTCACCTTATCTTTGATAAAGGAGGCAAGAATATACAGTGGGGAAAATACAGCCTCTTCAATAAGTGGTGCTGGGAAAACTGGACAGGTACATGTAAAAGTATGGAATTAGAACACTCCCTAACACCATACACAAAAGTAAACTCAAAATGGATTAAAGACCTAAGTGTAAGGCCAGACACCATCAAACTGTTAGAGGAAAACATAGGCAGAACACTCTATGACATAAATCACAGCAAGATCCTTTTTGACCCACCTCCTAGAGAGATGGAAATAAAAACAAAAATAAACAAATGGAAACTAATGAAATTTAAAAGCTTTTGCACAGCAAAGGAAATCATAAACAAGATGAAAAGACAATCCTCAGAATGGGAGAAAATATTTGCAAATGAAGCAACTGACAAAGGATTAATCTCCAAAACATACAAGGAACTCATGCACCTCAATGTCAAAAAAACTAAGAACCCAATCCAAAAATGGGCAGAAGACCTAAATAGACATTTCTCCAAAGAAGATATACACATTGCCAACAAGCACATGAAAGAATGCTCAACATCATTAATCATTAGAGAAATGCAAAGCAAAACTACAATGAGATATCACCTCACAGTGCTCAGAATGGCCATCAGCAAAAAATCTACAAACAATAAATGCTGGAGAGGGTGTGGAGAAAAGGGAACACTTGCACTGTTGGTGGGAATGTAAATGGATACAGCCACTATGGAGAACAGTATGAAGGTTCCTTAAAAAACTACAAATAGAACTACTATACGACCCAGCAATCCCACTACTGGGCATATACCCTGAGAAAACCATAATTCAAAAAGAGACATGTACCAAAATGTTCATTGCAGCTCTATTTACAATAGCCAGGACATGGAAGCAACCTAAGTGTCCATCAACGGATGAATGGATAAAGAAGATGTGGCACATATATACAATGGAATATTACTCAGCCATAAAAAGGAACGAAACTGAGTTATTTGTAGTGAGTTGGATGGACCTAGAGACTGTCATACAGAGTGAAGTAAGTCAGAAAGAGAAAAACAAATACTGTAAGCTAACACATATATATGGAATCTAAAAAAAAAAAAGGAGAAAGAAAATGGTCAGAAGAACCTAGGGGTAAGACCGGAATAAAGATGCAGACCTACTAGAGAATGGACTTGAGGATACAGGGAGGGGGAAGGGTAAGCTGGGACAAAGTGAGAGAGTGGCATGGATATATATACACTACCAAACGTAGAAAAGGTAACTAGTGGGAAGCGGCCGCATAGCACAGGGAGATCAGCTCAGTGGTTTATGACCACCTAGAGGGGTGGCATAGGGAGGGTGAGAGGGAGAGAGATGCAGGAGGGAAGAGATATGGGGACATATGTATATGTATAACTGATTCACTTTGTTATAAAGCAGAAACTGACACGCCATTGTAAAGCAATCATATTCTAATAAAGATGTTAAAAAAAATTAGTGAACTTGAAGATAGAACAATAGAAATTATCCGGTTGAACAATGGAAAGAAAATAGACTGGGGGCAGGAAAGGATGGAATGAACAGATCCTAAGGAATGTGTGGGACTATAACAAAAGTTTGAACATCTGTGTCATCACAGTTAGAATAGGAGAGGAGGAAAAAGAGCTGAAAAAGTATTCAAAGAAATAATGGCTGAAAAATTCCCAAAAGACGTAAACCAATAAATTCAAGAAGCTGAACAAACTCCAAACTGTATACACATAAAGAAATCCATGCAGGGCTTCCCTGGTGGCGCAGTGGTTGAGAGTCTGCCAGCCGATGCAGGGGACACAGGTTTATGCCCCGGTCCGGGAAGATCCCACATGCCGCAGAGCGGCTGGACCCGTGAGCCATGGCCGCGGAGCCTGCGCGTCCGGAGCCTGTGCTCTGCAGCGGGAGAGGACACAACAGTGAGAGGCCCGCGTACCGCAAAAAAAAAAAAAAACCATGCCAAGACCCATCATACTCAAACTTCTGAAAACAAAGGGCAAATAAAAAGGCAGCAAGAGGGCTTCCCTGGTGGTGCAGTGGTTGAGAGTCCGCCTGTCGATGCAGGGGACACGGATTCGTGCCCCGGTCTGGGAAGATCCCACATGCCGCAGAGCGACTGAGCCCATGAGCCATGGCTGCTGAGCCTGCGCGTCCGGAGCCTGTGCTCTGCAATGGGAGAGGCCACAACAGTGAGAGGCCCGCATAATGCAAAAAATAAAAATAAATAAATAAATAAAAAGGCAGCAAGGGAGATGATGCCTTGCCTTTAGGGGAAAAACAACTTGAATCACAGAGGATTTCTCATCAGAAACCATGGAGCTCAGAAGAAACAGATACAATATTTTTCAAGAGGTGAAGGAAAGAACTATCAATCGAGAACTCTATGCCCAGTGAAAATATCCTTCAGGTATGAAGGGGTAATCAAGACATTCTCAGATAAAGGAAAACTAAGAGAATTTGCCACCAGCAAACCTGCCCTGAAAGGATGGCTAAAAGAAGTTGTCTAAACAGAAAAGAAATTATAAAAGAGGGAACCTTGGAACATCAGGATGGAGAAAAAGCATAACAGAAAGAGTAAAAATATGGATAAATACAACAGAGTTTCCTTCTCCAATTGACTTTTCTAAATTATGTTTGATGGTTGAAGCAAAAATTGTAAATACTATCTGATGTGGTCTTCAATGTATGCAGTGGAAATATATAAGGCAATAATATTATAAATGAACTAGAATAAGGTTTCTACAGTTCATCCAAACTGGGAAAATGTTGCTACCAGTAGACTATGATAAGCTATGTATGTGTAATACCTAGAGAAAAAGCTCTCTCTTTCTAAATAGGTGGAGAGATGTACTGTGTTGATGGGTTGGAAGACTCAACATATAAAGATGGCAATTCTCCCTCAAATTTATATACAGCATTATTTAATGTAATTCCTATGAAGATTCCAGCAAGATTTTTTTTACAGATGTAGGGAAAGTTATCCTAAAACGTATATTAAAAGGCAAAGGAACTAGAATAGCTAAAATAATATTGAAATAGAATAATAAAGTTAGAGGAATCACAATGCCTGATTTTAAGATTTCCTATATGGTAATCAAGAATGTGTAGTAGAAAAAAAGAAGGAAGATGGTGGAAGAGTAAGACGCAGACATCACCTTCCGCCCCCCAGATACACCAGAAATACATCTACACGTGGAACAACTCCTACAGAACACCTACTGAATGCTCGCAGAAGACCTCAGACCGCCCAAAAGGCAGGAAACTCCCCACGTACCTGGGTAGGGCAAAAGAAAAAAGAATAAACACAGACAAAAGGATAGGGACGGGACCTGCACCAGTGGGAGGGAGCCGTGAAGGAGGAAAGTTTTCCACACACTAGGAAGCCCCTTCGCGGGCGGACGCTGCCGGTGGCGAAGGGGGAAAGCTTCGAAGCCGTAGAGGAGAAAACAGCAACAGGGTTGCGGAGGGGAAAGCGGAGAGATTCCCGCACAGAGAATCGGTGGCGACCGGCACTCACCAGACTGAGAGGCTTGTCTGCTCACCCGCCGGGGCGGGTGGGGCTGCGAGTTGAGGCTCGGGCTTTGGTCGGAGCGCAGGGAGGGGACTGGGGTTGGCTGAGTGAACACAGCCTGAAGGGGTTAGTGCACCACGGCTAGCTGGGAGGGAGTCCGGGAAAAGGTCTTGAGCTGCCGAAGAAGGAAGAGACTTTTTCTTCCCTCTTTGTTTCCTGGTGCGCGAGGAGAGGGGATTAAGAGCGCTGCTTAAATGAACTCCGGAGACGGGCGCGAGCCGCGGCTAAAAGCACGGACCCCAGAGACGGGCGGGAGACGCTAAGGCTGCTGCCACCACCACCAAGGGACCTGTGTGCGAACACAGGTCACTATCCACACCCCTCTTCCGGGTAGCCTGTGCAGCCCGCCACTGCCAGGTTCCCGGGATCCAGGGACAACTTCACCTGGAGAACGCACGGCGAGCCCCAGGCTGGTGCAACGTCACACTGGCCTCTGCCGCCGCAGACTCACCCCGCACTCCGCGGCCCTCCCCCCCCACTACGTCTGAGTGAGCCAGAGGCCCTGAATCAGCGGCTCCTTTAACCTCGCCCTGTCTGAGCAAAAAACAGATGCCCTCCAGCAACCTACACGCAGAGGCTGGGCCAAATCGAAACCTGAGCCCCTGGGAGCTGTGAGAACAAAGAAGAGAAAGGGAAATCTCTCCCAGCAGCCTCAGAAGCAGCGGATTAAAGCTCCACAGTCAACTTGATGGACCCTGAATCTGTGGAATACCTGAATAAACAACGAATCATCCCAAATTGAGGAGGTGGACTTTGAGAGCAAGATTTATGATTTTTTTCCCCTTTTCCTCTTTTTGTGAGTGTTATGTGTATGCTTCTGTGTGAGATTTTGTCTGTATAGCTTTGCTTCCACCATTTGTCCTAGGGTTCTATCTGTCCGTTTTTTTAAAATTTTTTTCTTAATAATTAATTTTAATAACTTTATTTTATTTTACTTTATCGTCTTTCTTTCTTTCTTTCCTTCCTTCTTTCTTTCTTTCTTTCTTTCTTTCTTTCTTTCTTTCTTTCTTTCTTTCTTTCTTTCTTTCCTTCCTTCCCTCTTTTAGACAACGAATCATCCCAAAATTGAGGAGGTGGACTTTGAGAGCAAGATTTATGATTTCTTCCTTTTTTCCTCTTTTTGTGAGTGTGTATGTGTATGCTGCTGTGTGAGATTTTGTCTATATAGCTTTGCATCCACCATTTGTCCTAAGGTTCTATCCGTCCGTTTTTTTTTTCTTAATAATTATTTTTTAATTTAATAACTATTATATTTTACTTTATTTTATTTTACTTTATCTTCTTTCTTTCTTTCTTTTTTCCTTTCTTCCTTCCTTCTTTCCTCCCACTGTCCCTCCCTCCGTCCCTCCTTTCTTTCTTTCTTTCCTTCTTTCCTTCTTTCCTTCTTTCCTTCTTTCCTTCTTTCTTTCTTCCTTCCTTCCTTCCTTCCTTCCCTCCTTTCTTTCTTTCTTTCTTTCTACTTCAAATAATTCTTTCTCACTACTTTTTCTCCCTTTTATTCTGAGCCGTGTAGATGAAAGACTCTTGGTGCTGCAGCCAGGAGTCAATACTGTGCCTCTGAGGTGGGAGAGCCAACTTCAGGACACTGGTCAACAAGAGACCTCCCAGCTCCACATAATATCAAACGGTGAAAATCTCCCAGAGATCTGCATCTCAACACCAACACCCAGCTTCACTCAACGACAAGCAAGCTACAGTGCTGGACACCCTATGCCAAACAACTAGCAAAACAAGAACACAACCCCACCCATTAGCAGAGAGGCTGCCTAAAATCATAATAAGTCCACAGACACCCCAAAACACACCACCAGACGTGGACCTGCCCACCAGAGAGACAAGATCCATCCTCATCCACCAGAACACAGGCACTAGTCCCCTCCACCAGGAAGGCTACACAACCCACTGAACCAACCTTAGCCACTGGGGACAGACATCAAAAACAATGGGAACTACGAACCTGCAGCCTGCAAAAAGGAGACCCCCAAACACAGTAAGATAAGCAAAATGAGAAGACAGAAAAACACACAGCAGATGAAGGAGCAAGATAAAAATTCACCAGACCTAACAAATGAAGAGGAAATAGGCAGTCTACCTGAAAAAGAATTCAGAATAATGATAGTAAAGATGATCCAAAATCGTGGAAATAGAATAGACAAAATGCAAAAAACATTTAACAAGGACCTAGAAGAACTAAAGATGAAACAAACAAAGATGAACAACACAACAAATGAAATGAAAAATACTCTAGATGGGATCAATAGCAGAATAACTGAGGCAGAAGAACGGATAAGTGACCTGGAAGATAAAATAGTGGAAATAACTACTGCAGAGCAGAATAAAGAAAAAAGAATGAAAAGAACTGAGGACAGTCTCAGAGACCTCTGGGACAATATTAAATGCACCAACATTCAAATTATAGGGGTTCCAGAAGAAGAAGAGAAAAAGAAAGGGACTGAGAAATTATTTGAAGAGATTAGAGTTGAAAACTTTCCTAATATGGGAAAGGAAATAGTTAATCAAGTCCAGGAAGCACAAAGAGTCCCATACAGGATAAATCGAAGGAGAAATACGCCAAGACACATATTAATCAAACTGTCAAAAATTAAATACAAAGAAAGCATATTAAAAGCAGCAAGAGAAAAACAACAAATAACACACAAGGGAATCCCCATAAGGTTAACAGCTGATCTCTCAGCAGAAACTCTGCAAGCCAGAAGGGAGTGGCAGGACATACTGAAAGTGATGAAGGAGAAAAACCTGCAACCAAGATTACTCTACCCAGCAAGGCTCTCATTCAGATTTGTTGGAGAAATTAAAACCTTTACAGACAAGCAAAAGCTGAGAGAGTTCAGCACCACCAAACCAGCTTTACAACAAATGCTAACGGGACTTCTCTAGGCAAGAAACACAAGAGAAGGAAAAGACCTACAATAAAGAACCCAAAACAATTTAGAAAATGGGAATAGGAACATACATATCGATAATTACCTTAAATGTAAATGGACTAAATGCTCCCACCAAAAGACACAGATTGGCTGAATGGATACAAAAACAAGACCCATGTATATGCTGTCTACAAGCGACCCACTTCAGACCTAGAGACACATTAGACTGAAAGTGAAAGGATGGAAAAAGGTATTCCATGCAAATGGAAACCAAAAGAAAGCTGGAGTAGCAATTCTCATATCAGACAAAATAGACTTTAAATTAAGTCTATTACAAGAGACAAAGAAGGACACTACATAATGATCAAGGGATAGACCCAAGAAGAAGATATGACAATTGTAAACATTTATGCACCCAACATAGGAGAACCTCAATACATAAGGCAAATATTAACAGCCATAAAAGGAGAAATTGATGGTAACACATTCACACTAGGGGACTTTTAACACCCCACTTTCAACAATGGACTGATCATCCAGAATGAAAATAAATAAGGAAACACAAGCTTTAAATGATACATTAAACAAGATGGACTTAATTGATATTATAGGACACTCCATCCAAAAACAACAGAATACACATTTTTCTCAAGTGCTCATGGAACATTCTCCAGGATAGATCATATCTTGGGTCACAAATCAAGCCTTGGTAAATTTAAGAAAATTGAAATCGTATCTTTTCCGACCACAGCACCATGAGACTAGATATCAATTACTGGAAAAGATCTGTAAAAAATACAAACAGATGGTGGCTAAACAATACACTACTTAATAACGAAGTGATCACAGAAGAAATCAAAGAGGAAATAAAAAAATACCTAGAAACAAATGACAATGGAGACACGATGACCCAAAACCTATGGGATGCAGCAAAAGCTGTTCTAAGAGGAAAGTTTATAGCAATACAAGCCCACCTTAAGAAACAGGAAACATCTCGAATAAACAACCTAACCTTGCACCTAAAGCAATTAGAGAAAGAAGAACAAAAAAACCCCCAAAGTTAGCAGAAGGAAAGAAATCGTAAAAGTCAGATCAGAGATAAATGAAAAAGAAATGAAGGAAACGATAGCAAAGATCAATAAAACTAAAAGCTAGTTCTTTGAGAAGATAAACAAAATAGATAAACAATTAGCCAGACTCAACAGGAAAAAAAGGGAGAAGACTCAAATCAATAGAATTAGAAATGAAAAAGGAGAAGTAACAACTGACACTGCAGAAATACAAAAGATCATGAGAGATTACTACAAGCAACTCTATGCCAATAAAATGGACAACCTGGAAGAAATGGACAAATTCTTAGAAATGCACAACCTGCCAAGACTGAATCAGGAAGAAATAGAAAATATGAACAGACCAATCACAAGCACTGAAATTGAAACTGTGATTAAAAATCTTCCAACAAACAAAAGCCCAGGACCAGATGGCTTCACAGGCGAATTCTATCAAACATTTAGAGAAGAGCTAACACCTATCCTTCTCAAACTCTTCCAAAACATAGCAGAGGGAGGAGCACTCCCAAATTCGTTCAACAAGGCCACCATCACCTTGATACTAAAAACAGACAAGGATGTCACAAAGAAAGAAAACTACAGGCCAACACCACTGATGAACATAGATGCAAAAATCCTCAACAAAATACTAGCAAACAGAATCCAACAGCACATTAAAGGGATCATACACCATGATCAAGTGGGGATTATTCCAGGAATGCAAGGATTCTTCAATATACGCAAATCAATCAATGTGATAAACCATATTAACAAACTGAAGGAGAAAAACCATATGATCATCTCATTAGATGCAGAGAAAGCTTTTGACAAAATTCAACACCCATTTATAATAAAAACCCTGCAGAAAGTAGGCATAGAGGGAACTTTCCTCAACATAATATAGGCCATATATGACAAACCCACAGCCAACATCATCCTCAATGGTGAAAAACGGAAAGAATTTCCACTAAGATCAGGAACAAGACAAGGTTGCCCACTCTCACCACTCTTATTCAACATAGTTTTGGAAGTTTTAGCCACAGAAATCAGAGAAGAAAAGGAAATAAAAGGAATCCAAATCGGATAAGAAGTAAAGCTGTCACTGTTTGCAGATGACATGATACTCATAGGGAATCCTAAAGATGCTACCAGAAAACTACTAGAGCTAATCAATGAATTTGATAAAGTTGCAGGATACAAAATTAATGCACAGAAATCTCTTGCATTCCTATACACTAATGATGAAAAATCTGAAAGTGAAATCAAGAAAACACTCCCATTTACCACTGCAACAAAAAGAATAAAATATCTAGGAATAAACCTACCTAAGGAGACAAAAGACCTGTATGCCGAAAATTATAAGACACTGAGAAAGAAATTAAAGATGATAAAAATAGATGGAGAGATATATCATGTTCTTGGATTGGAAGAATCAACATTGTGAAAATGACTCTACTATCCAAAGCAATCTATAGATTCAATGCAATCCCTATCAAACTACCACTGGCATTTTTCACAGAACTAGAACAAAACATTTCACAATTTGTATGGAAACACAAAACACCCCGAATAGCCAAAGCAATCTTGAGAATGAAAAAAGGAGCTGGAGGAAACAGGCTCCCTGACTTCAGACTATACTACAAAGGTATGGTAATCAAGACAGTATGGTACTGGCACAAAAACAGAAAGATAGATCAATGGAACAGGATAGAAAGCCCAGAGATAAACTCACGCACATATGGTCACCTTATCTTTGATAGAGGAGGCAGGAATGTACAGTGGAGAAAGGACAGCCTCTTCAATAAGTGGTGCTGGGAAAATTGGACAGGTACATGTAAAAGTATGAGATTAGATCACTCCCTAACACCATACATAAAAATAAGCTCAAATGGATTAAAGACCTAAATGTAAGGCCAGAAACTATCAATCTCTTAGAGGAAAACATAGGCAGAACACTCTATGACATAAATCACAGCAAGATCCTTTTTGACCCACCTCCTAGAGAGATGGAAATAAAAACAAATATAAACAAATGGGACCTAATGAAACTTGAAAGCTTTTGTACAGCAAAGGAAACCATAGACAAGACCAAAAGACAACCCTCAGAATGGGAGTAAATATTTGCAAATGAAGCAACTGACAAAGGATTAATTTCCAAAATTTACAAGCAGCTCATGCAACTCAATTACAAAAAAACAAACAACCCAATCCAAAAATGGGCAGAAGACCTAAATAGACATTTCTCCAAAGAAGATATACAGACTGGCAACAAACACATGAGAGAATGCTCAACATCATTAATCATTAGAGAAATGCAAATCAAAACTACAATGAGATATCATCTCACACCAGTCAGAATGGCCATCATCAAAAAATCTAGAAACAGTAAATGCTGGAGAGGGTGTGGAGAAAAGGGAACACTCTTGCACTGCTGGTGGGAATGTGAATTGGTACAGCCACTATGGAGAACAGTATGGAGGTTCCTTAAAAACTACAAATAGAAATACCATATGACCCAGCAATCCCACTGCTGGGCATATACCCTGAGAAAACTATAATTCAAAAAGAGTCATGTACCAAAATGTTCATTGCAGCTCTATTTACAATAGCCCGGAGATGGAGACAACCTAAGTGCCCATCAATGGATGAATGGATAAAGAAGATGGGGCACATATATACAATGGAATATTACTCAGCCATAAAAAGAAACGAAATTGAGCTATTTGTAATGAGGTGGATAGACCTAGAGTCTGTCATACAGAGTGAAGTAAGTCAGAAAGAGAAAGACAAATACCGTATGCTAATACATATATATGGAATTTAAGAAAAAAATGTCATGAGGGACCTAGAGGTAAGACAGGAATAAAGACACAGACCTACTGGAGAACGGACTTGGGGATATGTGGAGGGGGAAGGATAAGCTGTGACAAAGCGAGAGAGAGGCATGGACATATATACACTACCAAACGTAAGGTAGATAGCTAGTGGGAAGTGGCCACATAGCACAGGGAGATCAGCTTGGTGCTTTGTGACCGCCTGGAGGGGTGGGATAGGGAGGGTGGGAGGGAGGGAGATGCAAGAGGGAAGAGATATGGGAACATATGTATATGTATAACTGATTCACTTTGTTATAAAACAGAAACTAACACACCATTGTAAAGCAATTACACCCCAATAAAGATGTTAATAAAAAAAGAATGTGTAGTATTGGCATGGAGATAGACATATCAATGGAAAAGAATAGAGATCAGTGATAAAGAATCAATGATCATTGGAATAGAATTGAGAACCTGGAAATAGACCCACACAAGAATGGCCAACTAATCTTTGACCAAGGTGCAAAAGCAAACCAATGGAGGCTAGTCTTTTCAACAAATGGCGCTGGAGTAATTGTATGTCCATAGGTCAAAAAAAAAAAAAGAACCTCTACCTAGACTTCAAACCTTACATAAAAATTAACTCAAAATGAATCATAGATTTAAATGTGAAACTATAAAACTCTTAGAAGAAAACATAGAAAAAAATCTTCAGGCCCTAGGGTTTGGTGAAGAATTCTTAGACATAATACCAAAAAGCATGATCCAGAAAATTTAAAAATTGATAAATTATACTAAATCAAAATTAAAACTTTTATAAAAGACTCTTAGGAAAATTAAAATATAAGTTACAGACTGGGAAAAATTATTTGCAAAACACCTGTCTGACAAGGGGTTCATAACTAGAATATATAAAGAATCCTCAAAACTCAACAGTAAAAAAAAATCCAATTAGAAAGCATACAAAAGACTTGAAGAGACAACTCACTGAAGAGGATAAACAGATGTCAAATAAGCATATCAAGAAATGTTCAATATCATTAGCCATTAGGGAAATGCAAATTAAGGCCATGATGAGATATCACCATATACCTATTAGAACAGCTAAAATTAAAAATAGTGACAATACCAATATTGGTAAAGATGCAGAGAAACTAGAGCCCTCATACATTGCTGGTGGGAATGTACAGTCAGTCCGTAGAAGAGTAGTTTCTTAAATGACTAAACTACCGTATGACTCAGTAATCTTACTCCTAGGCATTTATGCCAGAGAAATGAAAACTTCCACCCACACAAAAATGTGTACTTGAATGGTCATAGCAGCTTTATTAGTAATAGCTTAATTTGGAAGCGACCAAACTGTCTTTTGATAGGTGAATGGTTAAACAAACTGTGGTATATCCATACTATGGAATACTATTCAGCAATAAAAAAGTCAAACTATACGCACAATAATTTTGACGGATCTCAAAGACATTATGCTGAGTGAAAAAAGTCAGTCTCGAAAGGTCGACTCCATTTATTTAACATTCTTAAAGTGACAAAATCAAGAGATGGAGAACAGGTTAATGGTTTCCAGGGGTTAGGGATGGTGGGTGGGAGGGGAGTGGGTGTGAATATAAAGGGTAGCAGGAAGATCTTCATAGAACTTCATAGAATAGTTCTGTATCTTGATTGTGGTGGTGGTTACACCAAACTACACATGATGAAATGACATAGAACTATGCACACATATTGTTCCAATGCCAATTTTTTGTCACACAAGATGTAAGTTTTGGGGGAAACTGGGTTAAGGTTATACAAAACAAATATAATCTCTTGAAAAAGGAATTTAAAATAAAAGCAAGAGGAAATTGAATTCACAGCAATAATTTTCTATCATGTTGTTTTTAACTAGAATGTTAGGGGTTTTTCCTGAAAGCAGAGGTTCCCAAGTGTCTCCAGAGGCTCTAATAAGCCTGACTCCAAGGGTCTATGTGACAGCATGTCTTTTGCTGCTCCCCTGGGCAACACTGGTGGAATACAGGAAGCCCAGGCCTTCATCCAAGACCACAGTTATAGGAGGAGCTTTCAGAACCATGCAGGCTCTCACTAGACATGCTTCCACAACAAGGAGACTTAGCAGACTGACTCGGCTCTCTTTTGTTGTGCTCTAGGCCATAGGCCTCCAGCTAAATCAGAGTTAAATACCCTCCAATCCAGCCTAATCAGTGACTGGTGAATACTAGATCTTTTCATACAAACATGCTCATTCATTCACACCAAAGTGATTCGTATAAATTAAATATAACCCCATGTCTGCTATCTTGGCTGGCACTCTGCTACTTCTTGACCACCATGTTGTCCTTCTAGGAGGGATAAAGTGAGGAAATGGTTTCATGAAGTCACACTGTAGGTGAGCTTAGGCAAGATATTTAACCCGGATCTCAGGACCTGGAGTTGAGAGCAGTAGAAGATCCAAGTGCTGCTCTTTCTGTCTATCATCATAAATGCCTCTGTGACTTTTATTATAAAAACAACACCAACAACAAGAATTACATTTACCCAGTTATAAATTCATCCTTTTTAAAAATTATTATTATTTTTGAGTGGAATAGCAGCAGATCAGAACTAGGTAAGCCCTGAGTCAGCAAATTTATCCGGAAGACCTCCCACAGAATTGGAAAGATCTCTAACATCTTCACATTGTCAATATGGGTTTGGGGAGCCCTAAGAATGCCAGAAAAATCTGCTGCCAGTAAATGTGACATGGAGGGGAATTCAGCATCCTGGGGAATTTTGGAGTGTTTCACTAAGAGCTGAGTGGTCAACTGGGATGGGGTTTCTTAAGAAAGACTCATTCCTAGGATGAGCTTACTTTACTTAAGAGTCAGATCAAGATAGATTGGGGAGGGATGGGCAGAAGATTCTGGAACTACATTCTGTTGGGTGAAGACAATGTCCCTAGTGGAGGGGCAGGAAACCAGGAAAGTTAAAAACAGAGAAAAGGATCACATTACCAGAATTTGTGACAGAGCTTTTCCTTTCCATGAGATGGGGAAAGGGAGCATGAACAAACTGAATAAAGCATAGTACAATACTGACAGATTTCTTGTGGACAGATGAAAGTGGCAGGCCAGTCAGTTTCAGCTTTTAAAGGTCAAAGGGCAACAGCTCTAACAAATGGAGAGAAAATTGTGAGGAGCTGGAGAGATAGTCTCAGTGATTCACTAGGGACTCCACCCCAAGAAGTAAATGGAAAGAATTTGCCTGAAAATCATGAGGTATTTGAAGAATGCCAAGGCAAGGAACAAACCTCTTTCATTATGGTGCACCCACCACCAGTTGTGCTTCACTAGGAGGGCAGGTCTGCACATGAATCTGTCAAGGTGAATCAAACAAGGAAGATGATTTGCAAGGCAGACAACAAACCTGCGGGAGGGAGGGGGGACAGAGCAGCCTGGGGAAACACCCCCAAAATCTACTCTGCTCTGCCATCCACCCACACTGAAGTGGACATTTATCATTGAAAACCTTGAAGTCCAGTGAGTCCAAGAAGGTTTTCAAGTCCAGGGAGGGTGCCCTAAGAACTGAAAAGTTTTCCAAGTGACTGATGGAGCGAGCTTAGGTATGGAGCAACATAACACTGGAGACAAGAGGAAGTTATGGGGGCCTTTGCTCAGGCAGTTGGTATGGGGATCTGTAGAAGGAGGTCAGAGAACATATAGGGAGTGTTTAGGGATTGTGTCAATTACAAGGCAATGGTGAATCAAGAGAGAGATCCTCATGAGAATCACTAAGAAACCTTTTTGCTGATCATCACAAGGGCTACACACTGGGCAGCCATGCCATTCAGTTAGGATGGAAGCCCTGGTCTTACCAACCCCAAGCATGGCAATAGACATTCAAAGACGACTTGAAAATTCAGCACTTGCCCCCAGTAATGTGAAATATGGAAAAACTATATGACTTTCCAATTATTACAACCAGAAAAACTAGAAAGTCAAAACAAATGGTTGATGCTGATACTTTCTAGAAACCTTCTAGAAAACAAATTTTTGGTGGTGAACTAAAGGCTTGGGGATGATGAATCCCTGCAACAAGCCAACAGTAGTTATCTTTTCAGAGAGGAATGGGCAGATACTAGGGAAGAATAGAAGGGTGTTAAGTTTCTTATAAAGTCAAATACACACTTATTATATGACCCTGCAATCCCACTCCTAGGTATGTACCCTAGAGAAATGAAAATTTATGTTCACACAAGAACCTGTACATGAATGTTTATAGAAGGCCCAAAATGGAAACAATCCGAATGGATATATTGACTTTGGTATGTCCATACAATAAAAGGACAATTGTCAACAATAAAGGGGAGTGAACTATGGATACACACAATAACATGGATGAATCTAAAATGCATTATGCTAAGTAAGAGAAACCAGAATCAGAAGGCTACATACTGTGTAATTCTATTTATATTCTGGAAAAGGCAAAACTATGGGGATAGAAAACAGATTAGTGGTTACCAGCGTCTGGGGGCAAGAAGAGGGACTGATTACCAAGGGGCTCAAGGCAACTTTTTGTGATATAGAAATTTTCTATATCTTGACTGTGGTGTTGATTACACAACTGTGTAAGTTTGTCAAAATTCATGCAACTGTACTTCTGAAAAAGGTGAGGCTTACTACATATAAATTGTATCTTAATAAACCTGACTTTTAAAAATGCTGAGTTAAAACATATTTAAAACTGATTATCCAGGGCTTCCCTGGTGGCGCAGTGGTTGAGAGTCCGCCTGCTGATGCAGGGGACACAGATTCGTGCCCCGGTCCGGGAAGATCCCACATGCCGTGGAGCGGCTGGGCCCGTGAGCCATGGCCGCTTGAGTCTGCGCGTCCGGAGCCTGTGCTCCACAACGGGAGAAGCCACAACAGTGAGAGGCCCATGTACCACAAAAATAACAACAACAACAACAAAAAAAAAAAACCCTGATTATCCAAAGAGGCTACATTGGATCAAATAGGCCAGTCTGGTTGGTTCCTGTTTGGACCTGGTTTCAGATCAAGGGCAGAGCCCCAAACCAAAAACCCACATGAACTCATCTATCATCCTTGGGAAGAGACCAGTGTCTATACTCCTCAGGGAAAATGGATATATTCTGAGGCATTATGATGAGCAATACATTTTGCCTGACTCTTGTTGTACTTTACATATGGGACTCTGCATCCAGGGGGAAATGGAAGAAGTTGTTTCGGTTCTGAGCCAAGAATGTTCAGAAACATCCGAACATTCAGGCCTCGCAAATTTCAAACTAAGAAAGCAGGAGTAGTGGGTTCCCAGCACATAATTACTTCCCAAGGCCACAATGGGCTTGTTGAGAAGAATACAGAAGGAATAGATACCTGGACTTCCCCACTGAATTCTGGGTACAGATATAATTTATTTAAAACTTCTCAACTGTAGGTATTGTTTATGGGATGGGAAAATTGGCAGGAGTACCTGAAATCCCACAAGCAGCACCCAAGGTTGAATTGGGCTTAAAGTGAGCATGTCTTAGGAAGCCCAAGGATTTTTTTTATTCTGCTTTTTCTAACCTAATAGAGTCATCAATTTTTGCAATAGGGTGTGGAGAAAGAAACAGCTGCCACAATACAATTAATTTTGATGGAGGAATCAGCTAGATGGTAAGTCATGTATTCACATTTGAACTCAAGTTGGTATAGGACTATGGATACCCCAAACTCCAACAGAAACATAACCCCAATGCTGTTGATGTCATTGAAGAAATGAAGACAATAGTCCAAAAATTTTGGGCTTGGAAATAGCACTATTACAAGGTTCATCCATAACCATTCCTGCCTGATTTGGAAGACAAATGGAACTTGGTGAATAACTACACTCTATTATGGAGGTTTCAATTTGTTCATAAAACTCCTGGCATTAGTGGTAGCCTATGACCATTAATTGAGTGGAGAAATTCTCAGAGAAGCCTCCAACTTCTCCATGGGAAATAGATATATCAATATCAATCAATGACTATGTTTCTGTAACATATTTATTATTATCTTCTAAATAACCTTGGGAGAGAACTACTAACTGCAGGAGAAAGCAAATTATATTTTGGGGATTACTCCTTTGTACAAAGAAAAGCTGGAATGGGAGTCCAGGGACCTGGGATTTCAATAAGCTACCTTGGAAAATGGAATTGGGTCTAGGAGATTGAAATTGTGGCCTTGGGGCTTCCAAAAGAGCAATCCATTTTGAGGATGTCGAAACACCATGGCAACAAAGTCCGCCTATATATTTCTGACAGTCAGTAGGTTGTGGGACTACTGAAACATCCAGCCCTTGGTGAATT